>NC_063206.1:10401157-10526157 GCF_017589495.1 Alosa alosa | reverse complement strand
TGTTGCCCTTGGCAGACTCCTCTTAGGAAGCTGGACCAAAGGGGTTAAGAGACAGTCCAAACACAAGACACGCTCGAGTAAGCAGGGATGGCCAGCTCCTCTTCTCCACTTCTTCTCCTCCTGGTCTCATCCATCCCTCAAATGTTTTATGTTATTATCCAAGCTGGAGTGAACTCTGGTGAATTCTCTCTCTCTCTCTCTCTCTCTGTGTGTGTGTGTGTGTGTGTGAGAGAGAGAGAGAGAGCGATACAGGCGCAAAGGCTCTCCAGGGTTTTTTGGCAAACACGTTGCCAGAGTCTTGTCGAAGTGAAAATGTGTCTCTTAAAGGTGGCCAGGGTGTCGGGTTGCTCCACTCTGCCCTGTTCAATCCCTTGCTGTGCTGTGTGAGGGAATTTGCTCAACATATGCTCCCAGCCTTGTCGGACACACACACATTTCACACATGTCTCGCCCAGATGCTATGTGTAAATAATCCGACTATCCCGCTTTAGAGCAAAAGACAGGGAAAGCATGAGAGACACACTGTGAGAAATGGCCACTGATTCATTGACTCTCAGACCCAAGCCAGTTTACACACACACACACACGCACACACACACACACACACACATACACACACACACACACTTACATTTACATTAATTATATTGAGACAATAGGTATGTTATGTCTCCAAGAAAATGTCTTCGACGCAAGACACTTGCCATGTGTTTTTATATATATATATAAAGGAGACACACTGAAATCCCACCCAGATGTCAGAAATGTAACACACACAACCAGCAATAGGTATGTTTGCTGCTCACTCCGTCTAATGAGAATGAAAGACATGTGCTGGAGGCAGTAGCATGCTATGGGATTCAATTAAACCTGCTGGCTGATTCTTACCTTGTGCAGCTCCTCGAGGTTAATCCCGTTGGCTCTGTCCACAGCAAGCTGTTCTGCTTGACGCTCGCCGGCTCCAAATGAAGTGCAGAGTGTTGCAGCCCCCCTCCTCTCTCTCTTTCTCTCTCACTCTCTCTCTCTCCCTCTCGCTGCCCCTTTCAGTTTCAGAGGACGTCTGCCGGACAGCTGTTTTGGAATTCCTCTCAGCTCAGCTCGTTGTGCTCCAGAGTCGCACGCTCAGTCGAATCGCCGCTTCTTCACTTCCCCGGGCTCTCGTTCGGCACAGCACCTGTGCCTGTCCGTCTCCACACGGCTACTCCCTCTCTCTCTCTCTCTCTCTCTCTCTCTCTTCTCTCTCACACACACACACACACACACACACTGCTTTTTTCCTTTCTCTCCTTGCCTCTTCTGTTCCCGTGGACACCGAGGCGAGCGCTGAGTGAGAAGAGAGTGTTGGGATGGAAGGTGCCTGTGTGGTGTGAGCACAGCACAGGGGGGAGGAGGAGGAGGAGACTGCAGAAGATCCGCTCAACACTGACTCTTGTGTTGCTTCTGCTGCTGCTGCTGCTGTTCTGGAAGTCCTGCCTCTCCAAAACAGCACGCTGTTTAAACAGTCAAAGTAGAATCTCTCTCCCTCCTCTCTCTCTCTCTCTCTCTCTCTCTCTCACTAGCTGCGTAGCTTGCTGCCGCTCTGCCTGGATCTGATAAAAGCAGCTCTTTAGATCTAATAGGTGGACAGAAGGCTTCAGTGACAGTGGACAGGACTCCACTCTTACTCCTATTCTATTCCTGTCTTTCTTTCTTCCCTTCTTTCTTTCTTTCTTTCTTTCTTTCTTTCTCGTCAGTTTCCAAACCTCTCACTTCTGACTCTTTTAACCTCATACATGCATCACGCATATACCGTAATTTCCCAACTACTGTATTAGCCGCGGCTTATACATTGATTTTGAAAAATTTCTTCAGCTATGAGGTTAATCCACAGGGGCATTTCATATGGTATTAATATGGTTTTGTTTCTTTTAACTGGCATAAGACACTGTCCTGCGGATTATACACAGTGCGGCTAATACACAGGAGATGACTGTATACTAATTTCCTCTCCTCTTTTTTCTCTTCCTTTCCTTATAGACTTGATTCCTTCTCACCCGATCTGCGCACGGCTCCACTGACGGGGAGCCTATATGGAGATGGATGAACCGAGCGTCCTCCTCTGATCATTTAAACTGGCCGTGAGAGAAACAGCATGGCTCTGTCAGACTCATTACCACCCGTCATAACTCTCATCCCACAGGACAGCCGTTAATCTGTGTATACACACACGTGCACGCACACACCAGTGCAGATGGATTGTGGCATAGCTTGGCGATCACACCGGCCTGGAGCTGATTGCACTCTCCCTTTTGAGACGTCACTGATGAAAAGAGGCGAACCTGTTTACAGAGCTGTTACCTCAATGTGCGTACATAATGAGATCAACAACATCCCAAGGGGAGAATACAGACCTGCACTCATGCTCTCTACATCTAGAGGGAAAATGACTCCTTCTTTCTAACAGACACCCCCTCAACACACACACACACACTCCCCTCCCCTTTTTTCGCAACATTCTCTTCTGAAATCAGGTTTCCATGGCAACCAATGCTGCAGTGCTGTAGCGCTTGGAAGGATGGATGAGAAGGGGAGAACTTCGATTGTACCCAGTCTCTCACTGTGTGTGTGTGCGAGTGTGTGTGTGTGTGTGTGTTTCTGTTCATATCTACATGTGTCGGTGAAGATGCAGTGATGGTAAATCTGTGCTGGTTCACCTTGACTGCCTCAGTCGAGCTATGAAGCAGAGCACACAGACCATAACTCCCCACACACACACCCAGGGAAAAACACACCTACTCTTTCCCTCCCAACAGTTTTCACACAGACAGACTCTCCCTTCATAATCCCATTTCATCCAGCGCTATGACCAATCTGACCACGTCGTCTAACGGCCGAGGGTGGAAAACCCTTAATGCCTCAGCAAACATCGCCAGCTAACGCAGGACTGAGAAATGGTGCTTGTGGCAAGAGAGAGAGAGAGAGAGAGAGAGAGAGAGAGAGAGAGAGAGAGAGAAGGAAAGAGAGAGCCCAGCTGTTTTGACACCCACCATTTCAACAAAAAAAGAAGAAAAAAAGAACTCAGCTGTAATTTGGCCGAGCTGAATGAGGGCCGAGTGGCGAGCAGGCTGAGTGGCGTTGAGGCATGATGTCACCGGGACATGCATGTGGGCAGCACATGCTCGGGGAGAAGACAGTGAGCACTGTCATGGGGGGGGGGGGAGTCTGTCTGCTGCTGCTGAAACTTCTAAATATAACCCACCCCCACCAAGAGCCCTCTCCCCTCCCAGAGGAAACTGTCGATATGTCAGACAGACACCTCTCCACTTGGTTTAGAGAGATTATTTGTTTCATTGTTTTACAAATGAGATTCATTAATTTGAGCGATTGTGAACTGTTATTCTTTTACAAGGAATAACAACACATTGTCAAGTTGATTTGACATGGATTTGGGTTATCTGGTTTTGTTTATGGTGCCAGAAAGACAAAAGTTTCTTTGTCAAAAGTCTAGCTTGCTCAGTCAACACGACAGTTAAACATCTGGGACAAAGCCTGTGTGATACAGTAAAGATAACATCCTCGAAATGCGTCCAGAAATGTCTCTCTTTTATCAGTGGGAGGCATGATAATTGCCAAAGCCATTTGTTGCAATAACATTTTGTAATTTGGGAAATATTTGCATAGCAGAAAATGCCAAAGATTGTATGATTGAAATTGTGCCATAACTGTGTGAGATTTGAGGTCAGCACAAGCTGAAAACAAAAATGGCTCTCCAAGCTTCTGCAGAAAAATAGCCACTTGTTGTAGTACCTCTGTTAAATCAGAGATTTCTTGTTCTTTTACAAACCAAATTATTGATGCCCAGTGCTGTTGCCATAAACAGCTTAATTAGTGGGTCATTAAATTGTATTGTAAGATGTTTCACATCTGCAAAAGGTTGGAGACATGTGGGATGTTTGGCCATCCAGATTTAGCTTACTAAAGCTTTACTAAAGCTAGAATTATGTGTGATTTTCTGCAGGATTTTAAATATTCATCAGTGTTTTCCATATTAAGAGATTTACACTGGCCTGGTCTGTCTCTCTTTCCAAATGACCATTTTAGGACACTGTTGGGCTTAGATCAATATCCTCACTAACCAAAGAGGTTGGCTGAGCATGATTCAATTAGCATAATAACAGCAACATGATGCAGCTGCAGTTACCCATTTGATTGATATCAAGCCAAAGCTTTTCATTGAATTTAAAAGCAAATGTTACTCTTTGAGCCTGATTACTTACTGAAACTGTGGTGTTTGTTGAGCCTGTTCAAATTTCATTTGGACTTTATAACTGTCCTTGATGATTGTTATTCCAACATCCAGTACTGTCAGCCCTCTAAAATGGCTTGAGCCTTACAGTGACTGCAACAACACTGGACACAAACTGGTTTCTGTGTGAAACGCCAGGAACAACCAGGTCATCTGAGGCTGCCTAGCCAGGCTTCCAGTGCACAACAACCCCACATTTTCAGAGCGCTGTCCTCCTGAGTTGAGTTTTGCCGCGTTTTCGAGAGGTCTATGAGGGAATTCTTCCACTTCACTCATGTCAGCGTGCTTGTTTTGGCTATGTGCGGTGCACGCTCTTAACAAGTGGCTCCTTGTGTATGTGTGGCCCCAGAGCCGGGGTGAGTTTTTTTCCCCTAAGGTCTTCAGAGTGGACAGTGAGCACTTTTTAGGGCAAGTCACAACATTTCCTTGTGCCATATTTTCCAATATATTTGATCTATATTCATATTTTTCCTTTCCACATACAGACCGTGTGTTTTGGATAGTCTCACTCTGTACACAACTATTAATTTCTAAAGGCTTGTATATCACAGTCTCCTGTTTCATGTGAGTGTAGTTCTAAATTGAAGCACTACTAGCTTAAAAACATTTTTAACATCCCTGTAGGTGGACAAGCCCTGAATGGCCCATACTGGAGTCGGGACAGTTCTCATTCTCACACACAGAGGAAACATCCAACTCCTGCCCAACACAGGCCCTAAACGGACCTCAGAACCGACATAGCTCAGAACCTCATCACACTTAAAGTCTGTTTGATTTTGTTGCGATTAGTTCAGCTCCAAAAACTGGAGTTAGACTGGACTGGACTGGTCTGTTCCCTCCTCACAGTGGCGGCGTTGTGGAATCTGTAACTGGAATATTCATCCAATTGCCTTTGACTAACTGTCTCCAGTAAGGTTCATTACCGTCTGAGACTCGACATGCCTGGCTCGGTCTCTCGCTGGTAATCGAGTCTGAATCAGAGCTGGCAGGATGCGAGGTGGGTCGTGACGTTAGTGATCAGTGTGTTGATTCCTTCCCCTTTGTGCACATTTAAATTCTAATTTGAGTTTGATGTGAAACAGCATCACACTTTCAATCATAGCACCTCAGACCCCCCCACCCCGTCTCTCTCCTTGTGTGTGTGTGACTTAAAAGCTATTAAAAGCTATTGAAAGCTATTGAAAGCTATTAAAAGCTATTGAAAGCTATTGAAAGCTATTGAAAGCTATTGAAAGCTATTAAAAGCTATTGAAAGCTATTGAAAGCTATTAAAAGCTATTAAAAGCTATTAAAAGCTATTGAAAGCTATTGAAAGCTATTGAAAGCTATTAAAAGCTATTGAAAGCTATTGAAAGCTGTTGAAAGCTATTAAAAGCTATTGAAAGCTATTAAAAGCTATTAAAAGCTATTAAAAGCTATTGAAAGCTATTGAAAGCTATTAAAAGCTATTGAAAGCTATTAAAAGCTATTGAAAGCTATTGAAAGCTATTAAAAGCTATTGAAAAACATGGCAGAAGTGAGATATGCGCATGCAGAAAAAGAATCTGAGGATACAACACCATGGGTTACAAAATCACATGTTATAGGACAATGAAGATCACCCACTCACTCTGCTTCCACTGAAAAATTACTGTTTCAAACCAAGAACATCTAGATGGCCAAAAAGCTCCAGTAATATTATTAAAACACTCACAACATATGCAAAGCTCCTTCATAAACTCTTTTAAATGGTTGCCTGAGGGGCAACCTGGAGTGGCTGTGTGTACATTCTCATTTATCCTTCTGGTGACAGAAGCACACAGAAGAGAACAGAACAGCATGTTCTTTAACTTGAGGGGAAGTCTATAAGACAGATTATGAGACAGGCGGCTGTTTCCCCTAACAGAAGCAGATCCCAACTGAGGAGCCAGTGTGTGAGGTGGGGTAACTGGAGGACAGAGCCCTTGGAGAGCTCATGTGAGTTTCTCAGCAGAGGTCCCATATCATATGCTTAATTTCAGGGAGATCAACAAAAAGAACATGGCTGCATTTAATGACGTAAGAGACATTATCAGATAAAACTGAATGTGTAATTGAAGTGTTGTAAACATGATTATTGTTTCTTGTTTAAATTATTATGATGGAAATTCCCTGTTGGTGATTAGTGGAGGTATTTTTAGAGAGGGGAGAGGAAACGGGTCCTTGTGTGGCTGCCGTGCAGATGCGACAGGACAGCTTTAACTGTAAAATGAGCTCACTCTACTGCTGGTGATGACACGATGATGTCTGCCACACATCCGCCAAAAAAAAAAAAAAGAAAAAGTCAATTATGGATCGGAGGAAGAAGGAGTGTTCCCATAGACCGGGCTCTTGTAATCAGATTGCGGCTGGCCAAGGGAACCAGTCCCTTGGTTGCCCTGAAAAACAACCACAGAAGCACAGCTATATTTTCCTGGAGGAAGAAAAAAAAAAGGCAGTATAAGTATCAGCCATATTACAGACTGGAGAGGTAGGTTAAGATAGACCCAGGCTGGAAGTCACACAGAGGCCACCCCAAAGCCCTTATTACGTTTCAATCCCACCCTAAAACGCAGCAAAACAACTTGGGGAATAGTCAAATTTAGAGTTGCAATACACAGGCTTATGTCAGAAGGTGCCTGAACATTTATCACATATAGCACATCTATACTGTTATACACGGACTGAAAGTTCAAGACAGTCAAACTGCAATGTTTACTCAATAAGCAAAATACTCCCGTTGCTGGGTAGTAATATTAACATCCGGAGACTATTTTACCAAGATTAGTATCAGTTGTGACAGACAGGAGGGACTGTTTTGAAGCTGTAAATCCTTGGAGAGCTGTCACAAACTGTGTTAAAATCGAATAGGTTGGGTGAAGTGCCAGTCACTCTCGCCTGATTTACACCTTTTGAAATGAAGCTCTGGGCAAGGCCTGCTTCTCATTATACTGACTGATAGGGTCTTGGGTAACATATTGAACAGGCCTGGAATTGTAGGTATGTCAACATAGTTTCATAATATCCCATGACCCCTCCCACCATCTGATAGACTGCAGTATTTTCAGTTGACCGCCACCAGTAAACAGTAATTACCCATTACAGTATCTGATCTTGCCAAACATCTTCCCACTGGCTCAGAACAATACACAGTCACAGAGAAACATGTACAATCCTGAGTGTAGTATTCAATGTGTAGTCTAAAACACAGTCGGCACTTGACTACAAAAGAAAGGTTTCATGAAGCACATTCAAGACGTTCCCTGGTTTTCCGTTTGATATAAAAACAGGCCGAGTTTATTCCAAATATTCCACAGGGACGGTGTGTGTCACTCCCTGTGGGACTTCCGGAAGATTCTACCCCCCTCCCCCAAATCAGCACGATCAGTGTTTAGCATTCCAGAGAGTGCAGTTAAATTACCATGAGAACATGAACTCCACCATTTTAGTGTCTTCTTTTAACCCCAAGCTATTTTTTGTTGCCGTGTTGATATCTGCCTCTTCTCACCATACTCAGATCATTGAATGTCATCTGTTTACGAACACCATAAAGATGTGCGGGAGTTTCCTTTTGACCTGGAGACCACTTTGTACTCATGAAAAATGGCACACTCACGCTGACGGAGGCAAACTGCGGTGCCCACACAACCCTTTGACCCGGTTCAGGGGTCTTATCTCCTTGGCTGCTTATCATTGCGAAGCTCGTTATCGTCCCTCTCTCATCAGCCCCCCTCAAGCCACTTAGGCGCAGACCGCTGGGAAGCTCCAGCCTTCAGTCAAGACAGCTCTCGCAGGGGATCATCAGCTTGATGGGTTTGGCTGAGATTCCCTGACTGACGGACTTGTTTTGTTGTTCTCCGCTGTCATGCGTGTCTCTGCTGGTTGTGCGGATTGTCGTTGTTCTCCGCTGTCATGCGTGTCTCTGCTGGTTGTGCGGATTGTCGTTGTTGTTTACTTTTTTTCTCTCTACCCCAGGCTTGCGCCGCATGGGCGCTCTGGACAGCTTGATTTAAACCCACTGCAGCAGTCCAGGATCATTAGCACATGCTAGACTCCTCCGGTCTCCAGCATGGAGACTCACACTTTGAATCTTCACTCTGCACATGAAAGGGGAGATGGCATCTCAAATAACACAAGAGGTTAAATTTTACAACCCCCTCCACTAATACATTTCTTTGAATTCAATGTGTTTTGAGTTATAATGTCTGACTATACAAATTAAACATTTTTTTGGTTAGACACTCCAGCTACCCCGCACCCCCCAGCCTGTTTTTTTGTGCCGTACATCTGTTTCATGTCTGCTTGCGTCAGCAGCAGGATTAATTGTGATGGTATTCGACCCTTTTATAAACACAGCACGCAGCGAACATCCCAGCACGGGACCTCTAGACCACAGAGGAGAGAACCAGTATGAGCAGAGAGAGAGAGAGAGAGAGAGAGAGAGAGAGAGAGAGAGATGATGCTATCACTGGCACATATCAATCTATCTTGTGGGGTAGGGTTAAAGAGGGTTTTAGTGGGACCTTCATGGTGGTGAGGGGGTGGATGAGCGGTAGTGGGAGAACCTGCTGGGACTCGTCCATGAACATGATAGTGGAAGGAAAGTGGATTCACAAAAAACTGCCTGACAGGGAGACAAATTATTCTTTGAAAAGTGAAAAAAGTTTTTTTTTGGCCTTTTTTTGCAGAGCTCTTCCTCTAAAAGTACACACTGGATCTTTAATATTCTTTCACCTTCAACATGCATCACTAGTATTAACTACAGTCCTACAGTCCAATTAACATTTTGCCAATGACTGAATTTTATGACCTAGCATACTTGCAAAATAGGACCTGACTTGGCTGGGATTTAACTTTTTCAACTAAAATGACCAGAGAAGACAATTTGCAGTTTCCCTACTGAAACAGACAAAGGAGCTCATAAGGAGCTTGTAGACAAGCAGTCTCACTCATAGAGGAGAACAATGAGGCAGAATCAACCGGCATACCCTGTGTGTGTGTGTGTGTGTTGTGTGGCAGGGTGGGCCGGGGTGCATGCCACAGATACCACAGGACCTGTGCCGCATTCAGACTCACTGGGCGTGTGCAGAAGAGTGGATACACGGGCCGCACATGGTGCGATTGAGAGCGTGTGGACGGCAGGCCTCGGAAAAGAGAGAGAGAGGGGGTGGGGGTTGCTAGCTCCAGCAGTACCAATGCCAAACCCAGATGAAAGGAAAGGGCTATAAACACACTCTATTAAAAAAAGTCAATGTATGGTATTAAAAAGCTGTTGCAGTAAATTACAGATTTAATTTTTACACACACTGTGGACAAGCATCTAGTATTTATCATGAAATCTTCTTCCATGACTGAATAACATCAATAATGAAATGATCTATCCTTTCATTATCTTACCTCTACAAGCAATGAGAGAAGAACCTCCTCCACATTTTGGCAGGGGGAATTGAGCCCAATTTGAAATTAACACATCATCTACAACAACTGAGCTTAAGATGGTGTTTCATTAGAGCTCCTATCCATGTGTCAGAGGATAGAAATGTGGGCTTGTAATACAATGAAATTTGTACATTCAAATAGTGAATCTAAATGTGTATTGCGTTTTGCATTGTACGTCACAAAATTGAATTCAAACAGATTCAACCCATATCTCTGTTAGCGTATAGTGAAAGTAATCCTGTCATGTGTTTAATCATAATTCTGGTGTTGTCTTTGTAATGCGTTGCCTGTCAGTAGCACACTTATGTAATTGTTTCAGTTACCGTAGGGTTCCACATAATTCAGCAATAAATGTGCTCAGAGGTAGAAGTCTTTATCAGTGTGAGAGCGAGAGAGATTTATGGCATCACGTGTAGAGACAGGGTGCTATGTGTATGTTCCAGAAGCAACATGTTGTCAAACAGCATGTTCTTCCTTGTTCATTTAGGTACAGCTTCAGAGAGACGGAGATTGATGGACTTGCTCTTTTTCAGGTTATGTGCAGAATGCAGAGGGAGTAAAATAAGACTTCTGTGTTAAAGGTCATTCCTGAGAAGCCCTCTGGAATATTTACTGGAGATGGAGGAAATGTAAGGACAACATTTTCTTTGTGTTCATAAAAAAAGTGTTTGTTGGTCACTGGAATTAGTTCACTTTAACTTTACAGAGTCCTAAAAACTAATGAGCTAACCAGCTAGAGGCCTACACAATTGCCCTGCAAATTTCAAACCACAGCACAGTTATTTGCAATAAAAACTAGGTATCTTGCTAACTGAAGTACTTGACAAGATCCACTTCTTGTTCAGACCATGGTCATCTCTAAGCTGGACTATTGTAATTCACTATTAGCTGGCTTACCTGCTTGTGTAATAAGATCATTACAGCTGATTCAGAATGCTGGAGCACGCCTGGTCTTCAATCAGCCAAAGAAGACACAT
Organism: Alosa alosa; assembly: GCF_017589495.1. Taxonomy (NCBI): domain Eukaryota; kingdom Metazoa; phylum Chordata; class Actinopteri; order Clupeiformes; family Clupeidae; genus Alosa; species Alosa alosa. Next base: position 10,515,459 of record NC_063206.1, on the reverse strand, counting down.
GTAACTCCTCTCCTAGTTACTCTCCATTGGCTCCCTATAGTAGCCAGAATTAAATTGAAATCTCTCACTTTGGCCTATAGGACACTGACTGGATCTGCTCCTAGTTATTTATGACCGCCGCTCAGCGAAGCGCCGGTCATATAGGTTTAGTCAGATTTTATTTTTTTTTTTTTTTTTTTTCGCATGCCCAAATTTCCGTCAATGATTCCCGGGACACTGAAAGACCGGGGTACACGAAACTTGGTGGGCATGTAACCCCACATGGATAGCATGGAACCATCGTTTTTCGTTTTGATCTGTAGCCCCCCCGCTGGACTGGACCCCCCGAAAGGAGAGTAGGACAGACACCTAGAGGGCCTAGGATGACCATTTTTTTCCGTATGTTTGCCTCCAGGGGTCATGTTAACCCATTTCATGTGCACACATGTGCACAAACAGATACACACACGCACACACACATACATTCACAGTAATCATACGTATGACACATACTCACACAGTAGACATATGTACGCTTGCATGCACAGGCACATACGCAGGCACACACACAAGCACGCACACACACACACACACACACACACACACACACACACACACACACACACACACCACACACACACCCACACACATAACATAAACATAATACAAACAATCAAGAATTTCTCAGAATTATGAACAGGCAAGATGGAGGTGGGGCTGTATAAAATGAATTTTACATGTGAAATCTATGAACTAATCATGTTTTGGTACTTGTTGTCTAGCAGATACCAGTGAGAATTGAGTGTGGATAATGCAATTTAGTGAGACAGTTAGAATCATATAGGCCTTTCAGCGTGATTTCTTTTTGTGGAAAAAATGTGCTGGACTGGGCGGCGGTCATATTTTGTACCGCTCTGCGGTACATCTAGTTTAATTCAATAATCAAGCCTTACATCCCCAACCGCCCACTGCGGTCTTTTGATGAGCATCTGTTATGTCGACTAGTCATAAAAACTAGGTCTAATTCCAGACTCTATTCCTCAGTGGGTCCATGTTGGTGGAGTTGACCAGTGCTCTCCGTTCCTGTGGTAGTTTTGGGTCATTTAAGAGGGGAAAGACATTCCTATTCAACATGTACTTAGTTGTTTAAGCGCTTATGTGTTATGGTTTGTATAATATTGTTATTTTCATTAGGCTGTTAATTAATTTGACATTATTGTTTATTATTGATATTCTCCTTAATGTAGTCTTACCATGTCGTTGTTTTTATATTATTGATTGAATGGACATTATTGTTTTATTATTGCCTTTCCCCTCATTTTCATTGCTTATTTTTATTAGGCTATTGATTGAATTGATATTGTTGGTTATTATTACTATTCTCCTTATTATATTTGACCAACATTCTAATCTGTTCCCTATTTAATTTTAAATATTATTATGTTGTTTTGTATTTATGTGTCGCTTTGGACAAAGGCGTCTGCCAGATCCATAACCATAACCATAAAGCCATTCTTACATTTTCACAGGATGTTCAAACTGCAGCACAAATGTCTAGGATAGCTAGTGGAAACACTAGGGGACTGAATAACAGGCTAAGTGCAAACTGTACAGTCTAAAGCTAAGGTAATTTAATAACTACAAAATCTATTACCTTATTGTGACAAGCAGAGTGGCGGTTATATACACCAATCCGCCGCAAACTCTATAGGCGCCGCCATCTTGCCTGCCGCCATTACTGCATGCCTGTGGAGTGCGCAACACCTGCATGAGCGACACTTGCCGGTGCCTTCTAATGGCTTTTCAATGAAAGCATCCTGTCAGAGAATATCTAATAGGAGATCCTGCTCATGAAAAAATGTCAGGTGAAAGGGAACATTGGGTAGATGATGTCAGGCAGTGGCCAAAAGTTACTGATGAAGGTAATTTATTGACAACATAATGTATTAAGACGTGTATTAATTAATGACAACAATAAAACCGAACGCTGTCATTACTAGCCGTGTTGCTAATATGATCACAAGCTTCAGAAGTTTTATTAGCTTATTAGCCACGACCAGTTGTAGCAGTAAAATGCATGTTCTTACAGGTATTCAGGATTATTTTATTGACCCATTTTTTTGAGAGGTATGCAACAACACAATCAACTAAAGTAAAACAAAAGGCCAATAATTTACACTATTAGTTAAATTATTATTTTTTTAAGAAATTCTGCCAATTTGAACTTGAAGTATTGTTAAATGGTGCATTGTCATTTTAAGAGAGTCTAAACGGTTCTCATAACATCCAGTTATTGCTCACGAAGGATAAGGCTGATCCAACTCTAGCCTTTGTTTGCCACATTATCAGCACAATATTAAGCTATTAATATTAGGATTGTTAGGAAATGGAAAAATGTAATGAGTTGTTGCTAGAGTGACATTTCTGTTTTCAGTTTGCCATTAAAAGTTCAGTATGAGCATGGTAGCCACCTAGCTATCTTAATGGAATAGGTCATGTTTCAATCGGCATATGCTTAGCAAACGCTAGTTAGTCTGTTAACATGAATTTTTGCAAGCCTCCAAGCACAGACGTCACCTTTTAAATGCTACCTGCTTTTCACCATTCACTTATTTAACTACTGTTGCATCCCTTGACATGCCATCTCATTTTCCCTCTTTCTTTTTGTATGTTTAGCCCCCGACAGCTTTTTTTGCTGTATCCATCTTTTTCAATAGACGAAAACTCACTACTCCCTGCTCACTCAGCGCTCACGGCGCCCCCACTCCCTTTTCTACATTAAATTCTATGATGGAATCTTATGAGATAGGGCGCCCACTCTAGCCTGTTAGTCCTCTAAAATGTTATTTAACATTGAGGAAATGCAGAAATGATTTAGAAACGTATAACAGTAGCTACATATATAATATACCAAATATATTATTATTATCATTTTTATTTTTACCATCGCTTTGGCGCCCCCATGGTGCTGCGCCCCTATGCGCCGCATATAGCGCATACCCACTTTTTGCGCCACTGCATGCACACACACAAACACACACACACACACACACACACACGCACACATAGTACACATGCACACTCACATGCACGCACACACACACACACATAAACACACACACGCACACATAGTACACATGCACACTCACATGCACACACGCACACACATAAACACACACACACACTCACACACACATACACACATAAACACACCTACATGCAAGAATACACGCACACACACACACACATAAAAACACACACACACACACATACACATGCAGGTAAGCAGGCATACACACACACACACACACACACACACACAAAAGCGAACCCCCACACACACACACACAAGCACACATACTGTATAGTAAACACACACTATGCACACACTCATTTACTTACACAAAAGTAGGGGATGGAGTAGGAGATGGAGACAAATTGACAAGCGTGATGTATTTTTGTGGAGAGAATGTGCAGGACTGGGCGGCGGTCATATTTTGTACCACTCTGCGGTACATCTAGTTTAATATGATCATTTCAATCCACACACATGCCACGCAATAGTTTTAGTGCATAGCATGACACTTTAAGCCACCATTTAAATTAGGGGTGTAGGTGTGTTATATCATCGCAATGAAATTTGAGATCTCTCTAAATACAAAACCATTTGCTAAGGATAGGTAGAAAGGTATTTATTTTTGTGTTATATATTTAGTTCTTCTTTGTTACATGGTTTCCTGGGATTCACTGGTGCACACTGCCTCATGTCAGTCAAGTGGTTTTACTATTGAGTTGTAACTCAACTCAGAACAAGCTCCTTGTGCAATGCACCTGCTTCTACAGTTACAGACTATGTGTCAACACTGACATTTCCTAATTTTTCAAACAAACCTGATTTTTCTCGTCTGTAATCAACTGGTAGGCGCTGAGAGTGGTCAGTGATAAATGAGTGGTTTTTGAAGGGTGCAATTATGCTTTAAGGCACCCAGATTCAAGGATTTTTCTTTTTTTTTTTTTGCAATATGTCTTTGGGAGGGGAGACCGTTCTTGAGGATTTTGTTTCTTTCTTTTCTACTGTGTCTCTCTCTCTTTCTCAAAACTTCGTTTACCTCATCCCCAATCCCTGGTCTTTGCTGTTCTATTGAAACCACATGGGCCTGTTTTCAGGTAAAAAAACACATACCTGAAATAATGTTACATAACACTGCATTGTATGTACACAGCGCTCCATTGGCATTAGAAAGAAAAGATGGAAAAGAGAACATTTCAGCTTCTCATTTCAGGAGCATTAGACAGACTTGAGTGTTGGTTTACTCTATCGGGGGGTTATGAGGGAGACTAAATGGACCACAGGCTTTGATTCCATTTGCCAACGGGGAATGATAAACATCCTCCCCTGGGTACAGTATATGAAATTTTGAAAAACGTCTTTAAGGAAAACCTACCTCTAAAGGAAACCTACACTTTCGCACCCAGCACCACTCCATGAGACTTGTGTGGGGGTCCTAAAAACAAATCAAATAAATGTGTATTTCACAATTTCTTCAAGCACTATATAGACCCTTTCAAGAGAGTTCCATTATCAGCATCATAGTTGGCCCCACAAGACTTCCTTTTTAACATTCCATATGTTATCTTAATGCAGAGGAAGTAGATTGGGGCCCAAATAGAACGTTCAAGCATTGTTTTCAGAGAGGGTTCAAGCGGAGCTAGTAATCAAGGATCTTTGTTGTTTTTGTTTTTATTGTTGAAAGGGTCTATAGGGCCTCATAGTGTAGCATAGTGCTGTATTGGGGTCTAAACTGTTCCCACACAGGAGGCCCTTTGAGCGTTCCTCTGAGGCTGATGGGAACGAGGCACCGTGTGGTGAAGAGGAGAGCGGTCGCCGGGATCTCATGGGACTGACGTGATGGGACACATGAAAGAGGATCTCCCAGACGCTCCCATGTGGTTTGAGTTTTACCCAACGTGGATCGGATCAGTGGGGAATCGGACGGGGATGGGGAGCACGAGTTCCTTACCCCCTCGGCCTGACACGACAGCAGGAGTAAATCATCGCAGAAAGGAGAGAGACATGCTCGCTAAGCCTCACCTACCCCTCCATAGATCATCCAGTCTGACAGGACTGAGTCAGCCTGCCTCCCGGTTTTAAGACCCACGCTGCCAATGGAAAAAAGACATGTCCAAATACAGAGGGGTTCAAGGGAAGTGACAAGGGAGCCGATTGTTGATGTCTACCAAACCTCTCACAAACTGAAAGTTTTCATGAAGCATGCTATAGTTACTAAAAGCAAGTGAAATATGAATGTTTGATAAGTTATTTATAGTAATATCCACTGATGGTGAAATATTTATAAGCACTATGCTTTCATTTTTTAGGGGGCTATTTATAAACCATCAGGTTTCCATTCATTTTCCCATGTCCATGAGCAATCTAAACTTTAGCATTACTTTTGACAAGAGTGGTATTTATATGTTTACATAACACTAAACTGTAACTCCATATTGCTATGCAACAGAAAGACAGAAATAAGAAAAATGAACAGTTCAAAGTAGTCATATGGCGTATGTGACGGAGTACCGTCACTACAGTTGAGTATGCGCTCTGACTGCCATACCAACGGGCCTGGCTCTTTGCCGTTGCGGTCAAGCTGCAGGTTTAGTGCCCCGGAGACCTGGGTTCAAGACCGTGTGGGGTCACTGCTCTGTCCCTTCGCTACATTGCTCTTGGGTGCTCCTTGTTGGTGCCCCCCCAATCCCAATCCTCCCCCACCTTTCTTATGCAGCCCTTGCCACTTAATCTACTAAACCCCTCTTCTACTGCACTTTTTAACCCCATAAATGCACAAATAGGCTGACACCAGACATAATTTCACTGCATTTCTTACTTCCAGTAACTATATGCATGTGACAATAAACTTCCTTGTATCTTTGTACATTTGGTGTCAGAAGTGGGATGGCTTCCCGTGAGGTCATCGGAAGCTTGCCCAGTGTGTGAGCCGTATGAGGGACCCCCAGGATAGGTTGACCCCTGTGTGAGGGACCCCAGAGATGGGTGAAGCACTTGTGTGTGGGGCACCCTGGGTTGGGAGAAGTACGGCTGGTGGTTGTGCGAGGGACACCAGTGTGCGCTAAATGCACGTGACGGAGTACCGTTGAGTATGCGCTCTGACTGCCATACCAACATAACCTAACTCTCGCCAGATGAATTTCGTGCCGCCTACCTCCACTCATCCATCTGGGATCGATCCATTGGAGTGGTGCTTCAGAAGGCTGGGCCTTATTAAAAAATCCTTGCATAAGATTGGATAAGCCACTTGTCCGTCATCTATTGACGTGCTACTTCAACCACTCACATCGAGGCCAACCCGTGACGCTGAGAACAGTCTCACAGTCTCATCTCATCATCTCATACGTCGCATCTATGAAACTCCCGCCCTGTGTCCTGATTGGCTCTACCATACAATCTCGTGCTGAAATCACTCTCAATGGAACGGATCCCAGATGGATGTGAGTGGAGCTAGGCGGAACGAAATTCATCTGGCGAGAGTCAGGTTAATACCAACGGGCCTGGCTCTTTGGCGTTGCGGTCAAGCTGCAGGTTTAGTGCCCCGGAGACCCGGGTTCAAGACCGGGTGGGGTCACTGCCCTCTCCCTTCGCTACAGCGTACATAAAAATCTAATAACAGTAACAGACTAAACAATTTGAACAGAATAATAACAACAGCAAGTCATCACAATAACAGCCTTAAACACATACAAACAGTGACTCTGCAAGGAAAACTAATTAGGTACATATAAGGTAAACAGATGAGTCTTAAACGTTAAAATCCTGCAACTATTGCCAGAACAAAGAGCATTAGGTAAATCATTCCACCAATGAGGAGTCAGAGACAAAAGGGTCATTCCACATCAATTCAACCAGGGCCCACGCACTAAGGTCTCAAACAAATCTGAAAAAATGACCAGGAGACACACTGTAAAATTACTTTTATGTAAGATCAATACTTTCCCAGTTACAGCCAGTTTTACAGGGGGAGGGGGGGTGTCGATTTTGTTCAGCCTCTTTTTTTTGTCAAAGTTCATAAGCCCATACCTCAAGAACCATTGGTTCTGAAAAGTGATTGACCCAAAAGGAGTCTTGAGACCTCTTAGTGTTGGTGTAGGCCGACACAGCAGACATCAGAGGACTGCAGTGGGTGAGAAGGGGAGAGATCCAGTAAGTGTCCTGTAGGCCAGAGTGTGGGATTTGAATTGTAATTCTGGCTTCTAGCAACTGTAAGAACCACTTTTCAGAACCAATGAGGGAACTGGAAGTGGTCAAAGGAAATCGTGAAGCTCTCTGAGTGCTGTTGGAAAAATAACAATTGAATATAGAACCCCTGTTAACTAATCTGACCGCATAATATGAGAAAGTTTCACTTCAATGTAATATTACTATCCATGGTAGGCTGATAAAGGCCAACCCACAATACAGTTTATGAGAATGCCTCCCATCACCAGATTAACTAGACTTGTTATTTCTAGGGATAGTGTACACAGGCCCTCCTCTGCCGGTTAATTCGGGTGGTACTAGGCTACCTAAAAACACAACTAATGATCCTAGTCTGAAAGTTGGTCAGAGGCCACAGTGCTGACCTGGACTGTTATACTCATCTGAAAATTGAACAACTGATCAAAGCTACAGAGGGTTCAGGATGCGCTAAGGTTTTAGATGTCTAATTCAGACTACTATTAAAATATTAGTACACCTGTGGCAAGGTGTGTGAGACTAAGCTGTAATTAGGAGTATACTCACTGTTATGAGTGTACAGTATTATTGTCATTTAGGCCCTACTGTTGTCTTTCTTTAAAGCATGTTTTTAATTTTTTGGTTTCATCTTCAAATTCATTTTTAACGGTATGGCCACATAATACACCTGCCAACACAACATTTACTCATGTGGTCAGGCTCGGAAAAGCTTTCACAGCATAATGTTGCCAACTATATTGCCAAAAAACACTAGTTAGCAGGCTAGCAATCTTTAATCAGTGCCAACTTTGCTGGTGTTAAGTCTGGATGTGGCCTGCCTTTGTTAATGAGCTCACTGGTTTTAGATCAAAACTCCATGCCAACACGTTTAGATGAAAATATTTGTAAGATGTAGGCTATTGCCCATGCCTTACATTTCCCTTACAGTACTGCTGGCTGCACTCAATATGCTCATCAAGACAGCATACTGAAAACTAGTCACTCCCCTGTCATTGTTGGCCTGTCTAATGTTTATCTGGCTCAAGAAGGGGAAGAGGATCATCCCAGGGTTCTCTGTGCTTTGGAAAACCTTTCAGTGTATTGTAACTCACTTTGGAATGTGTGTGAGTGTTATGCAAGTGTTCTTTCATACATTTCTCATCTATCTGGCCTGGTCTGTTCTCAGTTCAAACACTTAAACGGCCATTGGGCTTCCGCACAAGTGTGTGTGTGTGTGTGTGTGTGTGTGTGTGTTGTGTGTGTGTGTGTGTGTGTGTGTGTGTATCCACATTCCTTTTGGTCAAAATGAGTGGCTCATGTCCATATAAAACAAACCAGATGCTTTATGTTGGTTTTCCATGAACCATGCTGTACAGTATGCCATGTGGTTGGTGCACACATTACATTTGCCCTGCCTGCATGGCTTCGTGAGAAATGCTCAGCATTTATTGCCGTCAGGTCTTAAATATCAAATCTCGATCTGGTTCTATCCACTTCATTTTTACTCACTCCTGTGTTCTGATCCCCCCGATCTCTCATTCTACGCCCGGGTTTGGCTGTTCAGCTACTCACAGCTGAACTCTGAGGGGGAAGAAAGGGACTGAGAGAGAGAGAGACAGAGAGAGGCAGAGAAAGGGAGAAAAGGCGTACGACTGAAATAGCTGAGGGCGGGTAGGCCAAGCCCTGACCACTGGCATGCATAGGGAAATAGCCTGCACTCCATTGGCAGGGATATGGTTTCTGAGCACACAGAGGCTCTCAGAGTCACACGGGCCCCCATGCAAGCCCTCTGCTGTTGCTGCTGCTCCTGCTCAGCAGCCTCCCCACCCTATACTATTCTGGGCCTCACTACCGTTCGGGTGTTTTCACCAAACCACCACAAAGACAGGGAACACTATGAGAGAAAGAAAAAATGAGAGATAGAAAGAAAGAGAGGGAGGGAGAAAGAAAGAGAGAGAGAGTGTGTGTGGGAGGGGGGACATGGGGTGTAAATGAATAATTTATTGTAAAATGAGTTAGAGTGGAGATCTTTGTTGATGTTCCAAGAATAATGAACAGCTACTCGTGTCCAGATTTCATAGGTTTCCCACTCCATGATCTGTTTTGCTGGGAAACTTCCCAACATTTTCTCTGTGTGTACTTTGAAGGGTTCTTTTACTATTCCATTTATTGTATTTTCATAATAGATATGTTCTCACACTAAAGTTGAAAGGATGTTTTATCTATCAGTTGAAAGGATATTTATCTATCAGAATAATAGAATATCTAATGACATTCCCATGTATCCAAATGGAAATATTTAAATGATCGTACAATCTTGCCACACATTTTGGGATCTAAAGGAAGTTGTCAGACAATAACAGAAAACCCTACAAAACCCCAGAAAAGCTACTCCAGAGCGTCAGACCATAGGTCACCGATGCACACAGACAGGAAATAAACTTAGGCAGACATGACTTCAATTCCAGGTGTCTACAAGCGGCTCACCAGTAATGCTGACCTTAAGTCACTGTTGGTTTGACCAAAACAGAATCTTTCTGTTTTCTTTCTGTGCGCAGTGGTGTGGATGGGTGTTTGTAATGTCTAATTACATACTGCAAACAACCCAGCCCAGCACTAACGAGACATGACAACCCTGTAGAATTAGGCTGAGCTCAGTCACCCCCACAACACTTCTGAACACAGCTAAACATACAGTACAATTACTGAAACTTGCTGAAATATCTATTTTGAGTGATTTGTCTAATTACAAGCATGCTTGTTTTTTATAATCTGACAAAACAATAGTTGTATTGGGGTAGTTTGACTATTTTAGAACAGAGATACGAATATTTAGTAATTTACATGCTATTTTACAGGACAGCATGTGTTGAGAGGGGCAGCCTCTGTTCATACTATACCCGGTTCTTGAGACAGCATCCATCCTGAACAAGTGAACAAGGTTCATACGCCACCTGCTGGTCAACTTGGCTTCATTCCAAATGTTGGAAAATTCTACTGAGATCAGAACAGCTGTGGATGACATTTATACAATTTATATCAACATAATCATACTGTTAAATTTTTTTTTAATTGTTTACACGCAATTTTGAAAACCGGGTTCTTTTTTTTCAAAATAGAATCACAATTATCCAAACACCACACTCAATTTGCATAATTCCTAGATTGTTTGCAAAATGACACACTTCAGTCAAAACATACACACTTCAGTCAAAACAGATACACATATTTGTGAAAATGCTATTAGTTTTCATTTAACCAACACAGTCCTCAATGATCAGACACTATTGCAGCCAGTTCCACACTGGTGTGATAAATAAAAAACACATTGGTAAAAAAACTAATTTTAGGAAATAGCGTGTGCTAGATTTTTGGCCAGACATTGTTATGTAAGGGATAATTTAGATGACAATAGTGACAAACCCACAACATTCTTCATGATTAGTTTGAGATATACTGTAGGGAGAATGTATAGGCCTACTATAAACTTACCAAGCACTGCACAACACTGATGCTGCAGACTGAATATTTCCATAATCAGTTACAGTAATCAACCAGCAATGAAATCAATGAAATAAATTGATACACAATTGGTACACAAATAACAATGACTGCAACTGAGCAACAAGAATTCTGTAACTATTCATCATCCACATCACAGGCTCTTCATTGGCAAGGCACCATTGGAAGAATTGCCTCGTGTAAGTGTTGCACGGATTTCTTGAGTCAAATTTGGTCTTTGTCTTCTTTGTTCAGGTTCTATCAACTCTTCAAGTCCTTCTCTACCTCTTCCTCCTTCTCCTCTTCCTCTATCTCCTTCTCCTGTTCCTCTACCTGAGCCTCCTCTTCTACCTCCTTCTCCTCTTCCTCCTTCATCTCCTCTGAGCTCCCCCTCTCATTCTCACTCTTCTTCTAGCTCCTTCCATTTTTGTTGAAGACAGGTGAACTCACCTGCTGCCTTTTATAGCACACCTGAGTGCTGCGTTTTCAAATGAGCACATCTGTGCTTCCACACCTGGTGGATGTGGTTATCCAATTCGTTCATTAGTGTAGTCATTGGCAATCCGGGGCTTTGTAATGACAAGGAAGTAACCTCACAATCCTTATCTGTGTCTAAGGTGTGAAAATGTGTGTAGAGTTTTACAAATCACTGTGTGTAATGTTTTGCAAAAAGGGTGAAGCAGACATTGTGTGTAATGTTGTGCTAATCTGTGGAGGTGTTTTGCTCCTTGGAGTAGAATTTTGCAAATTGTGTGGACATTTTTATTTTAGTGTGTAAACAATCGTAAAAAACTGTAATAATTGAAACTACGGGAAAATAAATTGCAAGTGTACATGTATAAAATTAAAGCAATGTGAGCTTAGATGTTTTGGTACTAATCTCTCTTTATAATGCTTTGACGGCAACAGAAATGTGTCACAGCGCCATCTGGCAAATATTTAGCATTTACCGTATAAGTTAAAAAGTCCGACCTCAACAGCCCCAGTTTGGCAGATATGTTGTGGTTAAATGTCATTGAACAAAGAATGACTGTTTGAATGAATGTTCTGTCTGAATGAATGTTTCAATTTTGGTGAAATGTAAACTGGTCATTTTGTTATTTATTCATTAATTTGACATTAGAAGGCTTAGTCGTTAAATTAACATTAGAAGGCATATAACACTTCCTCCTTGCCAGAATAAAGACCATGACATCATGTCATACATTTAACATCTGTACTGTCGTCATAAATGTAAAAAAGAACTGTGATTGGTCATTTATGATGAGCATAAAGACACAATCTATGAACAGGGATTATGCCTCTACACCCATACATTAACACAGGGGCTGCTTTTATCACACAGTTTTTACTTTTCCTGACTGAAATCAAATTAGTGTGTGATTTTAAGGATTGGCTATGCATTGTGCCGTTAGTCTAGTACGTGCAGACGAGAGTGCTCCTAAAAGTCACATAAATACATTGACGTAAAAAGTGTACTAACTGTACTACTGATAATGAGGGTATCTGGCTGTCATCACGTAGTCACGTAGTGTCACTGCAGTGTGGCACGTACCGTCTCAGTAGGTCAGACACAGGCTTAGCACATGTGCCACTGCCAGATCTGCTAGTCACTACTGTACTGACCCGTATGGAGATGCTGCCAAGCACAGGATGAGGGCTCTTCAGCGTGTTATATCATCATGAGGGCACAGGGTCAGGGAGATGACACTACATTTCTGCCTTGGAATCAACTCAGTTTTAAACACAGCCCATGCATACAACGCACAAGAGTAGATTTCTATCTGTCTTAAGGACATACAGTATCGTCATACTTAGGCCTACACAGTCTGAATCCATCCCATAAGGATGTATCAGTTTTAAAGAGTCAATCTTTAACATGAATGTCACTCTCATTATTGTGTCATTTGTGTATCAATTTAATCACAGATATTGCCCTTAAATTTACATAGGCAAAACAGTTTAAGGGGAAAAAATACATGAGGCAAGTTATTGTTAACAGCTTTGAAATAGTTTCTGACATAAGAATCTGTGGCCCCACCCCTCAAGAAGAATTTGGTTCATGTAGAAATTGTTAGAAAGACCTTTAGGATGGTTATTTTCCCTATGGCTCTCCCATCTTTAAAACCATTTTTTATTATTTACACCTGGACAAAGTTAGGCGTAGCCTACTAATCCTCTGCACCTGTGAGCCCTGAGTTTCTTGGTGTTTTATGCCCACAACATTGTCGCAGCGCTGCCTGGAAGGCACTCTATGGTTAGGCATGGGTTAAGGTTAGGGTTAGGTTTAGGATAAGGTGCCTTTAAGTCGACGGTGTCAGCGCTGCCTGGAAGACGACGTTGGGGGCATAAAACACTATCGAGCCTTCCCTGATCAATCAAGTGCATGCAGTACCAACTGTGACCAGACAGTAATTCAGGAGCAGCATTGTTCAAGATTTTAAGTCAGTTTCTGCAGGATTCAGCTCTATTTCTCATCTAGGCCACTTCAGTCCTATGATCGCTATTGTTGTCGATGATGGGTATGTTCTTCTAATTGGTGGTGTTATTGCTGCTTATTGTGTTGGACAAAGGCTCTTAATACTGGGATTTCAATGGAATTACATTCATGAAAATACAAAATGACAATCTTTATGTATTTCTTATGTGATTTACATATCTATCTATGTCCCATTTAAATGCTAAACATTTACATACTGTTTGAAACACAAATGTCAATTAGAATGTAAATTTTAACTTCTAGCACTGTCACACACACACACACACACATACAGAGGCTTTTTGAGCATGCAGAGATCTTAGCAACTTGACTAAGATATTGTCTGCACACAATACAACATTTAGGTAACAGCTGATAACTAGAAAATGTAATTTTGAGGAAATTACCAGTGCATGAAAATATAAACATACTGTATATTAACATAACATGCCAAACAAACTTTTATTTGGAAACAGTTGGCAGGAGTCATAGTTGATAACAACTGACAGTTGAAATGGCTGAACAGTTAAATAGTTGAGTAGTTTAAATCGTTAAATTATTTAATAGTGAATTATTGTAGTGAGGACATTTATTTTGAAACAGTTGTGGGCAGAGGAAATAGTAGTCTTAAGAGAGCCAGATTGTATGCTTAAAGCCTGAGACAGAGTATATAGTTTAAATGTTGAATGTAGAAAGTGTAATGGATGTCGATAGGCAGATTGTTTAATGGATGTTGATGGATAGTTTAATGGGTGGATGAGTGAATGGTTTGAAGAGGATGAATGGATAGAAAGTTGGATGGAATCTGCCTTATATCCTTGTAGAATGGAGAGACACAGAGAGAGTTGGCCTAGTTAAGCAGAAAGCAGTTGATACAGTACAGGTGCAATCAGTTTAACTGGCCCTTTGATGGGTCCTAGTTGAGCAGCTGGAAGTTGATTCAGGTGCAAATCAAGTTAATTAGTCCATTGTGATGTCATAGTGCTAATGCAAAGTCTATGGGGAAAAATAAGCTTGTTTTTTGTTAATATCTCAAAAAGTATAAAGTTTACAAAAGTGAAAAATACATTCATCAAGTGTCCTTTTCAAGACCTACGTTACAAAGTTTGAACAAAGTTTCTATGTTAAACGGTTGAAGCTGAATTAGACGCAGAAATTTGGTGGGAAGAATAAGAAGAAGAAGAAGAAGAAGAAGAAGAAGACTTCGGATAACAGAACAGTGCATTTTCATGCACTGTAATAAACAGGCTACACACAGCCACTGTCATCAGAAAATGTTATTTGCATATAGGCCTATGATACCAGTCAACAAGGCCAACTTAGTTGAATTTGGTATAGGTGCAGCCCTACTTTGCATGACAATCAGTTGATTCTATTAGATAACCACAATATTGCTTGTTTTGTGTAAAATCTAAATAAAAAACTTCACCAGGATAAAATAATCATGAAAATCCAGATCTCCAGTCTAAAAAAAAAACGTGAGAGCAGCTAGTATGCCTACATTTTAGACAATGCAAACACACACACACAGTTGAAAAAGTTCAGAATTACAGGTTGTGGTCAGGCAATTAGTGCCTAAGTATGAATACAATGTTAACAATGACACTGATAACACACTACAGTAGAGATTCCAAAGTTTATCCCCAACATAAAACGCCTGAATAAATTATCAGAAGCATTTATGTGCAGTCAGCCTGTCATAAAATAATGAACACCTTCCCTTAATGCACACTGTGATGTCTCATAAAATCAGAAAATTGATTGAAGGCTTTTTTCTCTAGCCCAAGGCTATTTCTTAGAGTCTCATAAACTGTAGTCATGGCTACATATTCAACAAAAACAAATTCATATTTTTGTAATTACATGGTTTATGTCTAATGTACAATGGATTCTTAAAGCTCTTTAAAGCAGGCTGAATATTAAACATCCATCAGTATGTTTTTCTAAGCATTAGTCGGAACAAATCCACCTAAATTCTTACCTCCCGTGCTTTTGTTGTTTTTACACCTACAGTAACTGAACACAGGCCTATTTCCTCCATCATCAAATATTCAAGAATGTCCTTCTTGAATATTTGCATAAAAGTCTTGGAAGGGTAAAAGCGATGGATCATTTTAAAAGACACTTCCTTAATCTTATTCGTAATCAAATATCTAGAAGGTAAGACACCATATTTACTTTCATTCCTGTTCCATTCATGTTACTGTGAGTATGTGGGACCAACAATGACATCTTGTGACTGGTAACATGGGTATCCAAAGAAGGAAGAAGGAAGGCAATTAAAGTAGCTTGTGTAAAACATGCATAACTCAACTTCTTTTTAAAGAGACTAACAAACCCTCTTTGGCTGGCTTGTCCAAATTTGTTGTGCACATATCCAAACCAAAGTCTGAAGTTTACAGAAGCTAAGCAGACAGTGCACCCTTAACAAAAAGGGTATACTTCAAGTTCATTTTATCAAGTAAACATAGGTGTATTTGAAGTATAATTCCCAAGTTAACGTTTATGTATGTTATGTATGTACGTTTATGTAAAGTTTATGTAGCAAGTTTGCTAATATAAATGTGCTTGTGGTATACTTGTAAATTTACTATTTTAATACTTCTTCGAACTAAAGGCCCACTTTTCAGTTAATAGTACTAGTGAAGATACTTGTTATTCTAGCTCATTTTTAGTTCATTATAGTATACTTCAAGTATTTTAAGGTGTAAATGTAATAAACTTTTATATACATTACAAGTGAACTTATTGGTGTAGTTTACTAATGGTAAATGGACTGCATTTATATTGCTTATTTATGTTATTTATATACTACATACCAATGGCGTAGGCTTCCATGCAGGGCACCAACCTGCACATCTAGAGCACTTTTGGGGTTAAGTGTTTTGTCAGGAGGAGCTCGAACCTGCAACCTTCTTCTGGTTTCTAGACAACTCCTCAGTATATTAAAGGAAACAGGTTTTTTTTACCTTAAAGGTATACTATGCAAGATTTGTACCTTAATACAACCTCTACAAAGCCAATTTGATGGTAAACAAACTAGGGGAATGGCTAGTATAGCCATAGAGCATAGCGGGTCGTCACCGAGAGAACATGCAACTTCAAGAATTGCCAACCTGAAGACATCTTGCGAAAATTGTGAAAGATTACCTTATCAGTAGATATAGCTCTTTGGAGATAGTTTTTACAATCACTAATTTAATGGCGCGATTTTGTGATCAACCGCTGGGCGCAAAAGTGTTGTTCTTATGTCTCTTAATCATGGGTGTGTTTTGGGCGTAACAACTGTCATTCCCTTTAAAGCCTAACACCGCCCAACACCAAAGAGTTTTTTGTACCTTAAAATAATGTTTCCAAATTCGTTTCAGTCGTTCATCAACTTGTAACAGGGTGCATTTGCATTTGCTTCGCGGCCCTCTATCGGCTATAACCTCACTATGTAAGTTTGCCAGATCGGGTAGCGGATCTGTAGTTCAATGGAATGAGACATAAGAAACTACAAATTTGACTTGCATCTGATGTCGCAATACATCGTAGGCTAGCCTACTTTTTTTTAATAAATCGTGCAACATATTCTACCTTGTCTGTGGACATCGTTATTTGCAAAGCCAGTGCTGGATAAACAAATAGCATGCGTGCGACAGAGGGAAAATTCTTTGTGTGTTTTTTAACAGCAAGCGGCGTAACTTGAAACAGTGCATCAGTATTTTGATAGTCAGCAGCACATTTAAAGGAATCTTCTTGCACGCGAGACCATATGTAGGCTAACAGGGATTCTACTAAGTCCCCCCAAACTACCTGTTTGTGACTAGCAAAGTATAACCTAATGCAGTGTTTCTTAACTGGTGGGTCGGGACCCAAAAGTGGGTCGCGGAACCATTCTGGGTGGGTCGCAGAGCTTGTGGTTAAAAATAAATAAAAAAATCGGCAATTTAAAATGCTGCCTTATCAGATCTAATGTTGGACCTTTATTTTGATAAACTTTATTCATAGCCTACATATCAGTCATTGCCATGGCATGGACATAGACAATGTTTATGTGACAAGTCATGTTAGACATAATTTTAGTGGTAAACGCAAGTAGGCTGCTACTCTGAATATTTGAAGTACCCTACAGTAGGCTCGGATATGGATTCACTTAAACTGAGGACAAAATAGGACAGAAACCATATTGTGTGGTGTGCAGTAGATGGCTGGCACATGAGAGCATGAAACCATCAAAACTAAAATGCCACATGGAAACAAGGCACCCCTGTCGAAGTCATACCTGTCGAGTACTTTGAAAGGTGACATCAAGAGTTGAAGACTTCACAAATGTAGGCTAATGCCAAACATCTGCATGTTCCAAACAAGTAGGCCTACAGGCACTTCGCTTGTCTTACCATGTAGCTCACCATATCCATTGGTTTGAACACTAAAATATATATATATCTGGGTCGCGACTTTATGAACATGGGAAATTGTGGGTCCCAAAGCCAGACCACTTAAGAACCACTGACCTAATGTACATGTATCTGCACTCGCCTATTATTTGAACTCATAGGCAAAGTGAAACTAACTTCACTGTGGTCTCATAGTCAATGATGAAACACAGTTAGTTACTTTCACTATTTACTGACAAGCAGAGGTGGAAAGTAACGAAATACATTTACTCACGTTACTGTATTGAGTAGTTTTTCTGTGTATTTTGTATTTTTTAAGTAGTTTATAAAATCGGTATTTTAAATTTTACTTGATTACTTTTTGAGTGAAGTATTGTACTTCGCTACATCAAAAATCCCATCCCTTACTTGAGTAAAAAAAAAAGTTAAGACTAACGAAAACAGAAAGGGAGAGAAAAAAAATCAGCGCCCTAAACCACTAGACTAGTGATAATGATCAGCATGTAGCCTACAACAGGACATGAATCAAGCTGACGCCTTGCAGTCTTTCTGAAAGTGATGGAGCTGGATCACGAGATGCATCAGATTAGCCTAAACTATGAAAGTGTATCTTCCGCTATTCCAATGGGTTGTCTCAGTTCGTTTTAGCACCGAAGAGCGGAGATATTCAAGCAAACCATGGGATTTCGTGTTTTGACGTTTATGCTCACCTTTCTTTGGAAATAAGTTTATTAGCAGTTGTTTCCCCTCATTTTGATGTCTCTCTTTTTCCTGTTTTGGCCTTTGTTTTTAGTAACCTGACTTGGCTGTCTTGGAGAAAGACATTGCACCAGCAGCACAACAATTAGCGATACACTACTACTAGCGATGCTCAACTAAATAAACAAAAGACTAGGCCTACCTTATGAATCGTGTAGGCGGACTAAACCATTTAGCTCTTTCGCAAGGGAGAGTGAGAGTGACCTTAGACAGTTTTCACTATGTTTTGTATACAAAATCCAGTCAGTCAAACTTTACATTTCGTCTGACATTTATTTTTACATTTAATTTTGAAGTTAAAATATTCAGGTAAAATAAATATATGGTGGAAATATTTTCCAGTAATTAGCCTAAACTTCCAGTGAGTCTGTTCGAAATTTTCACCACACATTATATTAACATACATATAGGCCTAAAAAATCCAAACATAACAGTTTTGTGTATTAAAGTGGAATGACACAGAAAAAAAGTATTGAACATGCCTACTGAAATTTCTTCAATACTTTGTGGAAAAGCCTTTGTTTGTAAAGACAGCTTCAAGACATTTCCCGTATGACAAAACTTATTAGTCGCAGTATCAGGTGTGATTTTGGTTCATTGTTCTAAACAGATTCCAGGGGTCCCTCTTGTGAATCCTAATCTTTAGTTCCAGATTACTTCCAGAACTGTTTAATTGAATTTAATTGAATTGGCTGCCTTCAAGTCTTTCTGGAGCTTTCTCCGAGTGGTCCTTGGCTCTTGGAATTGACTATCCTTCTGACTCCCTGGTCAGAAATATTGCGAGGAGATCCTGTGCCCTGTGCCGGTTGATGATGCAGTGATGTTTCTTCCACTTGGAGATAATGGCTCCCATGCTGCTTACTGGAAGATTCTGAAGAATCTGTAACCAGTTTTATTGATATAATTTGCAACAATAAGGTTGCAAAGGTCTTGGGAGAGCTTTTTGCTTTTATCCATCATGAAATGTTTCTTGTGTGACACCTTGGTAATGAAAAACCTTTTTATAGCCCATCAATATGTAAGCTACTAACCAAGCTTATATTAATTTGCGCAGATAGAAAGGATAATTACTCTCTAACTACTTACAGATTCCAGCTTGTTCCTTCCCTTTCCTTGCCTTAGTGCTTTTTCTTAGCGTGTTCAATACTTTTTCCCTGTATTATTCCACTTCATTACACATGACTCTACTTATGGAGTTGTTTGGATTTTTTATGTGTGGATTACCTGAGTTATTACTAATGCCTGATGAAAATGTTGTGCCCCCTGTATTCCACTTTTCAAGGGCCCTCTCCTCCATTGCCCTATACTTCCCACTTTCCCCCCGTTCGACGCCCTTTAATCTGCTGAACCTTCTGCTCGTTTCCAAATATAAAAAAAAACTCTCTGCAACTCAACATTGGCCTGCCTGCCTCAGCTGCCTGTGAGGGGCTTTTCAGTTGTGTTGGATTACTGTTCACTGCAAAGCGACCCAAGGATGAGTGCAACTAACTTTGAAAATCAACTACTGCTCAAACTTAAAGGAGAACCCCGGTGATTTTTCACATAGATCTCCATTTCTCAACATCCTTATCAGGCAAGTACCTCCACTTGGCGGCCATATTGCAACACTTTTTGGGCACTTATCGTGCATCTATTTCGGCAGAAATGCGTGTGCGTAAGGCTTCACGACACCAATCTTGCTCCAGCAGCGAGATCACAACAGATGATTGGCACGATGTCTTCATAGCACACCACATGATTGGCTCAATGTATTTTACAACACACCACATGATTGGCTCAATGTATTCACATGTCAACGTTTTGCCGCGGAAGGGTTGTGATATGTGTAGACAACTGCCATATTGGCGTTACAAACTAACCCCATGCATTACTATGGAGGATTTTTTGAGTGCTGTATCTCCTCATTAGAAAGTCTCTGGTAAAACTGGTTGTTCTGGTACCCCCCCCCCCCAAAAAAAAAAGTAACTAAGTAACTTTTACTTGAGTACATTTTCAGATCGGTATTTTAACTTGTACTTGAGTAATATTTCATCAAGGTATTGGTACTTTTACTTGAGTACAATATTTTCATACTTTTTCCACCTCTGCTGACAAGGTGTTACCATCGAAAACATAGCCGGACAAAAACAACACTTACAACACTTATTCGAATGACTGAATAAAAATCCTAAGGATATTTTGCAGAGGAGTTGCTGCTCACATCTCGTGACAGTGCGTCTAGCTGTGCTTTATACTGTAGGCTATGCGCCTTTCGCTATAGACCAGGTTCTTGGTCAGTGGTGTAATGAATTTTAGAGATAGCGATTTTTGGGGCAGCCGTGGCCTACTGGTTGGCACTTCGGACCTGTTACCGGAGGGTTGCCGGTTCGAACCCTGATCAGTAGGCACAACTGAAGTGCCCTTGAGCAAGGCACCTAACCCCTCACTGCTCCCCGAGCGCCGCTGTTGATGCAGGCAGCTCACTGCGCCGGGATTAGTGTGTGCTTCACCTCACTGTGTGTACACTGTGTGCTGTGTGTGTTTCACTAATTCATGGATTGGGATAAATGCAGAGACCAAATTTCCCTCACGGGATCAAAAAAGTATATATTGTAGCGTCGGTGGATGTACATGTTTAGCGTTGAATGAGTGTCTCCCAGAATGCAGTGCGAGTGAATGCTATAAGGTGTAATGTCGATTATAATAGTTGTAGTTACGTTTAGCATGTTGTGTATTTGTTAGCGTGTTAGTCTCTTTGGTTGTACCTCATGTGCTTATCCCCGTGTTGATGTGTGTGGTAAACCCTTATTGTGTGTTGCATGTGCGGCTGAGACTACCCCTGTGTTGCCCTATCCCAGTATGTCTGGTTGTGTCTGAGTCTTCTTGTTCCAATAAATGACCGTGCAGGTCAAAGGTGAATCTTGTCTAAGGGTGAGTTCGCACAATATATTTTTGGATCATGCGCCAGTTCACACCTTATGTCATTGATTGCTACATCCCTGGGTGCTAAATCTTTACTTTATTGAGCAGTAAGATATTAATAACTAAATCTTTACTTTATTGAGCAGTAAGATGATAATAATAAAGCTTCCGTCGCGCTTTGCGCCACCTTGCACCGGGTGCACCATAGGGCCCAACATATCCAAACTAATTTTGATAGCACATAGCCTACCCTCATAACATGACAAACGACACTTCTGCCATTGTCTGAGTGGCCCTCTGAAGGCTATTACCGACCTAGCAACCCTAGCCACTTTCTAGTCCGAAAATTATGTTCATACTTTGTTGCAAAGGATGCATATTTAGTTTGTTGCGCTCAACCAGAGGGGGACCCCGAAAGAAAATCTAAATATAGGCCTAGATTAGCCCTTGACATCCCTGATACCACGGCGCTACATAGTGGTTTTCTCATCTTGAAAGTTGTATTTACTCAATGGAAATGGTAAGTTAGTCAGCTTCTTGTGCGAGATTAAAATAGAAGCATGTTAAATTATCGTTAGGCAGCAAATGTTCGAAATGTGTCAGCTTGAAAGGCTCATGGGAGTTCCTAAAATATTATGTACACTAACTTTGCCTTTTTTTCCTTTTATCTGTTCTGATTTTTTTGCTCGAAATGATATGCTGTATGATTATGAGTCACGTAGTAGCTCGCTAAGGCATGGTGTAAAACTCTTTATTTAGTCTACGGATTTTTCCATCAAGCTAGGCCTACCTATAGCCTACTTTGACCAATACAACAGTACACTTCCATAAACTTCCTTTCGCAGGGCAGGGCACAGCCTTTTGATTTTCGCCAAATATTCCACAGGCTATTGTGACAGCAGTTCAGAAATGGTTACTCGTGGTTACATGAAGATATGGAGCGCTCTAGAATCGAGTTAGTATCTCAGACATCTTTGGTGTCATTGTCTGCAAGGGTGAACCGCGGCCATGACCTCCATCAACTTGGCGCAACTACAACTCATGAGGCAAGTAGCAGCGACTCCTGACACATCACCGATGTACATGTAAACAACGTAAGTGCGCCATTTGTGTATTTGAAATAATGTATATTTTTAAGCTTTGGTGATATAAGTTGATATTCTCTGCAATTTGCGTGGAAAATGGTGTGTTTGTTCTAACCGAAGAGTTGATGCCTACGTCGCATCATCAGTAGGCTAATTGACGTTTCTTAAATGCGATGCGTGTGTGAGCATGACATCTCATTTCTCATATCTGCCTCTCCTTAATTCCTCCATCCTCCTATCATTCCTTCCTCGTTTTCTTCACAAAATGAATTAGAAGGAGGGGCTAGGATAGGAGGAAGGATGGAAGGGAGGGAGAGAGGATGGACAAATAGAGAAAATATCTGCACCACCTTGACCTGTCAATGCCCTGTCATCTTAGCATGCCTATTGAGGAATTGCAGTAACAGTCTGTTCTAGTATCTCTCATAGGCTTAGCTTACAGTATGTGGCAGCATTAATGGAATATTTGTCATACTGTAGGCTGGAACTAGCCTATCAGTTTGCTGTTTATTTCTTCCTGTAATTGTTTTATAAGTGTGAAACAGGTGTCTGTTATTCTGTAACCCATTGAAACCCATTTGTCCTGTGGTCACAGATTGAGATTTAGGCTACACTTTCAGGCTTTTGTGTAACCTGACAACTGTTACAGTGCATGCTTCTGTGAATGAAGTGAATTAAAGTCATGCAGTACTTCTCCGCCCACCTCCCCCACAACCCTGCCCCTCAACACACTTTAAGCAGAGAAGTCTATGCTGGAGCCGCACATTTGCTTTAAGAGAGATGGCCTCCAATCTGAAGGCTTTGACCCAACAAAAAGTGAGGCCATGGCTGGATGCATGGCTGTTATCAGACTGATCTCCCCCAGCACAGAGGGGTGGGAGAGGTTGAGCCCAAGGCTGGTGGCCAGGCCTGTTGTGGGTGTTCCTGCGGCTGGGAGCATGCAGGCTGTGGGCCGGGAACAATGCGCTGTACTCCAGGAGAGGAGGGCACTGAGAAAACGGCACGTAGCCATCAGCCCACTGCCCGTGGGAACTCCCCCGCATCCTCCACGGTTTCTGGTTTCCCC
Organism: Alosa alosa; assembly: GCF_017589495.1. Taxonomy (NCBI): domain Eukaryota; kingdom Metazoa; phylum Chordata; class Actinopteri; order Clupeiformes; family Clupeidae; genus Alosa; species Alosa alosa. The sequence continues at coordinate 10,492,076 of NC_063206.1, read as the reverse complement.
CACCATCTATTCTCCCTTTTCTCCTTTGATAAAAGAAAAAAAAAAGTTCCTCTGCTATAAGGAAATCGAAAGTATGATTTAAAACACTGTTCAGGGTAATTTCACACCTTCTGAATGACATTTCTTAAACATATAAACAATGGCATGGTGTTTCAGTTTGTAGGCTTGAAATAGGGTGGCGTGGGCACTGAATAGATTGTTCTTTGTGATAAGATGTCTGAAGATGTGACAAAATGAATATGGTAGCTGAGAAAAATCCTTTCGGGATTTTAGAAGTCACAGGGCTACTTAACCACGTCTAGATCAAGGGCAATGTTGATATTTTGATGAGTCCTTTAAACTCTGATCAGTCCCCTTATTTATTAATTCATCTATTAATCCCCTTAAAGAGCTGGAGCAACCAAGGTTATTTACTAAGTATTACAGAGCTTAACAAAACTCAGACTTGGTAGCATCCTGTTGGACGAGATGTACGCCTGTTAATGTTACTGTTGAATTCAGTAAGACAAACAATTTAATATCCGCTGAAAACCTGACTGCAAAGATTAAACAACTTCCAATGTTGAAATCGTAGGTGATGTCCATTTTAACAAGGTACAGGTAAAACAATATACCCATCCTTGTATCAGTATTCATTTTTTCATTTGAATTGTGAAATGTATTGATTCATATAGCCAGTGCTTAATCAGCTTTCTTTCAGTTAGGCATGACAGACACCCATGTAGTATCTGGTTTTATGTGGACTGTTGAAGAATTACATCGAGCTTAACAGGATAAGTCTCTTATCATGTATGAAATCAAAATGGTCACAGGGGTTGGGTCTATTGGAGTCAATAGAGTAAGCCTCCCACACAGAGGCATGTCTGTTCAAGCTGACTTTGAGAGCTAGTGTGAAAGAAAAAAAAACTTGTTGATAAAGCTGAAAGAAATAGGCTTAGCATATCAAAATTAATTCAAACCACATGCACATCCATCCATTTTCTCCTAATATGAAAAATAATGGCCTTCAGTTCATTTCAGTTTTTCTTTCAATTTTCTTGCATATGGCCTTCCAGTAACTTGACCAGTCATAACATCCCTGTTGACTTGCATCCTATTTGAAAACCTGGCTTGACTTTGTGACCGTCAACAATTGACAAATATATATTAAGTTACTAATAAGTTACTTTGAACAAATGAGTTTTAGCTGTCCAAGCTGTTCTGCTCAGAAAATCCTGAATTCCAAGGCTCTTGTACAACAGTTTGTGTAGTACATACAGACTGAACATAATTTTGCTTTGAAAGTGCATTCCCAAAGTATTGCTGTGTTGTCGTTGTTGAAAATGGAATCAATAAAAAGCACAAACAGAAAACACATGCACTAAAAACAATTATATTTTTATATACTATAATTATAAAGTATATTTTTTTGTAATTTGAATATTTGCATATTTTTTCTACACACCTGCTGAACCAGTCCACCAAAATCAGCATGTCTCCTTTGACATCCAAAGTAAACTCTTTGAACTTATTAAATCTTTTCAGAACCAGAAAAATACACATTTGTTTTATTTACTTTTCATCAGCAAATAAGTATGGACACCATAGATGTCCTGTTGTGTTTGGGAAAGGAAAGACCGTGAAGTGTGGACTGACAGCATAGTTCAAGGTTGATCAGATTATACTTATTTATGCACTCCTCTGCAGTGCCTTAGCCAGTGCAATGACAAGGGGACAGTCAGGAGTGAGGAGTACATTTTCAGTTCCAATTTGTGTAAGTTGATTTACTTTTTTGGTCTATTTTAACACAGTTTGTGTTGCAGTTCCATCAAACACTGAGACATATTTGAACTAGTTTGATCCTATATGGAAGTTGCTTTCTCTGTGATTTGTCCCAGGATTAGTGAGTTTAAGACACTTTTTCTGCATGCTCCTGCGTGTCAGTAAAGATTCTGTTTATTTTAGCCTTCCTTCTAACAAACTGGTGGAATAACTGCTTTTACCAGTATGTGTGTGTGTGTGTGTAAGGCCTGCATGCGTATGTGTCTCCTGCTCAAACAAAATGTGTGCGCGTTAATTTTGATAAGTGTTCACTAAGTTACGTAATAGAAAATTGTAAATAGCCTGATGGCAGCTAATGGGGTACTGTGCATAGTTGGGAAGGTATGGTGGGCCAATTTGGTGTGAATACACATTACACACACACAGGGAAAGTTTCTCTCGTTGTTGAGCCTGATGGTACGCAGTGCGTATACGGACGTACACCCACAGGCGCGCCTGGCCACAGACGTGATGAAATTAGACAAACTTCCTTGTAAAACTTACCTCCTTGTATAACTTACTTCCACTTCCTTATGTAAAATGAATCCCATATAAAGAGCTTTAGTTTGATGCTTACAGTCCTATATATTTTGCAATTTAGGCCTAGGCCTAGCCTATAGCCTTCATCAATGTCAAAAAGACGTAATATGTTTACTCATTGTAAATATATGGCAATGCTGAGCTCACATCAAAGGATTAGTAGAAGACCTGTCACAGAGGTATTTCACTGTATTTTTTGCTGTTTAAGAGAAGCATATGGTTAATGAATGATAACGATGAACTTTGCCTCTTTGCTTAGTGGTTGGTGTTCCAGCTTAACCCAGGCAACTTGCAATTTATTGGCAAGAATATCATACTAACGCTTACATATTTTCTCATAGTTACAGTTAAGTTAATGTCATCAGTAAAGCGTTTTGTCGTGTAATAAAAGGCTTTCTGATGAAATGGAGCACTCAAACAGTGATATGCGGAATCACTTCATCAACATCACAGAAAGTGATAATATTAGAGTGGTCTAGGAACCATTTTTACATAGCACTTGCTTTACTAACGGAATGTTTTTAGTGTAGCACGCGAGCTGTCAAACACCGCCTGAGTGTTTCCCTCTAAGGACTGCGCTTTTACACGCAGTAAGGCTTTTCTTCTACTTGTTTAATCAAACAGTATGCTAGTTTAAAATTGTTTGGATAGTAGATGCCTTAGCCACGCCAAAAAGTAGATGTAACAACATTACCTGAGAGAGTTTGTCACGTTGGGAACTACTCACCTTCATGTAGCCTATGTCATGTGTGTGTTCGAGAAGGTGTAACCTTAAGGTTAACATTAAACCCGCTTTAATTATGAATTAAAACTGTAAAATACTGCATTGATGTAAAGTCATGCTTAATTTCCATTTAGCAGCTACACTGAATTAAAAGCCATCTGCAACACGCGGCGACGGATAAGTCACCCCGATACTACGGTACTAGGCCTACTACCTGTCTGGTTAGTTTGAGTAGCAGCTAATCCCATTAAGCAGTGTTTGTCACACCCTGGAGAGATTGAGAGGACACGGCAAGTATAGCAAGTTAATCCAGCTATGTTTACCCAAGTGAACTAGCTAAGTAACGACGTTACTTACAGTGCCGACTTTCTCTTCAGTAGCTGTGATCGTCGCCGTGATGGACATATTGACATATTAGGCTACTTGTTGTACACTTTCGATAGCCTAGTTCTACCTAACTAGCTAGCCAGTCAAAGTAGTTGAGGCCATGTCTATCATCTCTGAGCATGCATGGATAAACGGCAGGGTAAGGTCATTCTGTCGTTCAGTTGTCTTGAAGTTGTTCTCTTGACCCAAACATACTTCAACCTAATTTAATTGGGTTGTCAGTTGAACTTTTCAGTGAAATTGTAACTTGAAGAAAATTATTTAAAAAGTAAATGATTTCTGTTTAGAAACAGTAGAGTACAGGTCTGATAGATTTGCTATCACCCTTGCGAATCTTCATTCATTCAGATGTATGCATTGCAAGGTAGTGCAATGCATACATTTGAATGAATGAAGATACTCAAGGGTGATATGCAAATCTATCAGACCCTTAGACTGGTGCTTTGACTGACAAATATCATGACATGAAAAGTAATGGTGATGCTCAAATTTGTCTACACCAGTGTTTCTCAAAGTGTGGTCCGCAAGTTATCCCAAGTGGTCCGTGAGCAGACGTGGTAAAATATAATATAGATGAGTTATTTCCAATATTGAACCAACTTGTATATAAATCCAAACAGTTCTGCAACACTGCCAGTTTAAATCATATGAATCCTCTGACACAATACGTGTAACCTGCGTTGTGTTGAACCTGCGCGATTCAGCCCTGCACACGCCCGGACTCGAACCCGCGAACAGCAGCACCAATTGGCAACAATTGAGCCAATAGCCCAGGCTACTGGCTCGCATGCCAGCAGCACTCTTGAAACTGGCTCGCATGCCAGCAGCACTCTTGAAACGTCGGGGAGTGAGGTTTACCAACGTTCCACAAGCACAGCTAAGCTAGCTGGCATCCGTTACACCAGAGAATGTCTAATAAGGGGAGAACTGACACTCTCGGAAAACTTCCGGTTTCTGAAGTGGTTCCACATAAGGGCGCTCGTCCACGAGTGCAGAATGCATGGAGGTCTATGGAGCTGTACTCCTCAAAATCCACTTTTCTCGGGATATAATTTTTTTTCCAAGTCATTTGAATATTGTATTCGAAAGTGGAGGCAAAGAAAATACACTTGGTTGAGTATTATATTTTTTAAAGTCACTTAATTGTTCTAAAAAGCCTTTCAAACGTGTCAATGACGTCACTCATTAGCACAATGCTAGCGTGTTATGGGCAACAATGACCCAACCTGTAAGAAAACAAAAGGACATAAGTACTCGTTCATTCAACTTTTGACCTATAACCCATGTTGAAGTTATACAAACTACAATCAAATCTGAGATTTGTCAACGACAATCAGGTGAAAGAGACAAATTTAGCTGTCTAGCTCCATTGACTCCCATTCATTCTGCACTCATGGCGATCGCCCCCAGTGGAAATCTGGTGGAACTGCAACCAAAATTCGGTACAATGGGACTTAATACGGAGTGGCCAGGCTCTGGTTACACTCACCCCCCTAAACCTCACTCCCAATCCGGGTCACGGCACCAATGTAACCTGCGTTATGTTGAACCTGCGCGATTTAGCCCTGCACACGCCCGGACTCGAACCCGCAAACAGCAGCACCTTGGATCGGGAGGCGAGCGCGCTAACAATTGAGCCAATAGCCCAGGCTACTGGCTCGCATGCCAGCAGCACTCTTGAAGCGTCGGGGAGTGAGGTTTACCAACGTTCCACAAGCACAGCTAAGCTAGCTGGCATCCGTTACACTAGCAAGGTGTAAAGACAATAAGCAAGGTGGTTCAGTGAGTAGGCCTATTGTGTAATATACTGTTGAAGTAGGTCTACTTTTGTTTTTTAGCTAGGTGGTCCGTGAGGCTTTTTTTATTGGTTAAGTGGTTCTTGGTCTGAAAAAGTTTGAGAAACACTGGTCTACACCATTTCTTCTGCCCCAGGTTTTGGGGATGTCTCAGTCCGACAGCAGAGGGCTGGTGCTGGGGGTCCTGGCAGGGGCAGCAGGCCTGACCCTGGCTGTGGTGTGGTACCAGAGTCGCAGGGCCAGTGCCGGTGGCCGGATGGTCGCCCAGGAGCTGTACCTGAACAGCAATGACCGGCACGTGGGAGCCGGCATGAGCGTGGCTCTGGCCGGGCAGAGGGAAGTTCTGGACCGTCTCGGAGCTCTGATCCAGTGTGTGTCAGAGCTGAAGGATGAGGTATGTGTGTGTGTGTGGATATACATTGGGATTTGGTATTTACTGCAGCATATTACAGCATAGTCACATGATGATGACCATTTGCCTCCCTAAACCCTCTTCCAGAAAATGGCAACAGATGTTTATGTTTAATTTGTCCTCATCCAGGTTTGAATTGTCTGATTGTGAAATGTAACATGAACGTTGTGGCTAATCATGTGTCACTGGTGATGGTGGTGGACTGGTGAATTAAGTCGGCTTTTATTGTCAATTTCTTTACATGCACTGGTCATACAAAGAATTGAAATTTAGTTTCTTACTTTCCCATGCAGACATAGACATGCTTTAAATACAGACATAGACATACTATAGACATAGCCATAGACAATAAACATTAAATTAAAGTTTAAGACTGAAATATAGAACATGTATGTATCAAAATAGAAATATAGGACATATATATATATATATAAAAAAAATAGAGGGTAGTTGTGTTGTATATTTATATAGTCTTAACAGTTACATGAAGTTTAAACTTGTGCTTGTGTGACCTGTATATTTACATTGATATGCAGTATGCAGTAATTTCAAGTATATCAGGCTTGGGGGGTTAGGGTAGACAGGATCCCTAGTTTCCTAGGTTCCTGGCTGGCTGAGTGGGTGGGGGGCTGTCAGTGATGGGAGAGTGGGTGGGAGTGTTCAGCATCCTGATTGCTTGGTGGATGAAGCTACTTGCCAGTCTGGTGGTGCCCGGGGCCGGAGGCTCCTGTACCCTTTCCAGAGGGCAGGAGGCTGAACAGTTTGTGTGCAGGGTGGGTTGTATCCTTGACAATCATTAGTGCTTTGGCGGGTGGGCGGGTGGTGTAAATGTCCTGCAGGGAGGGAGTGGTGCTCCAATGATCCTCTTAGCTGTGTTAACAGTGCGCTGGAGGGTCTTCCTGTTCTGATCTGTGCAGCTTCGCCCCCACCAGGATGCTGCTGGAGACGATGCTCTCGATGGTCCCTCTGTAGAATGTAGTCATGACAGGGCGTGGCACTTGCCTTCTTCAATTTCTGCGCAAGAAGTAGAGCTGCTGGGCTTTCTTAGCCAGTGATGCTGTGTTGGTGGTCCAGGAGAGGTCGCCGCTGATGTGCACCCCCAGAAATTTTTTGCTGCTCACTCTCTCCACAACATCTCCGTCGATGGACAGTGGTGGCAGTTGTTTTGTGGCCTCTCTCTGAAAGTTGACAACAATCTCCTTGGTCTTGCTGACATTTAGCAGGAGGTTGTTGTCTTTTACCCATTTAGCCAGCAGGTCTACTTCTTCTCTGTAGTGAGCCTCATAAGCCCTTAGTGATGAGGCCCACCAGTGTTGTAATAGATCCATAAACTTCACCAGATGGTTGGAGCTGTGAGTGGTTGTACAGTCATGTGTTAGCAGTGTGAAGAGCAGGGGCTGAGCACACACACAGGAGGGGCCCCCGTGCTCAGGGTCAGAGTGCTTGAAGTGTTGTCCCCGACACGTACTGCTTGTAGTCTCTGCAACAGGAAGTCCAGCAGCCAGTTGCAGAGGGAGGTACTGAATCTAGCTTGTCCAGTTTGCTGATGAGTTGTTGTGGTATTATGGTATTGAATGCTGAACTGAAGTCTATGAACAGCATTCTCACATATGAGTCTTTATTGTCTAAGTGGGTGAGGGCTGGATGGAGGGCAGAGCAGATTGCATCCTCCGTGGATCGTTTGGCTCGGTATGCAAACTGGAAGGGGTCCAGGGTGGGGGGGTAGGGTGGCTTTGATGTGTGACATGACTAGCCGTTCGGGCACTTCATGATTATGGGCTGCGGGTATGAATACCCATGTAGCTCATTCACTCACCCGTCTTATTAGCCTCATCTCCACCTCAACACTGAGTCAGGACACCAGTGTTGGACAAGCAGTGCCCTCCATGACCTCCGAATTGGAAGTCTGGGGCTCAAACTCATAAATATTTGGTTTCGGACACTAGTGTTAGCATAGACATAATATACTATAGACGCTGCATCGACCGCTACTCCCTACTAGCGCTGACGAGACGTGGAGCCGCCATCTTGGATCGGTCATCCACTTCACTCAGTGTAATCTCTTTGGCTGGTGCAATGAGCTGTCAGCGCATTAAATTATTCATACCTCACTGAATACCGAACAGAGGTACGCGTTTCACGCGGTTTTTTTTGCTGCAAAGGTCATACATGTAGCTATGATACAGGCCACATTGTTCGAAAATACAAAATACAACCAATAGTACGGTAATGTTAAATCTTACTTGTGAAAAGTAAATCCCCCGAGTATTGTCCGCCGATTTGAGCAGGAACATGCTGCACAGTGCTGTCATCTTGTGTTTTCTGCTGCAACGCAACGAGGAGTCCAAGATGGCGGCCGCATTTCTTGTTTCCAGCAGCCAATGCAGCGTCTATGTATATTATGTCTATGAGTGTTAGATAGATGGAGCGCCACCTGGTGGTTGAGAAGGAGGAAGTTTTAAGTGGTCTCCTCCCGTTGCAGGTGCGTGCTCTGAAGACGGCGCTGCCACTCCTGCAGGACCATGTCCGAGACGAGCTGCAGGGCGGCTCACGGCGGGGGGCAGAGTCACGCAGAGCCACTCCCACCCGGAGGAGGCGGATCGCGGAGGCTGCCAGGCATGAGGGACAAAGCTCAGAGGAGGCAGAGAGCGAGGGCGGGTGAGTGTGTGTGTGTGTGTGTGTGTGTGTGTGTGTGTGTGTGTGTGTGAGTGTGTGTGTGTGTGTGTGAGTGTGAGTGTGAGTGTGTGTGTGAGTGTGTGTGTGTGTGTGTGTGTGTGTGTGTGTGTGTGTGTGTGTGTGAGAGACACAGAACAGAAGGTATGTGGGCGGTGGAAGCGTAGTGGTTGAGGAGCTCGGCTAGCATCATGCTGTAGCTACAAAAGTCACAGGTTCAATTCCCAACTGCAACCGTTGTGCCCTTGAGCAAGGCACTTAATCCTGAGTTGCTCCAGGGAGATGCAAATGGTATCTGTAAGTCGCTTAGGATAAAAGCATCAGTTAAATGCATAAACATAAGAAACATGTTTGTGCTAGAAATAGTGCAAGATATGTATAGTGTGTGAGAGAGATGGCAGGTGTGTGCAGCTATGTGCAAATCAAGAGAGGTGGCGAGGCAAGATTCAGTCCATGAGGATAATTCTACATCATGTGCACCAATCAACTAAATATCCCACGGAACTCTATAGAAAATACATTCACTAGACTGTGTAGTCAGTTTATATTAGTGGCTAATATTTCATATTCATCCATAGAGATGCGCGGTTCGCGGTTACAGCCGCGGACTCCGCGGAACGGGCGGATGACGTGAAGAAATATCATATTTTAATTAAATTCGGGCGGGTGGCAGTTGAACCAATCAAACGCATCACCCATATACATTAAAGCAACCAGCGGATGGCGGGCGTGTGCGGTTTTGAAAATTGGTCAAAAAACGTTTGCGGATGGTGATAAGTTTTGCTAAGCGGTTACGGTTGAAATAATAGCCCATCCGCGCATCTCTAATAGTTAGGTCTGCATCTGAATGTGTCCATGTGTGATGGTGGTCACTAGCTAGGCTAGCTTTACTATACATTTACATTTATTCATTCACTTGGCAGACGGTTTTATCCAAAAGTGACTTACAGCAATAGAATAGCATATAAGATACAGTGCAGAGAAGACCTTAGCTAGGAATTACCACTGCATCTGTCAATACTACTGTAGTACTAGAGGATGGAGTGTACTCTATACTACTACACTACACTACACTGCACTACTACACTATACAGTATAGGCTGCTAGAGAGAGATTGCTACATTCCCTCAGCCAAATCGATCATTTATCAGACCCCTTAAACTCATGTGGGTGTTATTCCTGCAATGGTGATGTCTAATGCCTCTGATTTGTCTGTTAAGTAGGCATCACTTTAATGAACCCTCCTGTTGGCACGCCACTATTTCAACCACACCACATCACATCACCCTCTCAACCCCCGTGTCACGTGTCTGAAGTTTACACGTTTAGTCTTATACAGTCTTGCGGCGTGGCCCTCAAATAGAACTATGTAGGTTTGTCAGAGACTGCATGCCTTTGCATAAAGATCCACCAGCTGCTCTAACTAGACAAGGAAAAGTTTAAGTAAAAGAAAAAAGGTTTAAGTATCCTTGCAGGTTGACGGGAGATGGTATGGGTTCTACCATTTTATGTAGACCACAGAGCCTGATGAGCCAGACCCACATTAAAATGTAGGGTCTGGGCACTCACTGTTCGCAGCGCTCAGTCCGAGGGGCGGGATAATCAGTTGTCTTTCAAATTCCCTCTGCACGCAATAGGACAGCGGCAGCGCTATGAGTCCCATGTGTTTCCCACCAGCGGAGCTAGTTGGCTAGTTCAAACGTTTGCCAACTTAATAAAAGCTTAACTCGTGTCACACTGTTCGCCAACAGCAACATCCATCTTATTTGTTTTCAAGTAGCAGGGAATTCAAGCCAAACCGTTGCAACTCTGCCATCAATCATTATGTTAAGCCCACCTAACGACTCTATACACGATTTCATTGGCCTGATTGAGTTTCGATTTCTGGAGCTCACAAGCCAACGGAGAGTTGCTAGACTAGCCCTGGCAGCAAATGTAGATTTCTAGGCTATAGACCACACTGAATCAGACCATGATCAGTACCAATCTGGCAATCCAGAGTGGATAGCTACTGACACAGGGGGATGCACTCGTGCAAAACAGAGAAACACTGTAAAACTATATTACGTAGTCACACGCAGATATACGCAGGGACAGATAAAATAAAAACAGTTATATTATATGTGTTAGAACACAACAGATACTTCAGGACATAAACTACTTATGAATATAAAAATCATTAGTTCTGATTCCAATACTCTTAAAGGCCAGAAAGGATTTTCACTGCCAGGCACGCAGGAACCTATTTTTGACCAGGGGTGCTGAATAACAAAAATAATGGATGTCCGACGATTTCTCCCCTCCTGGACATGTTTCGGATTTTTACTGCTAAATACGTCATTTTAGTGTGGTGTGCGGGTGATAGAGGGGGAGTTTTAGAAAAGTCCTGGGCAGCCACAAATTCCAATGTTCCGCGACAGCACTCCGACTCCACTGCACCCACCCTAACCCCAACAGAAGCGCACTTGACATCATTAGCCTATTTCAGTATAGCTAAGGAAAATTACTTTTCTGATCGTGAAAAACCACACCAGAGATGTTTGGCTTTAAATATAGGCTAATAATCAGGCTGCAATGATCTTGCAAATAATTCCTGAATAGCCTAAAGTGTGTGGTCTCCACAGCAAGTATGTATCCTAATAATTTCTATCTTAGCGACTAGTGAAATGATTTCACTAGCTATAATTTATTAATTTTGCAAAACTACAACACAATTAAAGTTTCTTTCAGCTTATCCATGCTTTTTTGAACGTGTAAATTGCATAGAATATGTAGGCCTATATCAACCGTAGGCCTACACACTTGATCGCTATCACATAGCTGAAACCACGCTACGGTTCTTACAGTAACTGACTCACGTTCACGTTGATCTCAATAACTGTTAATTTTTAGTAGCCTATATTCAAACCAATCCATAACCCTTTTTTGCTATTTGACTCATCATGTCAGACAGCGAATTAGTAATTATTTAAAAATATATATAATACATTTTAAAGATCTATCTCCTGCCAGCAGGGGGTGCTGCAGCACTCTCAGCACCCCCCTTCCCGCGCCCTTGTTCACTGCTTGGCCTCACTCAATTGATTTTGATCCCACTGTCACTCTATTTATTCATTCATTCATTCATTCATTCATTCATTCATCCGTTCATTCATTCATTCATTCATCCATCCATCCATTCATTCATTCGTTCATTTAGGAGTGTACAATTCACTATGTAAGACGCTGTATCATTATGCATTGTTTGTCAAACTGATTTTTAGGTGTAACCAGGAGTAGGTTTTATGCTCTCTGGCCTACACAGTGTAGTGAAGGCATGCATTATTTACTGCCTAAAGGTAACTTGATCAGACCATGCCTGTCTTCAATTCAATTCAATTTATTGTGCTTAAAGAGCGCCAAATCATTACACATGTATCATGGTGCTTTACAGAGTGTAGACAATCAGAGAAAAGAAAGGAAGAAAAGAAAAGAAGGCCCATGGGTAACAGGGGCGAGGAAAAACATAGGAAGAGGGGCGAGGATACATATAGGAAGGGTTGTACGGCGTGGCACATGAAAAGTCCATGACGGCACTATGCTATAGCAGCATAACTAAGGCATGGTGAGGGGTAGTCGGCACCAGCGCAGGTATGATCAGTGACCACCATCGCACATGTGACTGGGGTGCCAGTCACACGAGGACTCAGCAGGGTGGTCCATTCCAAAAATCCCTGAGGTGGGTGAAGTTCCATACCGCACCATACCTAACTATGGGAGGCAGTAAAGAGGTATGTTTTAAGTCTAGACTTAAAAATAGGGAGGGTGTCTGCTAGTCGAATTGAGGAAGGGAGATTATTCCAGAGGAGGGGTGCACGATAGCTGAAAGCTCTGCCTCCTACTGTAGTTTTTGAGATTCTTGGAATTACAAGTGTTAGAACACAACAGATACATCTTAAATCCTTAATCCGTAAACCTTGATACTAACTAGTTTTAAAGGGATTGTGGTGTAGATTAAATGACCACATAATGATATCTAACAGATACAAACTAACAAACAAACAACACTTGAATATAGGGGTTTACTTTGGCAGTTCTCCTCATGTGGAGGAACTAAACCTTAGGAGGCCACTGTCTAGGATTCCTGTTGTAAGGGTGCACTATTTCTGCAAATTTCAACTACTGTTGTCACTGATGCAATAGGCATTTTGTCACTTGCTCGCCTCATCCGGTAGCTGACTCAACCAGAGTGACAGTTGAGATTGCGTTTAAAGTGTTAGATATTATAGTGTTAGCTTTTGTTGTTTGTCTGGCAGTTAGATACACTGTGTATCCTAGTGTATCCATTGTGTATACTATGTGGCACCATTTCTATGAATAAGTAGCTTTCAAGCTTTCAGCACCAAGGTATGTTTTGAGTGTTTTGACCCCAGGCTTTTGTCAGGGTGTTAATAATTTGTAGAATGTCAGTAAGATAAGAACACAATAAATGATCTAAATGTTACTCTTTGGCAATGAAATACATATTTATAGTGGATGGAATCCACTATCTTGAAATCTGGCTTCTTCTTCTTCTTATAACCTTTTTATTTACCTTTTCAAGAATGAATGCGACTCTAACCGCTTAACGTACAGACATGTTGAAATAACCGTTGTGTCGGTCTGTAGTTGGACAAGAGAGATCTTCTTAAAAGTTTATACTTTTTGAGAAATGGGGGATTAAAAATGTTAAAAAGCTCCCAGAGTAATTCACGGGCTAATCAGAACACTGGCACAGGTGTCACCTGTGATTCCAACTGTCTCAGCTTCTAAAACTACACATCCTGTTTAAGTGTTTCCCGTGTGTCAAAAAAAAAATTCACAGCCATATCTCATTCTTTGCGCATTATATCTCCAGATTGGCTTGACGCATATGCTTCAAATTTGGTACAAGTGTTTGTATGGACTCAAAGATGAAGTGAGTTGATGTTGGAGGTCAAAGGTCAAGTCCATGAATACTCTGAGCGCGATATCTCAAGAATGCCTTGGCATACATCCCTGAAATTTGGTATGAGTGTTTGTATGAACTCAAAGATGAAGTGAATTGATGTTGGAGGTCAAATGTCAAGGTCAAAAACACCTTGAGTGTTATATCTCAAGAACGCCTTGACACACAAGATTTTTTGGTACGAGGGTTTGTATGAACTCGAAGATTAAGTGATTCTATTTTTTTTTCCAGGAATCTCCCCACCAACATTACGCTAGCAGCTTTCCATCCACTATTGTAATTCCTCTGGCATTACATTTCTAGTTTTATGTTGCAGTTGCATTAAAGCTACTGACAGTCACAAATTCCAAAGAAAATGGGAGAGAATGATTAATGCAGTAAAGTGAAAATAAAAGCAATGTCATACAAAGTGAATGATTGAAGTTGCAATGGCACAGCATTTGGGCATTGCTGTGTGTGTGTGTGTTGTGTGTTGTGTGAGTGTGTTGTGTGTTTTGTCACATGCCCATGTGTTAATGTATACAGAGCACTGTTTTTCCGAGTCCCGTACGCGCTGCTTTAGCATGCCTCCTACCAGAACGTTCCGTCCTGTCCTGACACGGATGGGCTGAAGGGGAATGGGAGGGGGCAGGCGGTGGTGGGAGGGTGGAGGAGGCTGTCCGTCTCACCAGTAGGCGGGCCGTCACCTGGATTGACTCCCTCGGTGGCGTGCCAGGCTGTTTGCCTGCTGATCAAAGCCTGTTGCTTGCTCATCCACCCCACCCCACCCCCGGCTTTGCGCGGACACAAAAATCCTCACACTGCTGGCATTGGGGAAGGGCCGCCCGGGGCATTTCTGGATGGCAGTAATGTAGGCTAATGCGCGGCACTCCATTCAGCATGTGCATGTATGCGTGCATGTGGAGGTATACGTGCGTGCATTGGGTGTTTTTGCACCTGTACTCATACTCGTAAGGGGTTGATGGTTGAGGTATGGCAGACAGAATGTTATTTCACATAAATTACTTATGTTTTCTTTAGATAATCTTACCAAGCTTAAAAATAGCTGTCAACAAGAGTTATGGTTCTGCCTTGAGAGATCCTCAGATCACAAATAATCAAATTACACCTGTAATGGAGTTCAGGAGTTCGAAAATGAGATAATGCAACTTCCCTGTTTGCGCTGTGTTTACGCTAGGAGATTTTCCTCCAACCACCCCTCTCTGTTGACTTGTGCCAAAAGCAAAGCCCTGGCACATGCCTCCTCTCTAGTCTTAGAGTAAGGGCTTGCTTGCTTTTCCTAGGGAGGCAGGATCAGAGGGCTTTTGGCCCAGCGTCACACCTCTCTCAGGTGGGTAATTATGGATCTCCACCCTTCCAGTGCTTTAAGATTTGACTTTAAAGAATGGAGAAATTCCAGCCCCTGAAGCAGCGATTTGGCTCAGTGCACGAGAAGATCCGGCATCCCTCCTCTAATCTCAGGCCTCCATTGAGATAAGTTTAATGCAAGTCTTTTAATGCAAGCAGCGGAGGTGAGCTGAGGTTGGGCGAGGTCACGCTGCAAGTATTGGTCCTGTAGTCTTTAAGGTGTACCGTCACACCGGTGTGATGGGAATGTTGGAAAAATTACGTTCTGAAGAATATCTGGGTTCATTGAATTCCACATAGAATTTCAGAACCTTCAATTGTTGCGGAACCTTTAAGGGTTCATGCCAGGCCACCTGCACTTTGCCATCCTTATATTTAATCGGTTCCAAAGACTACAGTAGAAAAATCTTGGCATTTCAGTGAACATAAAGTGGTCCAAGGTTAAGGTTAAGGTTGTCTCATGAGGAAGCTTCTCCAACACACATATTGCACACTGCCCTCTCCCCACATACACAGCACACTATCCCATCTCCCCTGTCATCCCCCCAACACACACACCAAGACCCCTGGCAGTTGGGTTAGCCCCTTGAGCTGTGGATCTGCCCAAGGTTTCTTCCTTGGTAAGGGAGTTTTTCCTTGCCCCTGTTGCTCTTGGGTGCTCCTTGTTGGTGCCCTCCACCCAATCCCAATCCTCCCCCACCTTTTTTATGCAGCCCTTGCCACTTAATCAACTAAACCCCTCTTCTACTGCACTTTTTACCCCCCCCCCCCCCATTAATGCACAAATAGGCTGACACCAGACATAATTTCACTGCATTTCTTACTTCCAGTAACTATATGCATGTGACAATAAACTTCCTTGTATCCTTGTATCCTTGTATCCTTGTACCTTCTTCGTTATCCTGACTATCCCTCTTCTCCCTCTCTTGACTTTGCTTGGACTGTTATTCTATTCCACTCTATATGTGAGTAGTACTTATTGCTGCACTAACAATATCCTAGTGCCACTGTACCTTTATTGGACCTTTATTGTACTTTGATGGTTGTAAGTCGCTTGATGTAAAGTTGAGGTTAGCTGGACAAGACAAAAGAGACATCAACAGCTCTCCAGCCAGAGACAAAATTAGCTTCTCTTATAACTTATGCAACTTATAATAGAAGCTTATGCATCAAGTTACAAGACAAAATTCATGGAATAATTTATTACACACCATACAAGTACAGTGGACTTAACAACAGAGCCAGTGCTGGCACAAGTGTACCAGTTTAGACATATCCAAAGATATAGTTGCTACATTTGACTGCTGTGTGTGTCACATATTCTCACATTCCAGGGGCATTAACTGCTTCTCCTCTCATCTGGTGTGCCTCTCAAATAAAAAATGGTTCTTGGCAAAGAGTCGGAGAGATTACTGCATGTTGATTCATAAAAAAATAGAGAGGAAAAGTGAACTGTTCAAATGCTGCAGTCATCAGTTTTCTTAAGCCCGTCAGATTGTCTGCGGAGTTTACAGACTACTCAAAGCGTGACTGCTTTTGTGTTTGTTTTACATCATGTAGCTGTATATACAGGGTAAGAATAGGAAATGTGTAGAAGTATCTGTCTTTCTCACTGTGTCTCTGTGAGTGTGTGTGTGTTTGTGTATCCCTGTACTTCTGTGTGAGTGTATGCACGTGTGCTTGTACGGGCAATTTGTACGGGTTATTGCCCGTGCAATTTGTTTGCATTTGTTTGTGTGTGTTTTTGTTTGTTTGTTTGTGTGTGTGTGTTTGTGTGCCTAATGTGATACAAGGAACAGAATTCACCTGGCTCAATTCTATTTGCACATCTGCTGCGTTGTCTTGGTCGAACAGGATTGACATCATCCCAATCCCTGGCAAAGCACTCGGCGTGGCCTTACTTACTGTTTCTCCCGCACCGCGCTCCAGACCTCTCCGCGGTGTCTGTCCGTCCGCCATCCGTCAAAACCTCTTCTTTCGCTTTCCTCTGCTGTCAATCTTGCTCCTGCCGTGTAGTTTGTTGTTGTTGTTGTTGTTGTTTCTTTAACGGCCTTGTGTCGGAACTTGTCAATCCTCTGTTCAGGGCTCCCATCCCAGTCCGAGCTCGTCAGGTTGGCCCCCTTAGGCCTCAAGGCTGCCATAACTCGCATAACACGCCTGTGAGACAAACCCATTTATTTTCCTGGAAGGACACTTCGTTTAAAAAATAAACAGTGATTGTTTATGTAGAGGTAGGAGGGGTGTTCCTTGCTTGTTAAAGGTAATTATTTGTGACACGAAGAGAAATATAGGAGATGAAGACCATTAAATGAATGAATTAAACTAATGTTTACATTAAAGGCTTTCAAGAGAAGGATGACCTTATTATAATAATGAATGTATGAATGTCTGTAATCCTAAAGAGCGAGGATTGCTCCTATAATAGCAATATACTGTTTTTGTTAATGCAATATCACATTGGTGGATACTGGTCGGTACCAGTAGTTCTGTTTAATCATCAGTAGTTCTGTTTGATCATCCTTAAGCACACTATGTGGATATTTGATTTAGTTTATTTAGTATATTTAGTATATTATATTTTTTTATCTTCTACTGTCTCTATTATGCAGTGGAGTTTTTTATATGTATATACTTATATTACTTTTTCTGCTGTAAGTGCATGTTGTGTGTGATTTCTGTATGCTACTGAGACCTTGAATTTCCCCTTGGGGATCAATAAAGTATCTATCTATCTATCAGTCTATCTATCAATCAATCAATCAATCAATCAATCAATTAATCAATCAATCGCATAACGGGCAGCATTCATTCACACAAACAATGAATGGGAGAACATGCTGAAATCCGACACCATCAAGGTGCTATGATTTATGTGTGTGAAAGGCTAATGGAGAGAGACAGAGAAAGTGAGACCAAAACTTCCCCTACCCTGCGAGTATCACCTGATGCATAAATTGCTCTGTAGTGTTTTATTGTTGGAAACCTGCTGGCATTTTGGCGAGATTAGAATACTCAGACAAAGAAAGCTTCCCCCATTTTTTACAATAAATTATTCTTCCGTCCCCAAGCACAAAGGAGCTTGTTGTGCCAGGGTGACACCAGGCCAAAAGGCTGAACTTTAATGACTTCATGATCTCCCCTCCGGTTTTCCCCAAAGCTTAAAGCCATTCTCTCTCTGAGCTCTAACCGACTCGACTGTGAATGAACCACTCACCCACGCACTCTCTGTTACCTCCAACGACAAAACACAGGGCCATTATTCGCTTTATTACAGAATCACACAGTTTTAGTGTCAGCGGTGGAGGATTGCCCAGGGTGCTGTCATCCAGAATGCCAACAGGGGGCAGCGCGTCCTCCTCCTCTCGCTGGGGTGGATTTGAGCAAGAGAGGCTGGTCAGCGGCAGGAGGAGGCGTGGGAAGCACACTCTGGGGTCATGTGGGGTCGATGGGGGGTTTGGGGGGTGCTATGTTGAGACGCTGGGCTATGCTGTGGTGGGAATGCCTCAGCTCACCGTGTCAACTGAGACAGCTCCGCCTTTGTCAGTGCGCAGTGGCGGTCTGCCTGTTCCCACTCTGTGAGAGAGCAAAGTGTGTTTGCCGAATCTGCCCCCATTGCTTTCCTGTTTCCCGGGGAGACAGTCTGTTCTGCCGAGGGCTGCGGAGTGAACTGCTGGGTCGACACTGTTTGGATGGCAGCTGTTCCCCTCCAGGTTGTGTTACCGGGCCTTCTCCTAGGTAACGGTTGTTAGACACTGAAGCTTGCGCTCACACTCCCCGCTCTGTCCCACGTTGGAGCTGACAGCTTAGCTGCAGCTCAGAAAGGACCTCATTATTGGATTATCTCCAACATAGAGCCATGCATTCATTCACTCATCGGTTCACTCGTTCAATTGCACTTTCATTTCATTTTCACGCCACAATAGATGAAGATGATTTAATTTGGAACCTGTTCAAACTGTGCTCTACATGGGCATTAAACTATCATTGAAAGTTTAGATATGTGTTTACCTTGGTTATGCTTGGAATGCTGAAGGTGTTTTATTGCCTCCCTGTCCACTGTTCTACTTATTGCTTCATCCAGGGGCATGAGAACAGACTTCTGGAGGCCCGCTGTCTCCCAGTATGCAGTAGGCCTTACCATAGATATTAGAAAGCTAGATACCGCATTGGGCTCGAGTTCTATTTGGAGGCATACGTAAACGCGGTTGCCATATTGCTGAGGGCAACACCTTTACTGTCTATGGGCAACACTTGCCGGCAATCGGATACACCTGTCTGATTTCCAGTCAGAGTCACATGCTTCTCCATTGACCTCCAGTTATTGATTGCCCCCACCAAGATGGTGATCCTATTTACGTATGTTCGGGAGCCCAATGCGTTATCTAGCTTTCTAATATCTATGGGCCTTACAGCATGTTGGCAGCCTGACGTAGACTGCTGAGTACACAGACCGTCCCCAGTGAGGGTCATGTGTCCCTACCTTCCCTAATGAGTGGAGAGAAAGAAGTGAAAAAAGATTCAGCCCTGGAGACAGATATCATATTGCTCACAGTGGGTAGAGCTTATGAATCTATTATAGTGGCCACTGATTTAAATATAAGAGTGTGTGAATGCGGTTAGAAGGTCTTGATCTCTGGCCCTTTCACATGCCACTAGATAGGGTGTGAGATAATCTACCGAAATGGGAAGACAATAGCCATCCCTCCAGCCCAACATCAGCAAGGCTTCTTTGCCAGAGTGAAGAATCTGCATTGTACATAAACACATCTAATGGCAGAGAAAAGTCACTCTTCTGGTTATTCATGACTGGTTTGGTATTGTAGCCAGCGGTAGTACGGATATCATGGCCATGGAATAATAGTAGTTTGTTTCCTCTGAAAGTAGTAGTTATCATTGCAAGAAAACTTTTCTCATAGCATAGCAGGGTTCTGGTTAAATGAGTTTGGATGTCTTGCCAGTATCTGTTACCTTGATTATTTATTTATTTATAAAAAAGGAAAGACATCCAAATGAGTCATCCTGTTCTGGTGAGAGTGTAATACCTGTCTCTTTGATAAAGATCTCATAAGTGCACTCACGAAAACAGTGTTGCATTTCTAGATAATTCAGTCAATGTTTGATAGATCTTCTGTAGTTTGATCTCTCTGGTAGTGCTGTCTGGTAGACCTTAACTCTTCATTACTTTAGAACAAATTGTAGTTTGATGCCTCTGGTATTGCAGTCTTGCAGACAATACATTATATTTAGTACAAGTTGTACTAATGTAAGCAGGAGTGTCTGGTAGCTAACCTAATTGCTTAATTTGGCATGACTCAGCTTGTGTCAGTTTGGCTGTCCCACCTTGACAGAGTTGGCCAATCAATGTTCTGATGATCTTCTCCACTGTGGTTTGGTTGATGCCTGCCTCAAGCTTGTTTTCACATAAGTAAGAACCTGGAGGTTTTGTTCCTTGGGCTACTCGAATGCCCGCAAATGCCCTCTTCCATGACACATATACACACACACACACACACACACACACACACACACACACACACGCACACACAGATAGATAGAGAGAGACAGACAGACAGACAGACACTCATACACACACTTGTTTTTTATGTATATTTAGATTGACAGACGTCAATCAGATGCCTTTTTTATGAGTGTGTGTGTTTGTGTGTGTCTGATTGTGTAATTATGTGTACATACAATGTTCTCTGAGACTATGTGTGTATTTGCAGCCTGTATTATCAAAGAATCTTAAGGCTAAAAGGAGCTCCTAACTGGCGAATTTTGGAGAAACTCATAAAAATAATTTACTTGTCAGTCTTAACTTTAGGACTCCTAATTGTTTGACTAAGAGTAATTCACAAAGCATTTTCGTCCTAAAAGTCTGGGAGAGCTTAGAAGCAGTCAAGAGGACTAGTACAGGATTCACTAAGACCAGCAGTTTGTATCATTCCTCATGGCAATGTTTTGAAATGCACATGCAGAGTCACTTACACAATACCTCAATCACTTTGGAATTATCGAGCATTTTGTAAGGGATACAATAACGCCACCAATTATTACCAAAACCACTCATAACGAAATGTAAACTAACTGTAGGCCTACAATGTATTGCTATTCAAAATAAATTAGGCTACTTCCTGTCTATGCAAACGTGTCATCATGCAGATGCATTTTATGAACTTTGCAAGGATACTGTGTCAATCTGATCTGTATCCCTTTACTGTTTTATTTGTAGCCGCTCATCTTTATTTACTATTTATTTATCTCTCGTCCTTCACAGTAGTCTTTACATGTGGCACATAACTCCTCGCAAGCAGAGACCTGTCACTCATCGGCCAATCATGGAGGTAACAGCAAGCAAGCTCGTGCATGAGAACTGACGTCAACCCTAGCAGTTCTTATCCTAGGAGTTGTCATTTTTCCTTACTAAAAGTTGGTCTCAGCAGCTTTGTGAATAGGTTTTAAGAGACAGCTTATTGCAATTTTGGAATACTCTTTGCGGTAAGATAAAAACATGATTTGTAAATACAGGCCCCAGTGTGAGTGTGTGAATGTGTGCGTGTACATGTACACATACTGTAAGTAGCAGGACGTGCTGAGTTCTTTGTGCTTGTGTCAGTCAGGAGCCAGCTTCGACACATCCCAAACAGCTCCCAGTAGTCCCCCCACCCTCCACCACAGATGACGCAGGCACTCTTACTGCCAGCTCTTAATGAAGCCCTTTCATGTCTCCCACCACTCACTCACTCACTCCTCACTCACTCCATCCCATCAGCATGGCTCTATCATTACTGCCACGTTCCCACTGCACACCATGTGTCTCTCTCTCTCTCTCTCTGTCTCTCTCTTTCTCTCTCTCTTTCTCTCTCTCTCTCTCTCTCTCTCTCTCTCTCTCTCTCTCTCTCTCTCTCTCTCTCTCTCTCTCTCTCTCTCTCTCTCACAGGCCCAGGTTGTTAACATGCACCTACCCACGCCATTGGAAAAGGGGGACTTTCTTTTTTTTCTTTATTTTTCAAAGAAGCTCGTAAAATATTGAAGAAGGAAAAAAACAGACATTTAATGGAGGCGTTTTCGTGCCGTAACGTGACTGACACAAACAAGCCTCCCAGTGTTTTTGGAGGCCTTCAAGTGTCCATTCCTTAGTTATCCATCATGTCCTCGTGGGCCACTGGTGGTGCTGGGGGTAAATTGCTGTTTACAGAAATTCAAAAATTAACTTGGCATGGAGAGATCGCATAAATGTTGAGCTTGTTACGACTTTGTTGACTCTGCGTGTTATGATTGGGGTTGTGGCTAAACTTTGTTGGAGTGTACATCCCCAGAGGATGCTTTGACACCTGCACATTAGTTTGTCTGTTTCTGTGTGTGTGTGTGTGACTTTATTTGTCCTGAAGGATTTTTTTCCCTCTGCATTTAACTCATCCAGGGGTAGTGTGCACCCATACACACACTACAGTAGAAGCAGCAAGTACACCACATATGTAGCACATGCTACAAAATAATCAGTCTGTGCTATGGAGGATTTACCAGCTAAGCACCGGCGACAATTTATTTGAGATGTTTTCTAGAGCGTAGAATTTAATGAAATCCCACCCACAACATTTGCTTGTGGCACACAAGTTAACATGCTGGCCAAAGGAACTTAAACTAGTGGCTTCAGTGTGACACATGTAAACTAGTGAAGGCAGAACTGCTCACTAGTTAACTAGTGGATACACAAATGCCGACTAGTTAACTAGTGAGGTCTAAAAAGTGTCACTAGCTTACTAGTGTGCACCAAAACACCCACTAGTGAACTAGTGATGGCACTTTCCATTTCACTAGTTTACTAGTAAGGTGCAAAAAGTGTCACTAGTTTACTAGTGTGTCCCAAAACGCCCACTAGTTAACTAGTGAAGGCCATTTCAGCCCCACTAGTTAACTAGTGAGATGCCAAAATGGTCACTTGTTAACATGTAAAGGCCAAAATACCCCCTAGTTTACTAATGAGGGAGTTGTGGGCCTTACTAGTTAACTAGTGGCATGCATATTTTGTTCACTAGTTAACTAGTTACACCTAAAAACACAAACAAGCTGACCATTTTTGTCCACTAGTTAACTAGTGATACAATTGAAGTCTCACTAGTTTGCATGTGTGGCAGTGAAGCAGCTCACTAGTTAACTAGTGCGCACAAGACACACACTAGTGGGTGTTTTTGGAGCTGTCTAGTTCACTTGTAATGCAAAAATGTACTCTTACTAGTGACAAATTGGCCTTCACTAGTTAAGTAGTTGACATGTTTGGCCTTACTAGTTCACTAGTAATGGAACAGGACATGCTCACTAGTTAACTAGTGAGCATACTGTATCTGCATTATAATGCCTTTCACTAGCTTATAGAGGGCATTTTGAGCCTTACATGTTACCTAGTGAGGACAAAACACTGTCCATAGTGAACTAGCTGGAGAAAAAATGCCCCTCACACTAGTAAACTAGTGGAATTTGAATAAATACACAAACGGCTGGCATTTTGTGCCATTAGTTAACTAGTGGGACGTAACATTGGCCACTAGTTTACTAGTGTGCAATGTCGCACTTGCATACAAATGAAGAAGGCGGAACAAGTATTTTGATTGGTCCATTTAGGACTCAGGAACCTAGAAAACATGGCTGTTTCTAAGAGCAAACTTATAAACTAAGATCATTTGAGCATAAAAATATGTTTTGATAACATTTCTAGTGACAAAGTTGAGGTGTATTGCTGTAATCTTCGTTCCGTTAATGTGAACAATCTTTAGTTTTTCAGTTATTAGTCTGAAAATCACGATAAAACTGGAGGCATTTGTATATGATGGTTGCCTAGCAACAAAACACTTCAGTAACACCAACGTTGATGACACTGATGATGATGTGGCAAGACTAGCTCAAGCTTAAGCAGCAGGAGATTATGTGGGAGACCAGGGTTCAATTTCTTAGAAGTGCATGAAGTTTTACAGAGTTGTTTTCTTGATCTTTGAGCTTTTAATTACTTTTGAAACCATGTGCAGTTAATGTGTACAATCTTTTTTTTTTTTACAGTTATTAATCAGAAAAGCGCGACTGAAGGATGCATTTATGTCTGTGGTTGCCTAGCAACAGTAAACAAAGAATAATATTAACGTCGATCCCTGTGTGGATAACTAAGAGCTCACTTGGTAAAGCATGGGGTTTTCCTGTTATTATTAAAAACCATTTCGACAGAATATGAGACTTTTTTACTGCAGGCTCTGCTTTCTGTATACTGAAGTACCGTTGCAGAGCAGTGTGTCACTTTAGCCACTAGGGACACCCATCAGGACCTGATCGCAAGGCTATTAATTTACATTTAGACTGGATGGGATTCTTACGATACCCAATAGGAGTCTTCTACCCACCCTCTCATTAGAATTTGCATAAAGACCGTTTCAGGCACTAGTTAATGAGCTGTTTCACTGCCACACATGCAAACTAGTGAGACTTCAATTGTTCCACTAGTTAACTAGTGGGCAAAAACGGTCAGCTTGTTTGTCTTTTTAGGTGTAACTAGTTAACTAGTGAACGAAATATGCATGCCACTAGTGCCACTAGTGTGTTTTGCACCTCACTAGTTAACTAGTCCACTAGTGGGTGTTTTGGTGCACACTGGTAAACTAGTGACACTTTTTAGACCTCACTAGTTAACTAGTCGGCATTTGTGTCTTCACTAGTTAACTAGTGAGCAGTTCTGCCTTCACTAGTTTACATGTAAGTGTCATACTGAAGCCACTAGTTTACTAGTTAAAGTTCCTTTGGCCAGCATGTTAACTTGTGTGCCACATGCAAATGTTGTGGGTGGGATTTTGTGAAATTCTGTGCTGTGATTGGTTGTCATGTTTTATTTGGACATAGGGAGCCAATAGAAAGCCTCAATTTCCAGAGTTCTCCGCCTCCTAATTTGAATTCTGTGCCACTAGCTGACTAGTGTGAATTTAGGCTTGAACTAGTTTACTAGTATACATTTATGACCTCACTAGTTAGTTACTAGCTACTAGTTTGGACAAAGGATGCATTAACTAGTTAACTAGTAAGCCTGCTGCCATCACCTAGCTAGCTAGTGAGCCATTTATGGTTCACTAGTTAACTAGTGACATTGACCTACTCCAACTAGTTAACTAGTGAGGAATTTTGCCTTCACTAGTAAACATGTGCACACTAGTTAACTAGTGAGACCCAAAAGCCTTCAACTAGCTGACTGGTATGCATTCTGGCCTTTACTAGTTAACTAGTGGACATTTCCGGCACTCTCACTAGTTAACTAGTGAATCTAAAATGTGTTCACTAGTTAACTAGTGGGCATTTTTGCTGTCACTAGTTAACTAATGTGCACAAACATGGCTCAATAGCTAACTTAGTTGACAAAAATGGCTTGCATGTTGGCCTGATATCAAGATATCAGAATAAATGCTCAAGTGGCTGGCCAAATTACAAAGAAGTTAACAAGTGGGAATTTGACATTCAGTAGTCAGCTAGTATACATTTTTGGACCTTACTAGTTGACTAGTAAAATATAGAAGTATTTAACTAGTTAACTAGTGCACATTTCAATGTCCACTAGTTAACTAGTGAACATGCTGAGCATTACTAGTTAACTAGTAAGATATGAAACATATGAACTAGTTAACTAGAGGGAATTTGGGCCTTACTAGTTAACTAGTGGGCATTTTGGCTGTCACTAGTTAACTGGTTCACATAGAAATGGCTCACTAGTTAACTAGTGGACAGAAATGTCTTGCATGTACATGACAATTATGCCTGATATCAAGATATCTGAATAAATGTTCAATCGGCTTGCCATACCCTGCAGGAGCACAGCTTGCGTGCGTGCGTGCGTGTGTGTCTGTGTGTGTGTGTGTCTGTGTGTGTTTGGTTGCGGGATGATATTCATTCATCAGCCCTTCTCTGTCCAGTTTGTTGCTGAGAGTATGAGCTTGTCTCTCAACTACTACCTAGAAAAGAGCTCAGTGAGTGTCCTCTACTCACAGCACAGTCTCTCCTCATGACCTACAATTGTGCTGTGTAGCCCAGTTAACACCGCTGCGCTCCCCTTGTCACTTCCCCAGCTACATGACGGCCATGACAGACTCCGAGGAGGACTCCGAGAAGGAGAGAGAGGCCGAGGAGAAAGAGGAGGAAGGCGAGGAGGAGAACCAGGAGGAGCCGGACGAGCTGACCGTCCTGCTGGAGAGAGCAGACGCCCTGCACGCCATAGAGACGGAGAGGGGCGGTGGACTGGCCCCGCTGCTGGAGAGGAGAGGCCAGGTGAGTGTGGGAGTTAGATAGGATGCTTGCATCACTCCTAAACCTAGCCAGGAGCCATCTGAAGTGTGCTGGTTGGCCTCAGCCATCATTTCTCTAATATATGCGTTGACCACCAGACTAGCACACTTGGTGGATTTAAAATATCAGGCATACACTCTTTTAAGACGAATATGTTGTCCCTATCTGGACACAGAGATGTGTTAAAAACAACGCAAAGTTGTGTTGTTTTCAACACATTTGTTTTAAGAGTGTAGTTTACACACTGTTGTGAGTCTTGGAGGAAGACACACAGGAGAGTGTGTCTCTGGCACTGCTTTTGTGTCTGATGATGGTGCACTTGGGTCTCTGCCCTGATAGTGGATATTCTCTTTGTGTGTTGTCATTAACCACTACCTTATCAGTTAATTGGTTGACTGGTTTGATTAACTTACCACTCTTAATACTTCTCAGGAGCAAAGAGATAGTGAGCATAGTAAAGAGCAGAGCAGGGAAGAGGCAGTAGACCAGCAGCAGATAGCGGACCAGCAGCAGATAGTGAACCAGCAGAATATAGCGGACCAGCAGCAGATAGTGAACCAGCAGCAGATAGCGGACCAGCAGCAGATAGTGAACCAGCAGCAGATAGCGGACCAGCAGCAGATAGTGAACCAGCAGCAGATAGCGGACCAGCAGCAGATAGCGAACCAGCAGCAGACAGTGGGCCAGCAGCAGAGAGAGGACTCGGCGGCAGAGATGGGGGAATGCCAGGTCACTCCGGTGCAGAGGCGAGGCGAGGTGGGCGCCAGTCAGGATGAGGTGAGGCGGAAACCAGGGGAGGTGGACACAAGGCATAAATATGGAGAGTGGAAACTTTGGCGTGAGGTCAGACTCCACTATACTACTATAGCGCATTTCATACACAGAGGTCATTCAATGGGCTTTACATAAACAGAACCCAAACAATAATAGCAAATAAAAGCATAGAAGGGCAATATAGTCAAATAATAGTTCAAAAGGTAAAGATCATAAAAAAAAAAACATAAAACACACAAGGTAAAATCAATTAAAAATAAAGAATAATTAGTAAGCAAAAAAAAAGTAGCAAAAGTAGTAAAAAACAAAGTAGAATAATTTTCAAGGCAGATTCAGAATGTAATTCAGAAAGCATCTGAGAACAGTTTGGTCTTAAGTCTAGATTTAGATTGGCTACAGTTGTGGCCTTTTTGATGTCATCCAAAAGTTGGTTCCAGAGCTGAGCCGCATAGCAGCTAAAACCCTACAGTTCACCCATAACTAGTCTCTACTGTACAAGGGTACAGTACTAGTCCCACCCTCTCCAGGTCCCCCCCCCAAACCACCTGCCCTCATTGCAAAGATCAACTCTAACCAAAGGAGGTATTGTACAGAGAGGAAAAGGAGGGTGTATAGTAGTGCTCAGAGGTGGAGGGAGAGGTCTCCCACTGAGGCAGCAGCACAGTAGCAGGCTTCTCTCCTGGGGGTTGGCTTTCTACTGCCCGCCTCAGGAGCTCAGGCTGTTGGGATGGCAACCAGGCTCTAGTGTTTGCCTAGACAACAGCACCCTACTGTAGATATTTGCCAGACTCTCTTAAGACTCCCAGGTTACACAAGCTGGGCCCGATTAGAAATTAATTTCAATAAAGTGCAAAGTCAGGTTACAAATTCAGACAAATTGTCTCATTTATAAACTAAAGCTGTAGTGTGTGTGGCGTGTTGGAGCATTGAGCTAACTCACCAATATTTACGCTTAAGATATTGCTGTTGGTATTAAGTTAGCAAACAGACTTTGTAGTAATTGAATTTGCTTTAGTTACACTTTAGCCTTTGCACTTTCCCTGTAATTTTTCCAGTAGGATCAGAATTATTCTAAGAAAAAAGCTTCCCTTCTGTTCTAAGAGCTACCATTCAGTATCTGCAATTGCAGTAATTTAGAAATTCACTAATAATAACTATGGATTATTACAAACACACACAGTTTCAGTCTTGCATTCCTTGCTTAACCATATTGATTGATTGATTAATTGGTTGATTGATTGGATGATTGAATAGTTCCCTCATTGATCCCCTGGTTAATTGATTTAATCCTGTCAGGAGTTTAAAGGTGATGAGCGTAATGGTGAGCTGAACAGGGCAGAGGTAGGAGAGCATCTGAGGGCGCTGCTAGACAGAGCAGACTGCTTGCATGCAGTAGAGGAAGACCGAGCAGCCGCTCTGGCCCTTCTACTCAGGAGGAGACCAGAGGTTGGACGATGATGCCCACAGTTGAACAACTTATACTGTGTGTGTGTGTGTGGGTGTGTGTGTGTGTGTGTGTGTGTGTGTGTGTGTGTGGGGGGGGAGAGAGAGAGGCAGGACAGGCTACTGTGTGTAGTCTGTTGTGTGTGTTTTGTTTATTGTGTAAGAGCAGCGACCTATTGTCTTCTAATGTGGAGTACCTTGTCCCTCGTCCAGTTTCAACAGAACTACGCGTTCATGTGGCGGCTGGCACGGGCCTACGCTGATGCCCACGACAAGGCCCAGAACCGGGAGGAGAAGAAGGACATGGCCGAGTCAGGTAAGGACACTCGACCAGGACTCACCGTCATTTTAGAGGCCATGTACTATCCACTACTCCGACACTACAGATCTCAGAGGATGTTAGAGGATGTCATATGTCACTGACATCTGTGCTTCACCTCTACCTCACCCCTTTGATATTGATCTTCTTTTTGAATCGCTGAGGTGACACTTAACTGTATAACATCAAAGAGCATGTCTGTCCTGTCATGGAAGTCCACATTGATATAAATACATATTTCGTATCTATGGGCGTCCAGTTTTGTAGAGAGACACCAGGGGTCAGCTACATGTGTAAGGAGCGGGAGCCTGGCATCTGCTTGGGCGGAAGAAGCGGTTTGCTTCTGTTTGGAAAGCCATCATGAAGAAACATTTGCCCACACACAGGCACATTCACCCCAGTGACGGACATAAACTTCCTCTGCCCTGGTCTTTCATTACATTTTACATTACATTACATTTAGCAGACACTTCTTGACCAAAGTGACTTACATATGTCAGCTATATTACAAGGGATCACATTGTCCCCGGAGCAACTTGGGGTTAAGTGCCTTGCTCAAGGGCACAACGGTGGAAGCTGGGAATTGAACCGACAACTTTCAGGCTACTGCACGCTAGCCCAGCTCCTTAACCACTACACTACCACCGCCCCCCCACTACACTACCACCGTCCCCCGGAGAAAGACTGTTTCATGCTCAGAGTGAGACTTTATTTTGTTTGGTGTTTGTTTTTGTTTATTATTATTATTATTATTATTATTATTTGACCGGAGGTAGCCCGATTCCGACCAGGCTCCTTTGACAGAGGAGCGATTTCTTTTTCAAAACAGCCAGCTTCTCTCCGGAGCTCACGGGCGTGCAAACATGTGTGGTGGAGCGTGGCGTTATGCCTTGGCACAAGCGGAGGTGCCTCCAACGTCAGTTCTATAAAGTGCAACAAGGAGTTCTCTCACCCCCTCGCCGTTGACTACACAACACAATTCAGGGTGATCTGGCCCCAGGCCACATCACACATACAGAAAATACCCCCACCTATGCTGCGTTCCATGTGGAAGTGGTGGATATGCCTTTGGCATTATAACCAGTGTGTGTGTGTGTGTATGCTGACAGTGAGATGACAGAAATATTTAGAAGTGTGAATGACATCTGTCTACTGATTCTTCAGGGAAGAAAGCAGGAGAGGAAGCAATCACATTGAACCCCAACTGTGCTGAGAGCCATCAGTGGTGAGTATTAAAGAAAGAAAACCTTGTACTGTTGCCTTGGAACACACACACACGGACATGCACAGATACATACTTTTTCTGAAAGTGTCATGAGCATAATTGTTTGCCAAAGATAACTTGCTGTGGACATATGACTATAAGTAGCAGTAAGAAGTACTCTGAACCCCCTTGACCCAAACACACATACACACACACACACACACACGCACACACGCCACACACACACACACACACACACACAGATATCTATAAGCGTTAGCCCAGTGTTTCTGCATAGCACCTATAGTTGCTCCTGCACTGGCAGTAGATGCTGATAGTATCAGAGGCCTGCAGGAATGTTAACAGCAGCCGCCGTGTCTCCCGATAGCCCAGTGTGTAGACGCCTCTGCTGCTGCTGCTGTTTACCCCACTCCATTTTAAACCACCTCCTTCCCCTCAACACACACACACACAAACACACACACGCACACACACACACACACACAACACACACACACACACACACACACACACACACACACACACACACACACAAACACACATACATGTGCCTGCATACACAACACACACACACACACACAAAGCAATACACATACACTACTACCACTGAAACCCACCGCTATTAGCAACCTCTGTATCTCCACTCCATGCCTCCAGATCATTTAAGTGTCGCTCCACCTTTTGTTGGAACCTCAGCGTCCCTTTGTCAGGGATCAGTGGTTTAACTCACATGTGTACTGATTATCCACCTGTCCCTGCAATCTAAGTGGCAGCAGGTGAGGGGGGCATTTCAGGACTGAATAACTGCCAGCTCAATTTATTGTTGTCTTGACTTGTCCTCAAACTACACAGGCGAAGCTCCTGTCGCCTATGTCGCTGAAGTCCCTGATATAATTTCCATCAGCTCATGCACAGCTGATGGACAGCCGTGGGCAGCCGTGGCCCACTGGTTAGCACTCTGGACTTGTAACCGGAGGGTTGCCGGTTTGAGCCCCGACCAGTGGGCCATGGCTGAAGTGCCCTTGAACAAGGCACCTAACCCCTCACTGCTCCCCCTCGAAAGCGCTGTTGTAGCAGGCAGCTCACTGCGCCGGGATTAGTGTGTGCTTCACCTCACTGTGTGTTCACTGTGTGCTGTGTGTGTTTCACTAATTCACGGATTGGGTTAAATGCAGAGACCAAATTTCCCTCACGGGATCAAAAGAGTATATATACTTATATACTTATTCTTATACATGCTTGTTAGCGTCCCCAGCTGAGACATTGTTTAGTTAATTAAAAGAAGTGTTTACATAAAGCAAGCTTATAGCTTAAAGTCCACATCCATGATAGGAATGTGTAAAGGACATTATTGGCACAGAGAGGGGTGGTGGTTGCTATGGAGTCACACAAGGAGACAGAGGGAACCCCCAGCATGCATGTGGTTTTAATTTTTAATCCACATCTCCTTGTCTCTCTTTTTCCCCCTTGAAAGATATTATCACGTGGTTAATTGTCAGACGTGCTTGTTTGTATGCCACCACCCGCCCCCCGCCATCCACTCTACTCCCCAAGTCACTTCTTTAGAGAGTATAAGCCATTGCTATGGTTTTTCGCCTGGCAGCAGTATTTTATGTTCTGGCTGCAGATAGGTGGACAGATACCATGATCCCACCCCACACTCTGTGCTTCTCCTAGGGGATGATGTGGTAGACAGGTAGGCAAGTAGGCAGGCGAGTGGGCAGGGATGTGTTTGATGTGAAGAGCTCAGGGCAGAGGCACTTGAGGCTGTCAGGACAGACTGTGGGTAGGATTCCATTCCTGCCAGCTCACTCGGTGGCCATAACCACATACAAACACCTGCGCATGCACGCACGTACATGCACACACATACGCACGCACACACACACACACACACACACACACACACACACACACACACACACACACACACACACACACACACACACACACCACACACACACACATGCACATGTATACATGCACATGCACCCTCACACTCACACACACACATTGACACCCATACATGAAGTGGTACATTACACACAAAAATATCAAATGGCAAAATACACTCTCACTGATACCCAGGAACATTCACACGCTAACAGTTCCACATGCTAGTCCCTATATATCTGCATGCATGTGGTAGTAGTGTATGTGCTTGCACGCTGTAGGTGACACAATGACGTTTCTGTGCAATGCAGCCTCATGTCATTGAGCTTATTGCAAATACGAGATCCTAAATTCACTTCTGCATTTCTTTGTGTGGTATGTGTGTGTGTGTGTGTGTCTGTGTCGGTGTGTGTGTCGGTGTGTGTGTGTCGGTGTATGCATGTGTGTGGCTCTGTGTAGTGGCAGTTCACTGACTGCTGCTCTGGCTCCTATAAGGTCCCTGATCCCGACAGCTGAATATAGCCCTGTAGTGAAGCTGGCCACCAGCGTGTGGCTCAAGGGATCAGACACACACACACACACACACACACACACACACACACACACACACACACACACAAAGGTTACTCTCACCTTCAGCGCAGCACAACACAGCACAGCACTGTCCCACTCAAACAAGGGCACTCAGTGTCACTTACACAGAGCTACACACGTAGCCTCCGTCCCCAGTCCGTGCTCCCAACTCAGTATAGCAACACAAGGTCACTAGAGCTTCACGTGCGTTTTGGTTTGTTGATCGTTGTACAGACATTTCTAGCTGTGATTGTTCTTGGCTACAAGATGGATGAGTTTGCAAAGAGTTGAAGGGGAAAGATGGGATAGGTTTTCTGATCTAACCACAGAGATAAGACAGGTTGTCCTGAGATTGTCATGTGCAGATATAGCAGAGTCCTCGAGAGCGACATAGTCTAAATAATTTAAAATGTGTCGAGCAGATTATGTGGGCTGGGATGGACTCCGGCCGTTGCCGTAGCTTTAGGGTTCCGAGGCGTGGAAGTGCAGTCTAGCAGTCAAACACACGCACACACACACACACGGCTGTGCTGAAGGCAACAGGAGAGATAAGACAGCTGTTCCTGCACCGCCGCTGCCTGGATACATCAGGACCACACACGTCACATGCTTGTGCTCTGAAACACGCACGCACATACACACATGCATAAACACGCGCAGACGCACGCACGCACGCACGCACGCACGCACGCACGCACACACACACACACACAGCCAGACATACACTTACAGGCACACACACATCCACACTCACAGCCAGACACACATACACACACACATTTAGACACGCACAAACAAAGCAGATTTCAACCACACACACATAGTCACTCACACACACAAATATTGAGGTAACTTGATGTCTATTTACTGTTGCTTTGAGGTTTAATGGATGAGTTGCGCTTGAGCTCAGGAAGTCAGTTTGTGTCAGGTTTGCAAGACTTGAGCAGCTCCAAGTTGCCTGTTGGAAGCACAGGAGTGTTGCACAACACTTCTCTCCTGCTCCCACACCTGTCATCCTTTGACACCCCTCTGACTTTGCTGGCTCTTACACACTCATTCATCTTGCTTTCGCTCACCCACAGCCTTTTTTCCTCTTTTCTTTCCCCACCCCTCCTGCTGTGTACAGAGAAACTCGGGTAAGCTTAAGTTTCAGCATTGAGGAAAGAACTCCGAGTCCCCAAGGGCAAGAGAAAAGTCTTTCACTGATGCATCCTCTCTCTCTCTCTCTCTCTCTCTCTCTCTCTCTCTCTCTCTCTCTCTCTCTCTCTCTCTCTCTCTCTCTCAGTCTATCTCTCTCTCTCTCTCTCTCTATCTATCTCTCTCTCTCTCTCTCTCTCTCTCTCTCTTTGTGTCCCCCTCTTCTCCATTTGTGGTTATAACAAATTGGGGGTAGCCTGTCCCCCAAACAAAAACTAAACATTGTGTGGAGTTTCTCTGGGAATATGAAAGGGAGAGGTGAGCTACCTCTCTGGTGTGTTTTGCTTGGTACTTGATTAAAATATAATGTGCATTGTTTTGGGCAAAAACATCTGCTAAGGAATTTAAACAGAAACATGAACATAAACAAGCAGGACGTCATGTGCAATAGCTGTGCACCTTTAAGCCTATGCCATTTTTCGCAAGCTTTTCAAAAAGTAACATAAACTGATTGTCTCAGCTCTAGTCAGAGGCTTGGTGGTCTAGGCCTTATATTAACACAGCACCTCCCCAACTTGTTCTCACCCCTGGAAATGGGTTCCGCCATCCACTTTTCCTGATGACTGCTTCAGTGATGACTGCTTTAGTGACTGGTTCACTGCTTCAGCCACAGTCCACTCTAAGTTCATCTGCTGACCTATTATGACTTCCTTATGCATTCTCTGAGGCTGTTCAGTTTAGACTGTGCATTTGGTTCTTTCTGCTGTTGATCCACATAGTTTTTCAGTTTATTTTCCGACACACAGACTTCAAGACCTCTGTAATAACCTTTCCACTATAGACAGTCAAAAATGTCTTCAACTGGATAGCACCTTAAATAAAGTCTTTACACATTCACTTAATTTAGAAGATTTTTTGTATTGTTTAAATACATTATATTTTATCTTGCATACGATATACCTTATCATAAAGTATATTGCACTGACTTGCAGCCAATTTTTGTCACGTTAATGAGAAGAAAAAAAACCCTCCCTCTACATAACCACAAACTGAGCACTGTGACAGGCCCAGCACATTCATTGCAAGTTGTAGCCCTCCTCTCTCTCCGCCATCCACTTTCCCTCTCTCCTGCCCCCTCTCTCCTGCTGTGTTTACCCACAGCACTCTCCCATAGGGAAACCCCACATTCCACAGCCCCAGATACTGCCAAGGCACTCGTCAGCGTCTGCTTGGCCAGTCAATCATGAGGAGATGTCTCTCTCTCTCTCTCTCTCTCTCTCTCGGCCTTACAAGCAAGCCCCTGCCAGAGCTCTACCCTCTCAAGGCAATGTGCGTGCCATGAGAACATGTAGCAAACTGGTACGTGAGGAAGCTGAGCTAATGCACGGTGTGAGGATGGTGGTGTGTGTGTGTGTGTGTGTGTGGGGTGGCAAACTAAAAAAAAACTAGCTGCAGGTTTTGTTGAGCAACCTCCCCGCTGTCAGTCTCCTCACCTGGGTGTTGATTGAGAGAAGATTCCCTAATCGCCTATGGTATGTGACTTTTTGTTATTTTCTACACCTCCCCCTTTCTCAGAAGATTTATTGCCTGTAATCACAATACAGACGGATCCAGCCCGCGCAGCAAGAGGCAAACAAAAACTCGCGCCGGCCCTATTTCCTCCCATCTCTCATCGCCTTGTTCACCTCAACCTCTTCATTTTTCTGCTTTCCTCTTTTTTATCCTCCCTTCCGTTTGGATTCACCACAATGCCTCTTACTTGCCGCCTCAGTTCATCTTCTCGCTTTATTATTGTGAATAATCATACCCTTGGCTTCAAGTAAGGCCTGCTATCTTCTCCGAGGTGGAACACACTCGTGGTTGTGTTTTGTCCTTGGGAGTGTGAGGACCTTCGTGGCCTTTAGATGGGTCTGTTGGAAGCGACTCACTCTGGCTCTTTCGTGATCCTCCTGTTGCATGAGAGTAGTAGCTGGAGATGGACGCGGTGTGACTGCCAAAACCAACGGCATGGAGTGTTTTTGTTGGCCGTGGGTTGGCAATGCCGTGCCATGCTCGCACTGTCTGGGCTGCTGTTGTGGTGTTGAGCTCACTACACTAATATGTCCTCCCACACATTACACGCACAGCACACGCACGCACACACACACACACACACACACACACACACACACACACACACACATACACACACACACTAGGGCTTTCACGACTAGTGATTTTCAGTAGTTGACTAGTTGTTCATAACAGTCGACGACTAGTCGAGTAGTTGTTCATTTATTTGTTTGTTAAGTTGATGCGTTAGTTCACATTAAGGAAGATGCAGAGGGTGGAGTTCTGGTGAATACTTAAACTGTATTTTTGTAATGCAGAAAGAACATAACAATACGAAAATTCATAGGTTATTCTATCCACATTGGTTAATATAAAACAGCTAAAAAAGCTGACCACAGCCTAAAGCACGGGTGTCAGCTGCCAGGTTGCATTGACCACGGAAGTAAACGTAACCATTGCCAACTTCACGGACACGGAGTTCAGCACGCATTTTTCATTGTGTCTTTAGCTAAAGAATTAAACTGGAATCACCATAAACCGCAGTGGCAACATACAACAATTAAAACAGTGTGGCCATTAGTAAATATTAGCCTATAGCATATGTGCATTACTCATCGCTGTCATAGTCCTACTCACTTCCACTCTGCCATGTTTTAGGTTCATGAAAAAAAAAAAACGAGGGCATTGACGTGGAGAAATGGAGACTTGACCGCTGTCAGGTGACTGTTACAACTTCACTGCCAGGGAAAAAAACACTCACTCGGAGTAGGCCTATTGGTGGCAGGAATAGCCAGATCAATTTCTCGATAACTTCGCCAGAGAGGGGAAACATTTTGTTAACGACTAGTCGACTACCGCCTACAGCGCCGACTAGTGGTTGTAATAGTTGACTAGTCGACTAGTTGGAGAAACCCCTAACACACACACACACACACACACACAAAAAGACATTGCCTATGCACGCTCACTCATTCACCTACACACCCGATACACAATACACACATGACAGTGTAGTTTAGTGTTTGAATATATGCAGTACATATAATGGAGATTTATAGCTATGAGCTATGGCATTTATCAGCTATGGCATACTAACATCAGAACATGCTGCTTGGGGAGGAACTCATATCCTTGGCTTTGACGAGGCATTGTTAACCAGCTGAGCCGTACAGTAGCCTAAGCTGTTTTGGGACGGATGCCATCCAGGTCAGTCGTGTTGGCACTGGGCATCGTGCCCTGTCTGCAGCGCCCGGTGTTAGTCAGAGAGCCGGACCCCCCACCACCACCACCACCACCTATTCACCCACCCCTGTGGTGGCAGAGTTCACACGGCAGTCACGCAACAGCAAGGGTCACGACTCGCAGGCAAGCACTGGATAAGCCAGCTCACCACTCATTGTTTTCTTTTGGAGCGCCAATCCGTTCAGATACGGAACGCCTGCTCTCCTTCATCTGATTAACAGTCACTGAGTGGGAGGGAGAGGGAGAGAGGTGGATGGACAGAGTGGTATGAAAGGTGGGAGAGAGAGAGAGAGATGGATGGATGGACAGACAGAGTGTGAAAGGTAGAGGGAGAGAGAGAGAGAGTTGGATAGACAGATTGTGAAAGGTAGAAGGAGAGGTAGAGTGAGAGAGAGAGATGGAGAGAGGAGATGGGGGGTGATTACATAAAAGAAAATAACTAAACCTCACGACAGTATGGGTGAAGAAGAACGAGAGATGGAGATAGGTTGACTGAGCACAGGAAACAGACAGGAAGAGGCATGAGAAAAGAAAGGGGAGAGCAAGATGAACAGACAATATAGGATGAACAATAAGTCTCTAATAGGGAGAGTGAGTGAGCTGGAGAGAGATAAAGAAAGAAAGAAAGAAAGAAAGAAAGGAATAGATTGACAGTGAGAGTGATACAGTGGGAAGCATTGAAGCAGACAGACTGAGAGAGATTGACTTGGGAGCGAAGGCGCAGAGTCTGACCGAGTTACATTTACATTTCTTCATTTGGCATATGCATTTATCCAGCGACTTAACAGCAAGTTCCTCCAGTGAGCTGGCTGCGAACCAAGGTTCCAACTACTGCACATAAATCCCCATTGCTCTCTATGCACACACCCACACACTTACTCACACACCGTGACTTTCGGTAACGGTCGATCCCCCTCCCCTTAGCCCTCCTTCCTCTGCTGGTCGACCTTTTCACCCGGCGCTGCAGCGTATGAAAGGTGTTTGTGTCCTGCTGCACAGTTTAATGCTGAGTACCAGCAGGATTAGGGAGCTCTGCGCTGAAAGGCCTTTGATCACCTCATTCCACCCATCTTACAACACTCGACACCAGGAAAGCAAATGCACGCCTGCATACACATGCACATATGCACACTTGCACATATACGCGCGCACACGCATGCGTGCCCACACACACACACATGCGTGCACACACACACACACACACACACACACACACACACACACACACACACATACACATACACATTCACACACACACACACAAAATACCAGCTTGCTTTGTTTGCTCATCCAGTTCTTTACAAAACTTCCACAAATTAACTTTAAAGGCACTCTAAGTAACGTCACTTCTGTTGACGTTCAAACCAAACAGAAAGCTAGTTTGCTACTTCCTCCCCCTTCCTCCCGTGCAAATGAAACTCTCCTAAACGCGCATCTTGTCTGTGATTTTCTGGAACAGATTGTTATGTTTTTATGGGCAAGGTTTGACCAAGTTGTTTCGGAGTCGTTTTTGGAGCCTGGGTTGTCCAGAGAGATCGTGTTTTTTTACAGTGTGTTCAGGACACAGGCAGCTAGCAGATGGTGAAGTGATATTAGCTGTAAGTGACAAAAAAATGTTTTAGCCCCCCACACACACACACACACACACACACACACACACACTCACACACTGGTCATGGTGGTCATGGCTGCTGGAGCTTGTCCATATTGGGGGACAAGGAGACAGGCCACTGCTCTGGGGCTTTGTGTGTCGGGACGAAACAGGGGCGGTGGACTCCGTTGCATGGGGGATATCGGGAATTAATGGCCATCCTTGTGTTCTCAGTCAGGCGGTCAGCACCCCACAATCTAGGTTAACTTATTTCATCAATGGTCATCATGACTGGATAGTTCATAGAAGCTGGCAAGAATGTCATGCTTCGTATAGTGTTTAAAGCAATTTCAGTTGTGTTGTTAGCCATTGTGTTAGTAGAATGTTTTCACAAGGTTGTTTGTTTTTTAATGCTCTCTTTCTCTTCACTTGTGCAGGTTTGCCATATTGTGTGGACAGTTATCAGAGTATGACACTATCCAGAATAAAATCAAAAATGGCTATCTGTTTAAGGTGAGTACATGTGTAAAATCACCCAATATGAAACACTCCGTAGTCCTCAGAAGACTCTCTAGTCTATTTGCTGTGTGCTCTGATGGCATCCATATTAAAGCCATCATGTTCCTGCAGTTTGGGTCCCATACATGCACATGTAAGTCCCTACTGCATTGGTTCCCGGCCTGGAAAAAACCTTTGTCTTTC
This sequence comes from Alosa alosa, assembly GCF_017589495.1. Classification (NCBI taxonomy): domain Eukaryota; kingdom Metazoa; phylum Chordata; class Actinopteri; order Clupeiformes; family Clupeidae; genus Alosa; species Alosa alosa. The sequence continues at coordinate 10,453,170 of NC_063206.1, read as the reverse complement.
ACAAAAATAGCACTCAATGATGTAACCTATACTGTAGGTGTGAATATATGACTGGCTACTGTGTGTGTGTGTGTGTGTGTGTGTTTGTATAGTGTATAGTGTGTGTATAGCGGACATTGTGCACGTAGTCCTGTCTGTCTGCCGCTGTGGGATTGGAGAGGAGGGCGGGTGCTCAGTTGTTCAGTAAGAGCCCTGCTCAAAAGATCAGGCCGCGTAGCAGTAAGGCACGTAGCATCCATCATACCTGTCAGCCGGAACCCAAAACACTTTTATCTGCTCGACAGGTGAACAACAAAAGAGGAAAAGTGGGTGAGAGGGGAGGTAGGGAGAGAGAGGGACAGAGGGAGGGAGGGAGTAGAGGAGAGGAGAGAAGAAGAGAGAATTTGGGCGTAGCGTAGGAAAAAGTAAGTGGACTGGCAAGAGCGAGGGGTTGGAAGAGGGGAGAGGGAAGGAGGGAGCGATAGGGAAGATGTATGATATTTGGAGGGGGTGAAAGTGAGAGAGACCGAAGTGATTTATGGACAGAAGAGAGGTGTGTGCTGATCCCTGTAGAGCCAAAGACACACTAGCAAAACACACACACACTGAGCTGTTTCCTGACCATCTCTCCCCAGGATCATCTGGATCTAGCCATCGAGCTGAAACCTGAGGACCCTCTCTCCTATTACCTGCTGGGCCGATGGTGTTATGCCGTAAGTCACCCGCAAGCCCACTACAATAGCCTGGCGGGCCATCCTATATCATTGAAATGTATAGTCTGGAATCGAACCATTCACCTCGCTTAATCCAAGGGGCGGGCAGAGAATTGTCTTTCAAACTGCCTAGGCATGCAATAGGCCAGCGCTACGACATCCGTATCCGGTCGGCAAAACGGCAAATACATCCTTCTTCGAAAAGACTGACTTAAGTGCATTGTGTTGCTCAACTTTCAAAGAAAAGCACAAGTCCAACTCCTCCAAAGTTGACGCAAACGCCCGATTCAAACAACAGCTCTTCGTTAAGCCATAGCCACCTTCCTTGTTGTTCACCGTCGCCCGGACTGTCGTTATCCTGTTAAGCCCGCCTTAAGACTCTCTAACAAAATAGAAAGGCCGTGATTGGATGACGTCCACGGCGTCAGCCAATAGAAATCCCTATGGTTTGGTACTAGACGTACAGGCTGAGCAAATTAATTTGCCGTCGCTAGGGTGCGTCTAGATTTCTAGGCTACCACTACAACGCAACCGGAGCCAAACACATTGGGCCATGTCAGCCATATTGTATACAAGTATAAGTATATATACTCTTTTGATCCCGTGAGGGAAATTTGGTCTGTGCATTTATCCCAATCCGTGAATTAGTGAAACACACAGCACACAGTGTACACACAGTGAGGTGAAGCACACACTAATCCCGGCGCAGTGAGCTGCCTGCATCAACAGGGGTTAGGTGCCTTGCTCAAGGGCACTTCAGCCGTGCCTACTGGTCGGGGTTCGAACCGGCAACCCTCCGGTTACAGGTCCGAAGTGCTAACCAGTAGGCCACGGCTGCCCCTATTGGTCATTTAGCTGTCCACCACCTCGACCCATGGACGTCCTCCCACTTCTTGCTCGCACTGTTTAAAAGTCCAGGCCGCTGTTACCGTTTGTTGTCTCTCTGGCATTTCCAGGAGATGTTTCCATTCTGTGATAAGCACGCTCAAAAGCTGGCCACTTTGGACCGGCCATTGTCCACTCAAGGAGCTTCCACTCAAGGAGCAGTCGTTGTGTAAACACGCTGCTTAGATCAATTTGTCTCTGTCCAAACACCCACCGGGCCACCCATCGACCGAACATTTTTTTTCTAAAGATTAGACTGGTTTGATGCTGAGGTGATGTTTTAGTATTTGACATAATGAACTGAGCCGCGTGGATTGATCTACTATGATATGTAGACCAAGAAGTATTCCATGTGTAAACACACAGCTTAGATACATTTCTCTCTGTCCAAACAGCAACTGGCCACCCATTAATGCTTAATGATAACATTCTTTTTAACATAAAGAGTCGACTGGTCTGATTCAGAGGATTAAGTCAAGTTATCACCGGTAACAGTAAGTGACGTGTTAGTGTTTAGCATGAGGAACTGAGCCATGTTTATTGTGCTGTGTTGGTGTAGGAAAGGGAAAGGGGCATGAGTGAGAGAGACGAGCCCTTAAACTGCCTCCCTCTCTCCACCCCTCAGTGCTAACACCTCCACTCAGGCGTCACCACCTCTGTTGGCTTTGCCGCTAGCGCTGCGTTGGAAAGAAATGACACGGCGCCAACAGTACACCTGCAATTAGCAGATACCCCACACACCCACCATCCCTCCTTCTTTATCCATCCTGTGCCCGTTTTTCTTTTTCTTTTTTTTTTTTTTCCTTCTCACACAAAATGGTGGGGAAGGAACATTTCATACGCCCTTACAGCTGTTCCTCCCCCGAGCCATTATCTAATTCCTGGAAATGCGTGCCACGCGGGTGGGTAGGGTAGGGGCCGGTACTGTTGCCCAGTGTTTGGAAGATAACGCAAGCGTGTGGGGTTTGTTTGTGTGTGTGTGTGTGTGTGTGTGTATGTATAGTAATAGATGGCGCTAGGATCTTTCTTTCCACTGTTGTGCTTTTCTGATTGGGTAATTAGTACTGTGGTTGAAGGTGATTGAAAAACTTGATTCCTATTCTAATTAATCTGGTGGGACGGTGGCTATTGCACACAATAATTCTTGGCTGGCATTTCGTCTGGATTGCCAGAGTTACTTGGAATCATAAATAAGAACAACATGCAATCAGAACATTCCTGCGGATGACTTTGACAAAATGACAAAATGATTTGTCATTTTGTTCATCCAGTGTTGGCTTTCTTTTTCTCTCTGCGTTTATGGGTCCTTGATCTCAGTCACTCTCTCTTTACTGTGTAAACATCTCACAGCCATGTCAGCCATTATGTCACCTCTATTGTTGTTACATTACATTTGATTCATTGCTCTAACATCCACAACCCTCCTTAACTTTCTTGCCCTGTAGTTAGGCAGAGTAATGGGACTCTATTACCTCTGGGTGCTACTGCAACCGTATACCCCAGACAGGTGTTATCCCAAACACGGGCATTTTCTCTGTGTAGATGTGTGCTTCAGTGTCAGATTTGTGTTCTAATGTCTTGCCTCATGGCAGGTTGCACAGTGCACGTGGATTGAAAGGAAAATTGCTGCTACTCTTTTTGGAGAGCCTCCCAACGCAACTGTCCAGGACGCCCTGCAGAACTTCCTCAAGGTACGGCACTTTCACAGTGTTACACTCTTCAAAGCCAGGCCTTCAGTCCAAATTCAGTTTTGGCTTGTCAGTCATCATCATGTACACAGAGTGCCTCCTGGGTAGATCTCATGTTTACACACCATGACCGTCCAAACACATGTAGTACCAGCTCGAGGCATCTGGGCCATCCTACAGTAACTTACACTAGCAGCCCCTGGGCACACAGAGCTAATCGCTGCCAATGTTTGCGCATCACCATGAAAACATCTTCTTTTCCTTTAATATATATATTTATTTTTAAGAAGACTTGTGCTAGAGGCTTGAGATACAGGTAGAAAGCACTGATCTGTTAGGGCAATGTTGAAATTGCTGCAGCAAAGACTAGGATCATATTGAAGGCAAAAGTCCTATTTGGAATAAAGCGAGTCAGTTATAGATTTGCCCACTGAGGAACAAGTTACCGAGCTTAAGGTTTCCCCTGGTATACTATAAAGCTTTGAGGACAACGTGTCACTCTTAAAGCCACTATAGTCATTGCTATGAACTTTCCTTCAACCAACTTGGGCTACCAGCCGTTGCCTTTACTAGCCTTTAGTGCACAGGCAAGAGTGTTTGTTTTGTTTTTGTTGTGTGTGTGTGTGTGTGTGTGTGTGTGTGTGTGTGTGTGTGTGTGTGTGTGTGTGTGTGTGTGTGTGTGTGTGTGTGTGTGCATAAGCAATATATACCCTTAGGGCCGTCTTTCTTTCTCCTTTTCTCTCTTTCTTTCTTGTCCTTTTTTCCCTTTAAGACCAAGCCCCTTGTATTTAAGAAGGGCTTAATCTATGTTCCCTCATTTCACATGTTTATATAGAGAATTGAAATTGCTCCTGGCCAAGATTCTCATGCATGCCTCATCTTCACGTCTTGTGTATCTCACCCATCAATTTGATTTAAGTGGTGTGTGTTGTAACTTGTTACTCCTCATTGCCACGACTCAGGGGGGTGTTGGAGGGGGATGTGGGTTGTCTAGCTTTTAACAAACAATTCCTGAAGAATTATACAACAGCTGTGGCTGATTGCGCAGGACTGACATACAAAAACAGTGGCTGCAAGCGCACAGTCTTCCAAGCAGGGGTTGAGTCAACAACAGTAACACCAACAACAGCAAAAAAGAAAAAATGACTAAATTTGCAGCTGTTGGCCACATCTTTTGTGTTCTCTGGCAGTGAAACAGGTCCAGTCTCTTTGGCGTGTAATTGCCCAATTTGCTTGCTAAAGAGCGGTCACTGCACTGCCAGATGGGTCAGAGATGTCTCTCTGGGCTTTGCTTTGGCAGCAGGGCAGATATGAGATTGGCACTTTTGAAATCTCCCTCTCTGTCTAGCCCTTTCGTTCTCTCTCTCTAGGTCTCTCTGCCAGCAGAGGGGGCATGTCAGCTTGTTACTCACAGCATTTCTCTATAGGAGTCACTCTGAAGTCACAAAGCTGGTTTCAAATAGAACTGAAGTGACAGTTGAGAGAGACTAAAATTAGTGTGCAAAAAAGCAGTGAAACGTTTTCAAAATGCTCAAAAAAGCTTTCTAGATTTCCCAATTATCAGTTGAGAGAAAATTTAAATCCTTTGCAGGAGCATGTGCATCTACCAACTTCTTACCGCTCCTTAAACCACTGTATTGTTTCAATAAAAGGTGGTGTTGAGTTACTAGGAAAACAATCTTAACTATACTCTGCCTTAGGGTCCAATCTAAAACTCTCTTTTACACAGACAGAACATGCATCAGATGGGGGTGTGTGACATGTGAAATGTAATTTATATAAATGAGGAGTTAAAGTCGTAAAATTGCAGTGGAATGCTCCTATCATATTTTCATTGGCAGTTTTAAAACCCTCTGTCAGCACTGATGTGACGTGACAAGACAAGTGCTCAGCTGCATCTAGGCCTAGAGACACGCAGAAAACTGTTTACAAACACCGTCTGACTCCAAAGCCCTGCAGCGTATATCGTTTGCCGTTTCATTGATTTTTACAGCCGTTTGAGAGAGCATTCCAGCTATCTTCTGTGTGGGTTGTTGTTAAAATGTCCTTCCTAAGATCACTACGCCCTGTCATTACCTCTGGCTTTCACATCAGCAGTCCCAAAATCATTTGTTGTTAAGAGGAGTTACTGGCTGCTGCCGGTAGCATTTAGGATTTCAGCTCAGACAGTACAAGCCCCAATCTGTGGATTCTTCGCCAGTAAAAGGGATTTGCTGTTTATTCTTGAAATACTTTTCCTTTTTTTTTTACTGTTATAGAGGCTGTTTAGATAAGTCAGGATGTGTGTACAATTCCTGTCTAAAAGTAACAGATAGTCAGGAAATAAAACAACTTGATAAGGGTAAGGGGAGCACTGCCATTATCTGACCCAGCTGTGCAGTACTTCAGCACCTGGCTAATGGCTAAGGAAATAAAACCTCTTTGACTCAGTCCAGGAACTGATTGGTCCAATTAAGGGTGTGGCACACTGTTAGACATAGCTAGTGGCATGTCGAGAGTCCTGTAAATGTCCATCTTTTGTTTCCCTTTTATAGAGCTCCTGTACTCTTTTTTTCCCCTCAACTTACTCTGCCTCCACCCTTCCATCTTTCATCCCTCTCAGTTTATTCAGTCCTTCCTTCATTTTCAGCGGTCATCTTTTACTTCATCTCTCTCTCTCTCTCTCTCTGCTCTTCCTCTGCCATTGTGCCTTTCTCTGTTCATTCACCTCATGTAACATACTCCTTTTTGTTCATTAGGCTGAAGAGATATGTCCACAATACTCAAAATCCAATCTCGTCTTCCTGGCAAAGGTCAGTGGAAAGCCATTTTAAAACGCACCTGACATTAAGGCTGCAGATAAGGCCGTGGAGCCCATTAACACTAGACGTATCTGCTTGGTTGAACAGTGTTATAAGGATCTGGGCCAGAAAGAACAGGCCAGAGAGGTGTGCAACACAGCATCCAGCATTGGCAACACTACTACAGAGGTAGGCCAGTGGATATCCACCTCCCTTTAAACTGGACTGTACCTTTCAGTGAATTTGAGTTGCAGCTGTCACATGGTCTCACAGTGTCCTTATAAAACAGTGGTCACCAACCTTTTTGAGCCCAAGATCCCTAACCTCGCCCTGAACAAAGGCAAGATCTACCTAGCGTCAAAAGAAAATCAAAGCTAAAATACTTTCAATTTAAGGCCTTTTATTAAGGCAAATGTATCAGGTCAAAAATATCACATCCTCCACCCCCTTATACAGGCGTCAATGAGATAACAACACTTTAACATAGTCTTTACTTACATGATTTTGGTTTTGATTTTCTAATTGGAGTAAGTGGTTGTGACAAAACGTCATGATAAATTTGATGTTTGATCGCTGTTTTGGTATGAAGCATCTTTCACGTAATTAGTGCGTACTCTAGAAAGTGAAAGTAACCTAAGCCTAGGCCTACAATGCACTCCATGTCTGTGCACGTCCGCAATCGATTACATTCTTCAAATGGAGAACAAATTCCTGATCACTAAACTTTTGTTTTTTATTTTGACTGTTTTGACTGTTTTTAATTCTCCTATTATTCTCGGGATCTACTGGGCAAGTCCTAAAGATCTACTGGTCGATCGTGATCGACGGGTTGGCGACCACTGTTATAAAACATACCTTCCTATCATTCTGTATCTGCCTCTTACCCACTATCTTTCTGTCCCTTTCTCTCTCCATCTCTCTCCATCTCTCTCTCTCTCTCTCTCTCTCTCTCTCTCTCTCTCTCTCTCTCAGGACGATGAGGCTCAAAAGGAGCTGGACTCCCTTCTCCCCTATCTGTAGCCACGCGGTTACTGTATTACACTGATCACACTGAAGCAGAACTACATTTTCCTGACTTCGACCTCAGGCTGTTACCAGCTTGACCCGCACGTTGAGGTCAATGTGAAGAAAATTGGGAATATTTTAATTTTTTTGTCAGTGTGCTTTGTCAGTTACGTTTTTACTTGGATTTTGGAAGAACTATTACCTTGGATCTTGGAAGAACTAACAATATTAAAACAATGGGGTGCAAATATTAGATTATTATCATGCCCATCATGTTGATAAGGAACAGGAACTGACAAAAGTAATATGATCAGTTGTGTTGGGTGCACAAACAAGGAATGGGGCCCTTTTGCTGAGTTTTTGTCTGGGTCACACCTGATGGTGTTTGCTTACCTTTGATACCCATTATGACTGAACAAAACAAAACAAAAAAAAACTGTAGTTTCCAGAAAGTTCCCTGGGAGAGGGGAGCATACCCAGACTGGTACCCAACACCACTGAAGAAGAAGAGCTGTCTGGATCGCTGAAACGGTTATCTGCGTCCTGACCTCTCTGCCACAACAATCCTGTCGGCTTTTGTCGTTTTCAGCACATTTTTACCTCTAATGGCAGCAGCAGCAGCAACAACCGGAAAAGGAAAACAAAAAATGGGACCCAAACAATAGAGCACCCAAACAAGGCTTTTCATTCAGTGGCCAACACCTGACCCCTCCTGTCTGATCTGTCTCTCTCTCTCTCTCTCTCTCTCTCTCTCTCTCTCTCTCTCTCTCTCTCTCTCTCTCTCTCTCACTCACTTTTTCTCTTTGTGTCCCCATTTATGTGGGTGTGGGTGTGGGTGTGTGTGTGTGTGTGTGGGGGGTGGGGTGTGTGTGGGGGGGGGCGCTTTCCCACTGGTCAACTGGACCATTGACATTTGCTACACCTTTGTCCCAGTTGTGGGATAAATGGGGCTGTCAGTCAGTGGCTGACCCCTCTGCCGCGAGGCCAGCGCTCCCGTCCTCTGTTTGGGGGTAACAAGCGGCTCCGTCGCCCCCCAGTGCACACCAGCACCCCGGCGCCTCACGCCCCTCGCTAATCCGCCAGCGAAGGAGAACGAGCAGGGGATGGAGGCAGCTCGTCTGACATTTTGTCCTTTTCTTTTCATTCTTTAATTTTTTCTCTCAGAATGAGAATCATTGTTTTTACATTCCTACTGCATGTTATGTCACATGTTTTTTATCACAGTGACTGGATTACTGTCATTATTACCAGTCAATGCTGTTGTCATGTCTTAAGAAGTCTGCTCATACAACTCTGATCTTCTGGACATTTATCATCAGAAGGGGAGAAAAGAGTATTGATGTACTCAATTCTATGAAACTGTACTGTAAATTGTTTCTATGGATATCATAAAGTGTGCTATTATTGTTTGTTGGAAGAAAAAATGTGGAAATTGAATGTTAGGGTTGCATTAGAAGAGGTCTTGACCTAATTACATATTTGGCCTTCCTGAGATCAAATTACTTGCAACATGTCAACATAAAATAAGCGGTTTTATGTCTTTATATTTTCCTTTTATTTAGACTTTATTTTTCTTTAGATTCTTATTGTTGAGCAACAGTAATGTTTTTGGTGTAATTTGGAATTTAGGCATTTGGAGCTGCAATATTTTATGAATTACATTACAAGGAAATTGTAATGTAAGTAAATTACTATTAACAAAATTTGATATAGAATTCTACACAGATGATTATATTTACATGGTAAAGGTTAACAGAGCAATTACAGGTTACCATTAAAACATGTTCATCCATCCTATCACCCCACTCTTTGCCTCATTCCTGGGATTATCCCATGATCTGACTCAGTGGTCTGCCATCCAGTCAGATTAGGACTGCAGTGTCTCCCATCTGTGGGCACGTCTTTACACGAAAGACATATTCAGCAACACTACAAATGGCGTCAGACTGAGATCTACATTTCCCTTTATCAGAGATGGGATCAGTAGCCTACTAAACGCACAAGCAGCCCCATTACGGCGCATTTGTGTTCCTCTCCTGATTGTCCCTCCTCATCTTGTGGCATCTTGAAAAGGTATAAAAATTAAAACATGTTTACCACATCCTTCTTTTCTCTTGATCTGCTCATTCTTGCCCAGTCTTCATGATGGGAATGCATTATTGTGTGTAGGAAGTGGTTTGGCTGATAACAGCACTAGGCTGAGTTGGGGAACTTTGTCCGGGCGCTCCAGCATCCTCTCTCGCACACTTTGTTCTCACCCTGCACCTCCTGGATAGATGGGAAAATCAGAGCGTGGAAGCCATCACATGGCCTCTCCATCTGTTTCAGAAAGCGGCTCACTTGACATTCCTTACACACAAACGTATGGACTGCAGTTTATTTATTTTTATGTCAGAAGAATAGGCCTATTCCATGCAACTGAATGATTCCAAGTCTAGTATTTTAATTTAGGCAACTACCGGTATTCAAGGTGTATTAGAGCAGTAAGAACAGAAGAGTCATAGATAGGGGCGCGTGTTGTGTCAGGTAGGCTACAGTTGGGGTGTTGCATCCCTAAGCACGGACAGCGATGTGTAGCCGGTCCCCTCAATGGCGGCTATGCTTTCATTCAATACAGTCCAGGATATCATATTAGGTTATAACAGGTTAGCTGAAAATGTAGGTTATATTCTATTTGTAAATTAACAACACGCATTTCATAATGACAACGTTATTTTACTCGGCTTATCATTAAGTCCCAGGTCAACGTTAATGGTTCATTATGCCCAATACTGTTGTGATAGCTACACTGTCCCAGAATAGTGGGTCTGGCTCGTCAGCCTACCAGAATAGGCTATGTCACGAACTTAACTTGGTTGTGCGTCTTTGTAAGCAATCTCCTAACTTCACTTTTCCCACAGCACAGTTCCACCTAAGCGACTGGATTTATTCTGAAAATAATGTTTTAGTAGCCTACTCAAAAACCTATAGTATATGACTAAAACATTGATATCAGTCTGAGCCTCGAGATGATGATTAATCTGCTAAATTTGGCATCCGCAAATCGTGAAAAATATTTTCGTTTAACTCTTAATCTCGCGTGCCCGCTCGTTTCGTATCAGCTCTTGCATCGCTGCCCACGGTTATTATTGCAGGTTGGAGGACATTCTCCATTGACACAACTTTGTACACGGAGGCAGTATTTATAGTGCATACTTTCCTACAATGCAAACATGGTGGTGTTATTGAGAGTCAGGGCAGAATCGGGTCTGTGTAGATTGTTTGTAGCCTAGTGAAAACAAAGATCAGAGATAAAAAAAAAAAAAACCCTGCTCAAAACAGGGTCAAGCACCCAATTTACATAATAATGCAAAACAACAACAACAACAAAAACCATTTCCATGGAATGTTAGAATTAAGAATAGTCATGGGATGACATAAACATAAATTATTGAAAGTAAACTGTTCTATTATATCACTTAAATTTGACAAATAGGATACACATATGTATATTAGCATGTATCGGGGAGTGTTTTCCCACATGTGTGTTTTGTATTCATACCCTGCAGAAGTAAACACACATAGTTCCCTAGAAGTCAGAATGTCTGCAGCATGCAAAATTCCCTATGCAGATCACATTCTTGGCATGCATTTTAGTGTCATGACTCATGTTTGACCACTGGCTTAAGGAGGCCCAGCTGGCAAATCCACAGGACAACAGTGTTTTATCCAGTGTCTGCATGAGCATTGTTTGTTATGAATGAGTGTGGCTGGTTTGACCGCTAATCAGTGGACAAAGCCGTGCCACGTGAGACTCGTGGTGGTACTTCATTGGAGTGGCGGCTTCCAGAGATCTTGTTTGTTTTTGGGCTGTTTGTGAACCATGCCACCCAATCACACAGGGCCAGACATGGCCGTCCCTGCCAGGAGTTCCAGGGTTGGAGTCAGACTGACGGAGAACGAGCTGTGCTTGTCCACACAGCAACACTTCCCTTGTGTCCTCTTTTTCTACGCTCTCTCTTTGTCTCTTTCTCTCTCTCTCACTCTCTCTCTGTTTGCCAGCTTTGATGCATCATGCTGTGTGGAAGACCAAAGCTTTCACACTCCATGCACCATCACTCTCACAAACACACACACACACACACACACACAGAGCAATTTGCTGGTCCTCGCACTCAGCAGGCTTTCTCCACCTGCCACCCCTCCTCGAGGAGGAGATGTACCCAGCAGACCGTGGGTTCTCCTCTGTTCCCCATTAAGAGGCAAGCCAAACCCATACTAGGCGTCTAGGTCAACCAGAGGTCACCAACCACAGAAAAAACACTGAATAAAAACTCTTTTAAGAACCCCCCGCTTATTGCACAGTGTGTTTTTGTCAAGCAACCAAGATGGAAATGGCCATACAATACATGTGTGTACACAGACACTGTTTGTAGAGACGGGTGTGCACATGCAAAATATGTTGTAACAGGTGCCAGACAAAAAGGGTGTCAGAAAGAGAGGGAGATGGTCTGCACACTGTATGGGCTCCAAGACATACTTTATTTATTTTTAAAAAGGCGTTTGAATCTCAACAGATCTTCATCTGGCAAATAAGTTCTTGAAGATGAAGATCTGTTGAGATCGAAACTTTCAATCTCACCACACTGATCCTTGTGGGGATGAAGACCATTCTGGATCAGCTGAGAAGACAAGGCTGGTGTCCTTGAAACACACACACACACACACACACACGTGATTTATCTCTCTGGATACTTTCTGGATGTAGGAGGGCTGTGTGTGTTTTCCTGTAACTGGAGAGGGGAGGCTTACTGTAGTTAGCATTGTGCCGTGTCAATGACCCCCAAGCGCTGTGACGTTGTCTCAGGTTTTCCGGATGCTGAACCCACCCGTCCTGCATCTGACTACAGCACAGTGCATGCTGAGATTTTCGAAGCTGGTTTTCCATTCAGATTGACAGCAAATAAATGCTGCCTTTTCTACCTTTTCCTGCTTTCTTTCACTTCTTTTTTTTGTTTGTTTGAACATTTAGGTGAGGAGGAGTATGAGGGTGTTGCCGTATCGGTAATCAGATGGTTTTATCTGAACTTGTCACGCACTGGGCTGGCTGTGAGCCCCAGACTGATCAGAAACAGGATGTTCTGGGAGTGCAAGATAAAGGGCAACGCAGGCAAAGCTTTATCCCAAACACTTTTCTTTTGTTCCCACACCACATGGAGGCTGCAGCCAGCCAGCCAGCAACGTTGTTGTGATGGGTAAAATTAGAAAGCAGTTACCTCATCCGCCCACCCCCTTGTTGCAGTTGGTTCCTATTTAGGTTTCTGTGCACGTTCAGGCCTAAGTGTTTCCAATCACACCTCGGGTGAAAGTTTGTGCTTTGGTTGGCTGTTGTAGACACCATTAAAGCTGTTACTTGTAAACATTTCAGCTGACATGAAAATCTTTTCAACACTTAGCAAGATTCAAATAATATGACAAACATGGGCAGGTTTGCTAGCATGTGATCCCGCTGGGATCCCACTTTACTGAAGTTCACATTTTATTTTGGTCAGCACATTGAACTGGATCCTGAATCCTAATCTATGATAAACTCACCAGCTCTATATTGAGGAAGTGAAAATGTCCAATCATGTTTAGCTGCAAATTTATTATATGTTTTATGTCATTGCAAAAAAAATATACACATACATATATATATATATATATACATACATATATTAAATATTACAGTGTAAGTATTAGCAGGAATTCTGGTGTTGTCAACCTCATCATTTTTAGAAGACAAGAGAAAATGTGAGATAATTGAGGAATAATCAGTTTGAATCGTACTGTACAGTGCAGAACAGAAAAGAGCAGCGATATGGTTGGTCAAGCTTATAGTACAAATTATGTTTAGTTACAAACACAGTATAATATATATATATATATATATATATATATATATATATATATATATATATATATATATATATATATATATATATATATATATATATAATTTTATATGATCCAGGAATATTTCCATGATTGATCTGTGTTAAATATAGAAAACATACAGATCTAACATAGATCATTTGCCTATTACAATTCTATACTGCTATGGCAGAATGTAGGTCTACAACCATTCAATTCTGAATATACATATTTATTAAACCCTGAGACAGTCTATCTATACGTTTCCCTAGATGAGCACTGGTGATTGGGAGAAGAGGAAAAAAAGATGGTTGCTTGCCTTACACCCTCAAAAGCACATTGACATTATATACTATCCATAATATAGTACATCTATAATGTGGTATATTATACATGTTAAATGTTTGTGCCTAACTAAACAAATCAATTAAGGCTGAAGATATGCATGGAGAATTATCTAAATGAGTGTAGTCATTTGAATAGAAACCAGTCAGTTGCTTTAACAATACAGTATATACTATACATTACAGTACATCCTATACATTCTTTTTCCATTTAAAATGTGTTGGTCTTGAAGTGTAACAGCCGACTGACAGCATGGAATAGTGAGTTGATCATTAACCAAATCAAAACCCTGAAAATGTCTTCACAAGAGTTTAGGACAAGTCAAGTGTGATCTCCTTGAACCCCACATTGTCTAGATGTCTCATCCATGTCCTCTTGACACTAGAAAATATGCTTTTGCTAGTAGTTGACAGTTTTTTGAAACATCCATTGAGGTGATTTCTATTTCTACAGTCCTTCATTGATATGGCGCTGTTATGGATATTGAAATATATAGAAAAGTGTCTTAATGTCTATCCATTTGTGCTCATTTTATTAAAAATAGGCCTGGGCCATATGTTCCCACATTTGCATGTGTTCCTTGTCAGCCTGTTGTAAACATCCTTCATTTATTTTACATAAAATGTGTTTTACTTTTTGTTCAGTTGTTTTCTGCGGGTTGGTCGGCCTGCGGAAGTCCCACGCTGTTCAGTAGGTCCAGGTTGTCCCGAAGAGAGACGGCCATTCGGTACAAGCGGGGCTTCAAACTCAAGCCGTAATCACAGTCCATCGTTAAGGGGCAACTTGGGTCGGGTTTGAACTCGCACTGGTGTACCATCGCAGCTGTGAACAGGAAGAGATGCATCCTGGACAGGTCCTCGCCGATGCAGCGTCGCTTGCCCACAGAGAAGATAAGGACACTGCTCGTCCGGTCCTTGTCCAGAGCGCCATTCTTGTCCAGGAAGCGCAGGGGGTCAAAAACCTCAGGTTGTGTCCACTTGTCCGGGTCATGGTTGCTGGACCACTGGTTGACGAAGACGACCGTGTTCTTGGGGATATGGTAGCCATTTAGGGATGTATCTGACGTGGTGCTGTGAGGGATGGTGAGGGGGATGAAACTGGTGAAGCGCATTACCTCATAGATGAAGGCCATCACATAGGGCAGTCGGGCCTGATCCTCAATGGTGGGCAACTGTGTGCGATGGACCACCTGGGCCACTTCATCTTGCAAGCGCTTCTGTATCTCTGGATACCTGCAGGGAAGATTGTAATGATCTATGTCAGCTAAATTAGTGTTTAAAACAAGATGAAATGAGAAAGGCAATAAAGATGTGCAGACAAATACTGAATGTAGGTCTATAAGCCAAGGTATACCCATATTCAGGGTTTTAGCATTGATTTGTTTTTTGGGCATTAACCTACATATGTCATTCCTTGACATTCAACAAGAGAAAGTATATAGTTTAATATTTGGATTTTTATTTTCAGTTATTAAAACATAAGTTATCACTCAAGTATGCAGGAGAGCATTTTGTAGTTATACACCTCCAGTTAAGTTGGCAGAGCTTCCTCGATTGTAATGGCGCATTGACTACAGTTATTGACTACAGAGATCATATTTCAGTCTTTGTGGGCTCGTCTTCTGCATAGCCAATAAGGGCCCATGTATAGGTTGCCACCACCGTTTCTGCTCAGACGTTACATAACATTCTCCAAGTCTCCAACTCGTGCTTAGCAGGCTACAGTAAGGTGCCTAATCTCCCTCGTCCTATTTACCTATTATTTAAATGCCTACGACATAGATAGACTGTGCAAAAATAACCAGAAAATGACATTTTTTCTATAAGATAACTACACTTGCATCCATCATTTTAAGGTAGCCTAAACTCATTTGTAACACGTGTAAAGGAGCAATTATATCTATTTGTCCATTGGACTTTGCGCCTAACTAACTCTGGTGTAGCCTATACAACCCTTGTTCAGTAGCTCTGTAAATAGGAAAACAGTTATTTTGACCGCGCTATAAATAATTCAAACTACTAAACACAGCGCTCCTGAAACATGGAAGGGGAACGTGTGGTTTGATTGGTCGTTGAGCTCAAATAATAGCAATCTTTCACGACGAAGCCAAATCTGTGTCTGTATCTTCTAATCAGGTGATATTTCACGCCTCCATGGCTGATACCATATGTTTAAATGGAATGCTACAACACCTACTAGGCAAACACAGGCTACACTCTTAAAACGAATGTGTTTTCCCTATCTAGACACAAAGATGTGTTAAAAACAACGCAAGTTGTTGTTTTCAACACATTCGTTGTAGGCCTAAAAGTAGGCTACTACACATTTTCACGACAGGAGGGAAATATGTGAAAATAGAGAATTGTTACCTCATGAGTATTAAAGTAATCCATTGTAATGAAGTAGAAAGCGTGTCTTGGCTTGCCCCGAAGATATCAGAAATAGTTGGCGACACATAATCTTTGCCCAGTTCTACCCCAACGGAGCCGCTGATGCCCTTGTCCAGTGCCTGAATGCAAGCATCGGTCATGTCACGGATGATGCCAGGCTCTATAGTTTTACGATGCTCTATAACTTTCCCCATGATGAAGTCATGAAATTCTGAATTCAGTTCTCTGAATTGTTCAAAAAGAGTTTTTATTGGATTAGGAAAGTACTGTAGCCAGGGCATCACGTCCACCATGCTCCCAGCCCCGACAGTCCTAGTAAACTTGTCATTGCGTCCCACCACCTGTTGAAACTCTTTGTCATCATATGTATACCTGCCGCCAAAGCAAACTGCACTCATGATGTTCGCCGTAGATATTACTAGATATTGATGTGGCACAAAATAACCCTCCTCCGCGGTTTTCTTCAGAAAAACCCTGAGCAATTCTTCTATTTCGCTAATGGCGTGGTTTTCAAATGCCTTCTTAGTTTCTATTTTCCCTGCGGAGAAAGCGCGCACTGTAGAATGCGCCACTCGTCTGTGCACCCTCCACCATTTGTTATAATCTCCAAAAGCCATGCTCTTGCCGTTGGAAACAAACTTGAAGGATGTGAAGTCAGGTCTTCCCGCGAAGTCTACCCCCTTCTTTACGAGAGCTTCCTTGATCGTGTCGCCGTTGAGTACCACAACGGTGCGGCTTCCGAGCTTAATTTGGAAAATATTACCGTATTTCTGCGCCATGCGGGTGAAGAACAGGTGAGGGGTGCTGCCCAGCTGGGGCGCATTACCGATAATTGGCCACGGGAAAGGTCCCGGCAGATTCCCGGTATTGAGCCATTTCTGCATCAAAAGCCACAGGTGATAAGCAGCTAGGAGAGTCAGTGCCACCAGTAGGATATTCCTTGGAGACAACCGAATGAAGTGCTCAACCATGCCTTGCATGCCCATCTCAAAACCTGTTAAGATATCGAGAAACGTCAGGGAAAATTTAAAGTTATTTTATAACAACATGTTAAGATTGATTCACAACGTCTATCATTTTAACCTCTTTTACTTTGTATAATGACACATAGCTGTCGGATCTGGAAACATTTTGAATTTTATTCCCACCTAGTAGGTATTAGTTTGTTCTGAAAAATGTCAACTCTGTGATCGTCGTATGCGTAGCCTATATCCAGGGAATATCAGGCTTATCTTGATGGGACTCTGTTGCCCAATAGAGTGGATGGAGAACAACTTAAACGCCTTCTAGGAAAAACTGACTGCGCGGACTTTCACGTTCTTGTCGAGAGGTGAACCCAACAGAAGATATTCCTTGTAATATTGTGTTGTCTGGATATACTTTAAAGATCAATTCAAAAGCTTTGACAACGTTTTCCACATCAGACGTACGATGGATCTCCGACTGGTCGCAAATCAAATCAAGCGTCTCATTATTAAGAGCAGCTCCCGGTCCTGCTTTCTGCCTCTCTCTCTCTCTCTCTCTCTCTCTCTCTCTCTCTCTCTCCTACCCAAGAGGCGCGCACACCACTTATAACACTGCGAGCCGCAAGTTAAAGCTTACGTTGGAGAGAGAGAGGGCGAGAGAGGGGCAGAGATAGAGTCGTGGTTGCCCAAGTGTCGGTGTGAAGGACAGCCCCCGTCATGCGCTTCAATTCATGAGAAGGCAGTCATTTTCCCACTATCTACCATGTTCAGTAAGCCTACAAGGAGATGACCTAAAAGACCCAACACTAAGTCATTCATTGAGAACTGAGTGCAAAGTAGGCCACAGTTATACCTACTTTATTTCATTCACCTTGATATCTTCAACACACTTCAACATTTGTATGTTCATTCATTACTTTTCACTAGTGTTACATTAGTGCTTCGGTGGATCCACTTAAATCGTGCATTTACACTCTGACATGTGCCTCAACCGTTGTGTCTCTTGTTAGGGTCGATACTGTGTTGTGGGCCTATCATTCAATATGCAAATGTTGGTAGGGACACTTCAGTGAAAGTTTAAACCTTGGAATGAGGACTAAATATACAGTATTTACATTTATCAAGCAATTCGAGGTTTTTGATATGCCACAATAGCCATGGAAAACATGTTACCACTCATAATTGGAACATTTCGTCTCCTGTTTCACAAACACACCATAGCACGATTCTAATCAATTACAAAGATGTTCATAATTGAGCAATTATCACTTCGTAAATGTAAATTAACAGAACAGATGTTGGCCTAAAAAATACATCTACAATAAATAGCCTAGCATGCAGCCCAATTTATTTCATAGTCATACTTTATTTAAAGTATTTGCACGTGGCAAAAAACTCGTTTCATTCGAAAACGTCGGACTCGCTTATCGGTCTCACCAATTAATACATAAGTGTTATCTGCATACAGAGACATTTCAATTTCTTACCATTGCCACCAGGAGGACACAATGCTCATTTTTAACGCTGGAATTATGTGATTTTAAGGTGTTGTGTCAGACTGGCTCTGTAACATTTCCAATGACAATTTAGAAAAATGTGCCAAACTAAATAGGTGCTAGGCCTAGTCTTCACGTTTATCCAGGGGTGAAATATAATGTTACCAAATCCGGGAGACTAGACAAGTAAAATGTCATGACACCTCGGATTCAGATTCAGTTTTGTATTGTTGCATTTCAGATTACATTCACATATAAAAAGGAGCACCCTGTGCTATCGACCTGCAGCAGCTTAATAGCAAATAAGCAGCGTAATAGCAAATATAATAGACTATGTGATATCTATCGAGTAGCATTTTTGCGCTGTGCAAAATAGCCTAATATAGAGAATTTGCGAATTATTTCAAATATTATCTGACTATTTTGATTGATGAATAGGTGTATTACACAATGATCTTGCAACATCAGGTAGCGATTAGGCTACCTATGCTATTAGATTATTATATGGTTTGCCAACTGGATGTTTTGTTTTCGATGTTTTACAATATGGGCGAAAGCAAAATCAAAGCTATCTTGTTTTGTTTTTGATTCTTAAAATTATTTGATTCTGAAAATGTTTTTTTTTGGATCGTAACCTTACAAAATCGCATCAGTGTGCGAAGGTTAAAAATTGATTTGGTGGAACACTCAATTTGTAAGCATCTCAAACAATATCTAAAACAAATGTATATCCAAACATATCCAAATAATTTAAACAAACAAACAAACAAGTATTGGAAAGCAATATTAACTTAAGGATACAGTTTACTAGATTCCGTTGTAGGCTAAATGTGTGTTATAATAGCATTGCTATATCATGCAAATCTAAAATCAAAGACACATCAAACATGGTAAATACATTCGAACAATATGCCAGAATTTGTCTTGTATTAGGCTCACTGCCAAGCACGGATGTGACAATTTAATGTCGTTTAACTTCGGCCACTGAGCAGGTGTTTAGAAATAGAATGGTTTTGGCAACTCATCCAAACCCAAAGCATGTCCAGTAGCCTACCTGCTTCTATCTATGATATTGCTATGTTTTTTTCTGTTTGGCACACCTGGAGTTTTTACGAGACACGTTTAACCGGGAGGGTGTGAAGCAGAAATTGCCCAAATGACCAGAGTCCAGTAGAATCATAGTACAGATACCATCAAACACACTAAATGAAAAATCCTGAATCTTCAGTACCACGGACAGCGCTTGGAAGATAACCCCATATTCGTTCACGACCTCACTTTGGGGATGAAGACTGTAACTATCAAAAGCATTTTTATGCCCTGGTGTATTTGAAGAGAGAGTTTTGCTGAACTTAATCTGAAACTGAAATATTCAAATGACTTGCCAAGGTAGGAGTGTGCATGAGCGCGAAAAAAAACAACAACAACGTCATGCTGCAGCCGTAGACTCTACTGTTGTTGAATGTTGTCAGGCAATTTCCCGACATTAAAATAATTAAACATAGAAATAATAAAAAAACGAAATTGTTGACTATTTTATTCAAAAGCTGAATACAGTTCTAAAAACTGTTTTAACATTAAAATGCAATCTCCGATTTAGGTTCGCCAAAGGTAAGCTTTTCGAGCTCAAAAGACAATCCTTCCTTCCTTCCAAACCCCCTTTCCGTGCTCCCGAAGCATCGAGTTGATTGACTGTCAATGGCTCGGTCTGAGCCCACTACCCTTTATTTCCCATTTAGGCCTACCAACACCAGATTTTTTAATAGCCTATTATTTCTTTTGACGGCATAGCATTCATAACAGCTAGATGACCACGGAATTTGACAAACATGTGAATGATTAGAATAGCAAACCGTAAGCTACCTTTGTACTGTATGAGTGAACCCTTCATTTTATGATATAACTTTAGCCTATGTCGTTAGTTTCCTATTAAATGTATTGTATTATTACATTATTAAAATATTACATTATGAATCAAGTTTATATGACAAAACGTAAGACTTTCCCCCTAATTATGTCTTCTTTTTTACACATATTAGGGGGCCAGCCACGAGACATCTAGAGATGGCTTCTAGATAGGCTATCTGATAACATAACTGATCTTATTCGTCTGCACGTTAGAATGTTGTTATTTCCAAAAATATGCCTAAATTATTTAAACAAACATTTAGGTAAGAACGTAAATAAATAAATAAATAAATAATAAAATAACATTAATTTGCACTATCAAAACTAATTGCTAACTTGTTTTACATTCTTGTAACTTGCATTTGCACTTGCCTTGGTATTTGATACATTTGGTCATTTTAATTTTAAAGCGTTTGCTACTGTGATTTGCTGAATAGGACGTCCACTGATACTTTTACTTACCACTTAGCGAGCCCATAGCCCACTTCACAAGACAGTCAGTAACCAGTCTATACAGGTAGGCTAACATACCGGCGTTAGGACCTGCCAAAATATTCCTCCCTATGAGAATAGCGCTGTAGAGGGTGATCGCGTGCGAGTCCTTTGCCTCCTGATGTAATGAGACTCCAGTGGGGCTGAGAAAGGCTGACTTTTTTAGCCTCTCTCTCGCGTGAATGACATGGTGTGCACGCAACTGTATTTACTGGTTACAATGACCACGTTTGCCCCTCTTCCCGTGATTGGAGGAGTACCTAAAACCTACTGACTGTAATTCCCTTTGTGACCCCACGCCGATGCTCGTCCTCACAAAAAAGCACAAAGAGCAGTTTCAGACATGCTAGGCTACTATGTATTTTCAGTCATCATACATGATGAGTGGAAATACTCAGTGGCTATTTGCTGGAATCGTTAGTCTATCGGTCTATCTCTGTAAAAATCAAAACCGCTTAAAACAAATGTAACATCTGCAGCACCTGAAATGGCCATTTGTCTACTGTCACACTTTAATATAATTTGTCATTATGTCGCCAATAGTGTAATGTTAAACACTCCCAAGAGTCTTTGAGTAAGAGTTGCTGTACCTGCTCATGACTAGAACAAAGTTGTATGCCTCATCATGTAATTAATTGAGCAAGTACATTCCTCTTACAAACAAGTCATAAACCACAGGATAATGACTTGCACATCATTTCAGGTGAAAGATTTCCCAACACTCCCCTCCAGCGCAAATTGTTCTACTATAAAATAATATTCCGTATTATAAGTGGCATGATATTGTTCGCCTTTGATTGACAATACAGGTCTGAAAAATTAGACGGTTAAGTCTTAGATGTGAACGACGTGTGATTAGGAATCATGCTTCTAATCTTTCTTTAACTTCAGACTCAGGTTTGGCTATATTAAATATGACCCAGTGAATAATACTGCTATTTTTACAAGAAAGTTGTTCTGTTCAGACAAAATGCATGGACATCACTATCATAGATATTATAGCAACGCAAAAGCGTCTGCTAACCACAACATTTTGCTACATATCAAAATTAAATTACTCCCTAATTATTATCTTTTAATTTCAGGAAAATCAGAACAATAAATTGTCAGCAATACACCCAAAAGTACTGACAACACAATGTGGTGTAAAACTATTTTGTTAGATTATGAAATGCATGCTAAATAAATAGATTAATAATATTGTATCAATACACATACATTAAAAAAATGAAATTAATTTCAATAAATTACAAAATATTTTAAAGTCCTTGCACCATGCTAATCCAAGACATAAATCTTTGCAAGATGTGTAATTCTTTCAACATATGATGTGCTATTGGTAAAGTAAAATACAGTTCCATCCATTAGCTTGTTGTCCAGGAGAGGACAAATATCTGGTAAAAGGGAAGCAACAAAACATGGGTTTAAGTAAAGGTATGCATGAGGATGATTGGATGAGACTTGGATGCTGGAGGAAGACATAATAAATACAAATCACAGTAGCCTATTTTGGTAGAGGATTGGGTCAAGATTAAAATAATCCACATCAGAGGTTTAACCGGAATGTTAGATCATCACATCAGAATGGAAATGATGTGTTATGGGTTATTTTTGTTCATTTTTGTTCCAAATTACATTTCCTGTCTCAGTCCGCTGGATCTGATGTTGTTTTAATTCATATGTCCGTCTGTTTATGACTCCTATGTTGGTTTGTGGCTTAATCTATGATCTTCCTTATCAAAAAAGACATTATTAACGATAGGCAGGCACAAAAAAAGTGTGGTCCGCCTCACACTTTGAGAACCACTGCTGTAGCTAGAAAGTTGAGTTACACAATTAGTAGTTAGGCCGTAGCCTACATGTAGAGGATGGTGAACACTAATTGCCATAATGGAGTTTATGTTGGATATCCCTTGGATTATGTTGGAATATACTATTGCGGAAAGGTGGGGGCTGGCAGAGGCAAAGAGGGGGAGTGAGGGTGTGTTTGTGTGTGCGTTTAATGTACAGAAGCACACATACAATCCATCTGATCAATAGGTATGTGTCTGGACTCAATTGTATACACTGACCCTTTTCTCACCCATTCATTTCTAATGGCCTGTGATTTTTGACCGGGAATAGGCCTACACATGGGTGTTGTTAAAGAAAACACCTAAATTGTTATGAAAATGATCAAACTGTGTTCAGATGCCCAACGTCATGGAGTCTCATGATAGTCAGAATAAGTTAACAATATTTTTGAGAGAAAATAATTGTCATTTGTCAATGCGAACACAATAAGAGGGTTAACATGCATCCCAGATCCCACCGGCTAATCCCTTAACCTGAACTACCCTGCTCCTTTTACTGTCTACAGTTCTGACTGACCCATTGCCATTACGTAAGTAATAATGGCGAACTTATTCCCACACTGGCGTGGACATGTGTGCACGGTGCGTTCGTCTAATCTGTGTCGATTCTGTGAGCTACAAGGTGGAGAAACAGTAGAAGAGAGACTATAGCCTAGGGGCTCTGAGACAGCGAAGTGTAGTCACGCACATGCACTTCATCATGGTGCTGACTTGAGAGGGAACGCCGCCTGAAGCCTTTCCACCACACAACTTTGCGTGCAGTCACCAGTGAAATTTCAATGGCTTCGACTTCCTCTCAACTTACAGCTTTGAATATAAGCACTGGCATTGTTTCCATTAGGCTAAATTTACTGGAGTGGACTTGCTATCAATAATCAATTTGGCTGTGCTAGCTTCCAGCAATTCGCTGTGTGTTCAATGACTTGACTTGCTTCATGTAAACATTTCTTAAAGTAAGCCTTTGCCCTACGTAACTTGACGTGAGTATACAGTTGCCTTTGCCATGATGTTTATAAAACGGGCATAGCCTTCTACAACTTTAACAAAGTTATGACTTGTTTTCATATCTGATTTAGAAAGACATTTTCTTTAGTCTCGAAAGATACGTCAGAAAACAACCTTTGCAGACCTAGGCTAGAATTTAGAATTAACTAACATATAGAATAGAAATTACTAGAATAAAATAACATGAAATAATACTAAGCAAACACACATTAATAACAGTTTTACCTTCTTATATAACCTGTATATTATATTATGTACCCCCCCCCCCCCCATTAATATACTATTTTGAAAGTCAGTAAAAATCAAAGGTCAGTGTTGCTGTCCTCTTTGTTAAACAGTTGTAAAAAGTCAGGACTGCTGCAGTCTTCAGTTAAACGCAATATTGTCTATTTCAACACTCTTTCAATATGAGTGTATGAGTGCAAACAGAATCTGCTTATAGATCTTGAAAGTTATGTTTGTATTTAGCATAAAACATTATCTTTCATCATCTGGAAACATGTCCACATTGATATGTTAATGAATAAAGAGGTAACAATATTTTCTTGATTTAATCTGGACCATTAACATATCCCACATTTTGTCCGTAATATGCTCATAAGTTCAGAAAAGTGCAGATCTCTCAATATGTTGTGGTTACACCACTGAAATTACACAACGATTTCCTTTTAGTACACATGTCGGATTTATGTGTATAATATACTGTATGTATTTGCATGGCTGTGCATTTGGGTGGATAATTTCATAAGTAAAGATAATGCACAATACGGAGCCCCTAAGGGGACATGAGCAAAAAAAAATCTGAAGTTTAGTTTCATGTGCTAAACTTTCATGTGCGCACGCGAAACTTTCATGTGCTCACGTGAAAGTTTCATGTGCGCACATGAAAGTTTCATGTGAAAAGGTTTTGCGTGTGCACTGTTACATCCCGGTCTAGGGCTTGTGGGATATAACAAAAACGGGCAGACACAAAACTTAATAAAATGGTGTATTTATTAATACAAAAAAAACCAGTATGGAAAAATGTCTAAACTAACTAAGAAAAAGTAGGCCCAGGCGCCAGCCAGGCTCCTGGTCTCTCACCCCAGGGAGTGAGAAAGATGACGGCGAGTTGCACGGGCAAGGCCCGAGGCTGGCCCTAGTGGCAGCGATGTGCGGCAGCGACGGTGGCAACGAACGATCCCCACAGCTAGCAAGACAGAGCTCAATGACGTCATAGGGTTTCACACCACCCCTCAGCTGCAGCCAATCTGCCTGGAAGCACACAATAGAAGTAACAAACACACATAATACACAAGACCCACAGGGTCGTAACAGCACACAAAACTTTCATGTGCTCACGTGAAACTTTCCCACACGTGACACATGAAAGTTTCACGTGAGCACATGAAAGTTTCACGTGAGCACATGAAACTAAACTTTAGATTTTTTTTTGCTCATGTCCCCTTAGGGGTTCCGTACAATACACTATGTTACACAATTTTATTTTGTTGTGCAGAAAAGAAAGCAACACGTCTATCTCCATCTTAGTTTCCAGTGTTCTTAAGGACAGTTTTGAGTCAGTGGCACAGTTTTGAGTCAATGGAATAACTAACCTCTTCAATTCATTTAATCCCTCAAAGCTCCGATTTCACTCAAAGTCAGTGAGTACATATACAGATACCAATGACCACAATCCCATACTATAGGCCTACACACACACACACACACACACACACACACACACACACACACACACACACACACACACACACCACTTTAATTAACTGCAATAGTTGAGAGGGATTTTTTTATTGTCATCAAAAATGTCCCACCTCAAGATGGGGATGACTGTGCCAAAGTTCCAGCCAATCAACCATGTCTGAGAAAGCTGAATCATTGTTCACCAGTGAAACCTCAGGCTGGTCTGGACTGTGTGGCTTTTTGGACACGCTCTGACCCTGACCAGGGCTGCGTCCGTCCTGGGTTGAGCTGCTGCTATGTGGAAAGAGCCCCGCTTTTATGAAATGGGCTGAAAGTTTAGAACCCCCTTCACCACTCATTACGACTCGATGACCTCCACTCCCCACACAGACACACACACACACACACACACACACACACATGACCCAAAATGACTCAGCCCCTCAGCCCACCCCTGGCAGCCCCCAACTTTCCCAGGAAATGATAAAACCCTGTTTTTCTTCTGTCTGCACTTTTCCTGACAAAGCTAGCCACTCTCTCCCGAGAGGACGAAAAAAGAAAGACAGTTTAAAAAAACAAGAAAACAAAAAACCATCAAGGGGCATGAGCAGCGAATGATGCTAATGAGGCTGTCTCTGAAGTATCCAAGTGACCTTGCAAACTAACTAACAGCCAACTGAGGTACCTCTGTCTGACTGCTGGGGCTTTTCTCTCTTTTTGTTGTCTGGCCAACTGCTGCTCTGCCCCTTGCCAAAGCGTGGCCACCGGCCCGTGAAGGCGTCTCCCATCCCTCCCGACACTAAAAGGGCACTTTTCCCCCCGGAGTCCAGAATCAGCATGCATGTCGGATTTTCCCTCTCTCCCCTCTTTTTGTGTCGGGAGCACTGGGCACTGCTTTTTGGCGGTGGGACTCTGAATGGGTAGTGAAACCCACGTGGTTGATCGCATGACTGCGCTTTGGAGGTGGCTGGACAGCGAAGCCTCGTGCTCCCTGGCTTAGAAAGCTTTTTCTTTCAGCATTGTTATATGGTATTGTTTTTATGGTCTTAATTAAGCCTTGACATACATTGGACCAATTGACAGCAAAGGGCAGATAGCATCTGCTAGTTAAGCATTGGAAGGTTGCAATTTGTGTGTTGTAGATGCTGTTTATACGAAAATGTAGATGATGGTATTTCGGGACATGCTCTCTAAAAAAGCTTCTTACATTTACCTGTAAGTGTAAAAGAAAACATTTTGGAAGAATGTAACATTATGTGTACAAGGTCAGTTAATGAGGAATGTTTGGGCAATGTTTACTTTCCATTCCGCTGTATACCTTGAGGAAGTGTCACTGATGTACCTCACTCAACAAGACTGGTAATGTGCAAGGGAGCAACACAGGGACCTCTGATGGGGGAAAAAACCCTGTATTGCTTCACAGGATGACATGTAGAGTTCACTTTGCTGTTTTTCTCTCTTAAATGTCTTGGGTACGCCCAAGTGGTGTAATAAACATACTAAGTTTGTTTGCAAATGAGGGTCTGTGTGTGTGTGTGTGTGTGTGTGTGTGTGTGTGTGTGTGTGTGTGTGTGTGTGTGTGTGTGTGTGTGTGTGTGTGTGTGTGTGCATGTGTGTGTGTGTGTGTGAGTGTGCGTGTGTGCGTGTGTGTGTGTGTGTGTGTGTGTGTGTGTGTGTGTGTGTGTGTGGAGGAAGTGGGTGATAACTCCACCTCCAGCAGGGCGCCTATCATCTCTCAGAAATCCCCGCTGCTTGCCTCTTCCCCCTCCCTCTGTTTACCCAGCTCCCCCTGTGAGGGGTCAGAGATCGTCCTGTGCTCTGAGGCAAATGAGCCCCCCCCCTCCACACACACACACACACCTTCCCTCCCCGCTGTGGCTGCAGTGTTTTTACAAGCAGGTAATGATGACGGACAGTCACGCATGAGCTGCCCGGGCCTGTGGAGGTGGAAGTCACGCAAGGCCTTGGTCGGAGCTTGCTGCCGCCACCACACCAACCACAACTCCTGCCCCTGTTGCTGCTGCCACCACACCAACCACAACTCCTGCCCCTGCTGCTGCTGCTGCCCCTGTTGCTCTATGTTTCACCCCCAAACAGAAGAAGCAGACACAACACGAGAGCAGTTTACAGCCAGCGAGGAAGTTCTGAGTGAGGGAAGGGCTAGTAGTTCTCTCACAAATTCCCCCCTTTGAACTCATATCTGTCTCATTTTTTCTCAATGAATGAGTGATTTAGTACACATTGTGTAATTGAACTGAAAATAAAAAAAAAGGGAAAATGTTGCTCTGAGCAGAGCAGAAACATGGTAGCTGGGTGAATGAACAGCTTTGCCATTGAAATGATACCAAAGCGCGGTCTGATTTTTTCCCCCATCCATTTCACAAGTGCGTTTGAGCATGGTGAAATATCTGAGTAAGTCCATTTAGCCAAACAACAGAGTCAGCTCCTGTGACAAATAGAGACGTTTAGTCCTGTTCACTGAGTGTATTTGCCATGGCCAATCATGTGAAAAACAAGACCAGTATAAAAAGCCGACAGCATCCATGCAGGTCAGTGTTGTCCAAGAGGACATTAGTGCTGGACGTTTCTGGATAGTCTCCATCTGCAAAGTTTACAGACAGAAGAATACTGACTATATCTCCTAATCATTCCATTAGGATTTCACTACAGCTCACCAGGATCGTTTAGATGTATCCAGGACAGGGGGACCTCAACGTTATGTTTTCAAACTGAGGATTTCAACAACTCATCCATTTCTGTGGCCTGGATCAATGGTTTGTCCTTTTGTCGGACCATGTGAAGATTCTTCTTACCTGTACACCTTTACACAGCAAACCAACGACCCACCAAATGGATGGAGAGTGCCAAATTGGCAGGAACCTGAAAAACAAATAGCTACACATACACATGAGTCTTTTGACCATGTACTTTCTTTGTAAGCTAAGTCCTAAAAAAATTATTGGATTGGCCTGCAGGGATATGCGAGCGGCATCTAAAAAATTCTTCCTCCTTTGTTTATTCTTGTCATTGTTCACTGCCAAAATGCCACCACAACTAAGATTTATTTATGATTTATGCATAAGCTGTCATAAACAATGCCATAAAATGTTGCATTCCAATGCATGTGCATATGTTAATTCTTCTTGTACCAGCGGAGGTTGAAGCTGATGTTGTTGCAGTCAGGGTGTTCTAATTGAATTTGTACATCTATTAATAAGAGCGTCGTGCAGGACATTTTGAGACACAGGGATCAGGGAGGACCCACATTGGCTAGTGCTGAGACAGCAGCAGAAATCCCCTATCAAGCAGCCGGTGTTTATGTAAGTCTCCCCGTGCAATCAGAGTATTGTTTCACACAGGAATTCATATCATTTCCTCTGAGTCTAGGAGAGGCTGCTAATATGTCATTCATCCTTAATCAGATAAAAATGTTTTTGAAGTTGAGGTGCTATTCAGTTTTCCTTTTTTCTCTTTTTTCTTTTTGTTGTTGTCGAGGTGAGACGTCGGTTAGGCTAGGCAGTCTGTCGCAGACCTGAAGTGACCTCACATGCTATGATATCGTATGTTGTTGTTTACTGCTCCTGTTGGTGGGGTCACAGGAGCCTATTTGGCCACTGTGTCTTTGCACATCGCTTTTCAGGGATCAGGAAGAGGAACTGTGCTGAGGCCTCTAAAGAGCTGTGCCAGGAGAAAGCCTGCTGTACAGATACACAGACAGACTCACGCACGCACACTGACACACAAACACACACACACACACACACACACACACACACACACACACACACACACACACACACACACACACACACACACACACACACACACACACACACACACACACACGCATGCACACTGATACACACACACGCACACACACACACACACACACACACAAAAACACACACACACACACACAGGGACTTGGCACAAAGCCACCCAGACCCATTCACAGCACAGACAGGCCACCACCCTCCACCCATTTCTCCCCATTGATAGGATGATAAATTAGAGCAGCCTCTGTGGCTGATGGGAAAGAACGACTGTTGAGGTAGAACAGAGGAGAAAAGAGAGAGGGAGAGAGAATGAAAGAGAGAGAGAGGAACAGGAAACAAAAGCCAGTGGCAATTTATCACTATAAAGATTAGACTGTCAGTGTTTATTTATGTTACTCATAGCTGGTATGTTGTATTGGTATGTGTGAACCCTACCATTGGCCATTACAGAATACGAGTTGCCGTTACTCAATAGATTTCACAGACAATGTCAGAGATTTCAGAGGCTTTCTCTTCTCTGTTTTCTCCCCCAATAAAATAAAAGCCTCTGGTTATCATCTCATGACACAGTATCACTGTCTGAGCTCACTGAGGTTCATGACACCAGAGCTTGTTTTGCTTGTCTCCGTAACCCTCTCCAGCAACGCATTTACACAGGAGGATGTGGACTCTGGAAAAGCACAGACTCAACCTGTGACCTACAGTCTAGCATCCAAACATAACACCAGTGTGAGTCCTCATGTGAACAGAAGGGGAATCTTGGAAGTGTGCACACACACACACACACACACACACACACACACACACACACACCCCCTACATACAGTACACACACACACACACACACACCTACACACACACACACACACACACACACACCTACACACACCGACATACACACACGCACACAAACACACACACACACCTACATACACACACACACACACACACACACACACACACACACACACACACACACACACACATATACACACACACACACACACACACACACACACACACACACACACAAACACAGACATGAAAATGATAAATGAGCTACTGACCCAGCGAGCCTTGAACAGCTGCACTAGAGGCTCCGGTATCATACCTGAATGATTAGAGGGGAATGGTGGCAAAGAATCCTTGTGTGGTTCTCGGACCTGACTGGCTCCACTAATGAGAGGCTTAGCTCCGTTAACCCATAAAATCTTCAGAGACTCCTGCAGGGGGGAGAGAGAGGAAGTTCACAAACCAGCCTCACACACGAAAGGAGTAGTTCCACACTGGGATATCCGTGTGTACTTTCACTTGTTCATTTTTTTAACTGCATGCTATACTGTTATGAATGACCCTAAGATTGATTCATTTTACCTACATCTGATTCCCTTCACTATGCTTCTGACTTTAACATTATGATTAAACTGGATATGAACAACCTCACAGGCTGATTAAAAAACGTAAAAATGTATGTCTCTTTGAGCCTGCCCCTGTGTGATCCCGTCGGTGATCTGAGGACATGTCTGCACGTATCACTACTCTGACTGAAGAACACACCATCAGACAGAATTGAGCAACACTCATGATGCATCACTGACCCTTATAATAACCCTTAAAGTCTTATCTTAAGCCACTCTCCTATCGGTTTCTGTAATACATTTTACAGAGACAAAGCTGTGAACTTTAATCTCCACATCCTGCAAACAGTAAAACCTGAGGTGTGCATCTCGGAAGATATTTCAATGTGTTTATAAAATTCATAATTAACTTTGATTCCAAGCCTAGATCTAAAAAGGCAAGCTAGACATGAGAAACTTTATTACAAGCTAGACTTTGAAACTTATTTTTAATCTGTTTGGAGAATCTGCGCATCTATCCCAATGTATGTCTATCATGTGTATGGGTTGTGTGGTCAGCAAACTGCAGTTTTGCTTAAAAAGGACATTGGCAGTCAGGGAGAGCGAGGTCTTTCTATCCCTGGCCTAATGGAGGGGCTGCAGTGAAAATCCACCAGCTCCCTTTTGTTTGCGTCTCCTAATTAAGCAGCCGGCAGAGCTCTGCTCTAATAATTTTGATAGATCTCTAATTAGATTTATAATTTGTTTTGTCATTGTGTGGATTGTTTCCCTGGTGAGAATAAATGGGAATCACCAGGGTGGGGGAGGAGGAAGGTAAACACAGCTGCCCTTTGGTGCCCCCCACCAACGGAGTAGAGACCCTTATCCTTCCATGCACGCACACACACACGCACGCACGCACGCATGCACACACGCACACACACACACACACACACACACACACACACACAAGCCCTGTCCATTAATGCAGGCTTTCTATCCCTCCTATCATGTCCAATTCTCTGCAGGCTTGTGCTCAGCTGTTGTCCTGAGAGCACAAGTGCATAAGGTTCAAACCATATGAATGGCACAGGGTTGAATCGTAAGAATGAAAGAATCTTTCAATGGACAAAGGTGCATCTTCAATCATGTTTACTACTAGACTTGTCCTGTTAGATCTTAGATCCTTTGTAAAGGTATACTTAAGATAAGATTCACATTTGGAGCACAAAGCATACATTCAATTGTTTAAGTAAACAGGTCAGTTAGCCTACCTGATAACTTATTATGAATTTTTCATCTAAAGATGACACAATACTATACATAATAATGTATTGATTAGTTTGACCACATTTGCCATAAAAAATATAGCTCTTGATAAGTAGTTACAAGATGAAAAAACGTTGTTACTACTACTGTCTAGACAATCCAAACACAACAGAAAGTTTGAGATTGTAAAGAAAATGGGCTCATTCAGAAGTGACCCCTCACAGAATGTTTGGGAAGAAAATATACAGACAGTATTGGGGGGTGGACAGCTGCCTTACATAAAAAGAACATTATCATTATTATCCAAATTTCATAGGGACCAACATTTCAAGAAGCATCCCCAACAATCATAAAACATAAGACTGCAAGACACTGGCCACACTGTATGTTAGTCAATAAATTATATTGCAATATGTACACATATTCACACCAGCCTATGCAGTCCATAGTCTCACTCCACTGGCAGAAAGAGAAGGAAGAAACAAACAAAAAAAGAAAGGAGCTTCACTCAGCTGCTGCATTGGTTGCCATAGTGATATTTGGTTGCTTTGTTTCCCTGGGTAAGAGTGGAAAGAGAGAGGTGCAACCATGAGGCTTAAGAACTCTGGCACTGGGGTGAGGGCAGGACTGTCAGCTTGGATTACTGCTGTCTCCCTGAGCTTTGATGCGATGACAGCACCAGACAGAATAGACAGCTTGAGGAACCATGGCTTCCTCTCTCTCTCTCTCTTTCTCACAAACACACACACACACACTCTGTCTCTATTTGTTGGTCATAGCA
This sequence comes from Alosa alosa, assembly GCF_017589495.1. NCBI lineage: Eukaryota > Metazoa > Chordata > Actinopteri > Clupeiformes > Clupeidae > Alosa > Alosa alosa. The sequence continues at coordinate 10,420,928 of NC_063206.1, read as the reverse complement.
AACACCAAAGGGGCCAAAGTGTGTGTGTGTGTGTATGTGGACACATTGTTATTGTTTCTGTTCATTTTGCTAGAGTGTTTGATGATGCTTTGTATTACATTGCCATTGTGCTGCACTGCCAAGTTAACATGTACTGTTGTTAGTCCTTAGTTGATGTGAAACACCATACATTTTCAGTAGATTGTTGCCAGCAAGGTGTTTACATAGCACCTCAGTTTATGAATGATGTTGGAGACCATTCTTTTTTTTGTCTCCACTGATTCAAGAAGTCTGAAGTAGGCCATTTGCATTCTTTTGAGTTTACATTTGCTTATGTAACCTTGTAATGGCATATGTGTCGAAAGCAGCACGCCGAACTGGATTGGCAAGTTTGGGAAGGAAGACGCACGCAAGGGCTCTGTAATCACTCCACTTTCGCACGCACTCACGTACACAGACCAGAAGCAAGCCCGTGCAGCTTCCAGAGAATGCTCAATGAGAGCCAACATATAGTGATATGGCTCTTCAAGAGCTGTGGCGTCTATGCATATAAGTATAGTATAGTATATATACTCTTTTGATCCCGTGAGGGAAATTTGGTCTCTGCATTTATCCCAATCCATGAATTAGTGAAACACACACAGCACACAGTGTACAGTGAGGTGAAGCACACACTAATCCCGGCGCAGTGAGCTGCCTGCATCAACAGCGGCGCTCGGGGAGCAGTGAGGGGTTAGGTGCCTTGCTCAAGGGCACTTCAGCCGTGCCTACTAACCAGTAGGCCACGGCTGCCCACTATATGGGATTGATTATTATGGTGAATATATTGCATGCTATTTCATTGTTATACAGTATATTGCGATGTGATGTTGAGGGGAAAATATTGTACTGGGTTGGCTTGGTTGTCTTGTCAAAGTAAGTGTTTTCCCCATCCATGCAGCCATGTATGCATCCACAGGTAACTCTCTTTGTCTCAAATGATCATGGCTACATATTAAGGTCATAAGATTTGCATAAGATTTTATCACCATAGCATGCTTAGTTGAAAAGAGACAGAGAGAGCGAGAGAGAGAGAGAGAGAGAGAGATACACACAGAAACTGCCAGTCCTGTTGCATTCCTGTTGATCAAATGGCCAGACGTGTAGTGGAAAGACGAGCCTGAGAAGAGTTATTGTTACAGTGTGGTCATCACGTGAGCCAGCCCAACCCCGCCGCACCACCTCCCTGCTACACCTTCTCACGACAGGACCCAGTCTGGGACGTGAGGTGGAGCAAGAACCAGGGGCTGTTGTCACGCAGAGCTGTCACGCTCTGACACAGAATCTGCTCTCCTGTTAGCTTTGTCCTTTCTATGTTTTTCTACACAGGTTTGTTTACTTTTCTACCCACATACACTGTAATAAGGGCTGTCCAAGTCATGGAAACACATTATATACCAATTACATTAATCAGTCTAGTTTTGTATGAAACATATCGTTATTATGTTTCAATAGTCATTCCAATTGAGCATTCCATCTGATTGAATCACCCAGAGCAAAATTGAGATATTGAAATATTTTATATATTTAAAATTCAAACTAAATATAATCAAATGAATATACAGTATAAATATGGCAAATGTTGTTAGAATTATTTTTTCTCTTAAGGTTGTGTGCAGTGTAGAGAAGCAGAGTAACACACAGTTCTCTTCGAGGCAGCAAGTAGGTTCAGTAGAGTTCATTGGCTCCATAAACTTGTATTGCTGCACCTGGAGGCAGACAGTGGTATGTCCACACAGCAGGTAGCCCGGTTGACACCTGGGTTTTTTTAGGCTACACAGCAGGCCTTGCATTGACTCTTGGTTAGTTGGTTTCTGGAGAGGGTCCGTTTGCTAACTTCTGTTACAGTCTTGGTAGTTTGGTGTTTGGGATACATTCATTATAAGTTCATTGCAGAGCCCATACATTTGTTAAAAAAAAAATCTGGTGTGCACCAAAAACTTGCGTGTACGTACCAGAATTTGCTTGTGATCACCAGAAACTCAAAGACTTTTAACTTTCACTTTTTTTTATTTTTGGACATGTCCCTCCCTTTGGGGGCTCCATAGTTAGTTGTTTATTCTCAATAATCACTCTACCCCTTACAAAAATGAAATGTTTGCGGCAGATTTACAGCAAACAGAGTTCTCAAACATTGCCAGAAGTTTAATTGTTGCCCAAGTTGGAAAGTGTAAATTACGTAAACCTTGGTAAGTACATACACTGTAAAAAAGAAAAGAGGGGTTGTCACAGTTACTAAACTCCAACACAATCACGATGAATGTGACAACTAAATAACTTCTGAACCAGGAATGAAAATGGTCATATCAGATCCCTTGGTGCCATCACTTCATTGTGTTCCCATACGCATTGTGTTCCCATACGCCATACATTTACATTTACATTTAACAGACACTTCTATCCAAAGCAACTTACATAATATGTCAATTATATTACAAGGGCTCAGTTGGGCTCAGTATTAACAACTCCAAAACACAAGTGATGTGTGTCAACTCCATACCCAGAGCACCCATTCTTGTTAGTGAGGAACCACTTGAGGATTTCACCTATCTGGGCAGTCTCATCAGTAAGGACAGCGAAGCATCAAAAGACATCAAAGCAAGGCTGGAAAAGGCTCAGGGTGCCTTCTCCCAACTCCGCCCCATCTGGAGACAATACGGTCTTAAAACAAAGATGCTTCTGTACAACAGGAATGTAAAGTCTGTTCGTCGTTTTGCATCGTCTTATTTTGCTATTGACTTAGCAAAATAAGACGATGCAAAACATGTGCGTTTAAACCAAAAAGTGTCTCTGTGTGGATGGCCCCTAAGTCAGTACGTCCATATAATAAAATGCACATTTTAAAGTTGAGTTCCAATTTGAAGGTGCAACACGTTCAGGATGTATGTAGATACTTTGACTAAAACTGTAAAAGCACTGACTCAATCACCTGACTGTCTGCCTGCTTTCTTTACTTGTTTTACCCCATAGAATCAATAGTATTGAAGTAATACAGTATGTGTATTTCATGCACACTTTATTAAGAAAACATCATTGGTATTAGTTGCTCAAAATTGGGTCATGAGTCATTTTTGAAAGCCGAAAGAAAAACACTGCATTCATTTTAGATATTTCATGTGCAACTGATCCACATTACTATTAAAGGGACACCAGGCAACGTTTTCGTGTTAATTAATCATCTTCGTAAGTCGGTATATGGTTAAATGACTCATTACTGCCTGTAGGAAGAATATCCCACTTGCAAGTTTGGTGTATCCTACCCGCCGACCGAAGCAGGATCAGTTTACAGCACAGAGGCAGGCTAACGAAACGCTAGAGATTGTTGCAAACGTGTGTATAATGGCAGAGCCGGCGAAGAACCAGCGAAAACCCTTGACGGAAGACGCAAAGAAAAAGAGAAGAGCTTTAGACCGAGCGAGGGGGAGTTTGGTAGAGAAAAAGCATCAGGCTTGCCTGGTGTCCCTTTAAGTAAAATCTTTGAAGATTTTTGCATTGTAACACATCCATCCATAAGATGCCTACTAACACCTCATATGTTATTATGACCGCTGCGCAGCGAAGCAGCGGTCATATAGGTTTAGTCAGATTTTTTTTTCTTTTTCGCATGTCCAAATTTCCGTCAAGGATTCCCGGGACACTGAAAGACCGGGGTACACGAAACTTGGTGGGCATGTAACCCCACATGGATAGCATGGAACCATCGTTTTTCGTTTTGATTTGTAGCCCTCCCGCTGGACTGGACCCCCCGAAAGGAGGGTAGGGCAGACACAGTTTTCTGTGAATATCTCAAGAACCGTAGGGTTTAGGAGGACCATTTTTTTGTATGTTGATCTCAAGGGGCCATGTCAACCCATTCCATAACCAATCATTTCATGTATAGCGCCACCTAGTTAAACACAAAAAAGTAAAAATGAGGTGTTGTAATCGCAGGTATCTGTGACCTAACATAGTCAAAACTGCACAAAATTGGAAGTGTAGGATCATTATGACACCCTCTGAATGCACACCAAGTTTTGTGGAATTCCGTTCATGGGGGGCCACACAATAAATTAATTTATGTTACTATACACCAACTGGCCTGTAGGTGGCCGGAGACAGTTTTCTGTGAATATCTCGAGAACCGTAGGGCCTAGGAGGTCCATCTTTTTTTGTATGTTGGTCTTAAGGGGGCATGTCAACCCATCCCATTACCACTTATTTCATGTATAGCGCCACCTAGTTAAAAATTAAAAAGCAAAACATTAGGTGTTTTCATCACAATATCTCTGGCTGACATGGTCAAAACTGCACGAAATTGAAAGTGTAGGATCATTATGACACCTTCCGAATGCATGCCAAGTTTTGTGAACTTTCGTTCATGGGGGGCCTTACAATAAAATGATTTATGTGTACATTTAGTGACCGTACACCAACAAGGATTCCCGGGACACTGAAAGAACGGGGTACACGAAACTTGGTGGGCATGTAACCCCACATGGATAGCATGGAACCATCATTTTTCATTTGATCTGTAGCCCCCCCGCTGGACTGGACCCCCCGAAAGGAGGGTAGGGCAGACACAGTTTTCTGTGAATATCTTGAGAACCGTAGGGCCTAGGATGACCAATTTTTTCTGTATGTTTGCCTCCAGGGGTCATGTTAACTCATTCCATGTGCACACATGTGCATAAACAGATACACACGCACACACATACATTCATAGTAATCATACGTATGACACATACTCACACAGTAGACATATGTACACATGCATGCACATGCACAAACACACATACGCAGACAAACACACAAGCACGCACACAGGCACACACACACACACACACACACATAAACATAAACGTGTGCACGCACACATGCACACAATTCAAGAATTTATATAAAATTAATTTTACATGTGAAATCTATGAACTAATCATGTTTTGGTACTTGTTGTCTAGCAGATACCAGTGAGAATTGAGTGTGGATAATGCAATTTAGTGAGACAGTTAGAATCATATAGGCCTTTCAGCGTGATTTATTTTTGTGGAAAAAAAGCGTCTGAAGCGTGCGTTAGCTTAGTGCTTCTTACTGATATATTTCTACTTTAATGGCACCGACAATCAAAAAATCCAGTGGAAACTAGATGGCAGAAGTGTGTAGGCCAATCGGCCCACCATTTTTTTCTACTTCGCCACCTACAGATGTTTGACAGGTATGATATTTCGAAACGCCATGTTATTTCCCATAGACATTCGACGCCTGGAAGTTGGGTGGACACGGCTGCTTCGGAGGCGGGACTTATTCCGGAGAGGTCTATTGTTTGCACCTCCAAGTAAGCGGTGACATACGTCTGTGACGCAAGTTTGTGTGAAAGAGTAATGAATCAAAGAAGCTTTCTAGACACAGTTGTAGGTTGTGGTTTGAGTGAAAGGTTTACAGTAACTACAAACGATCCCCAGAAAGGGCCTTTGCCGCTCACCTGAACTCATCTTGTGATTAAACAAATGTTCCCAAGCAAGTAAGGGCTTCAGATGTGTTGCATGGGTGTTTTTAATAATAAGCAAAGCTTTTTTTAATCTTTTTTTTGCCAGAGGACTACACTATATCATCTTAAGATTGCCATTGAAGATTAATCTAAGATGAACTAAAAATGTTCCTATTGTGAAAAGGCAATTGAAAGAATTCATAATGCAACACTAAGGTCACTAACTGCTTACTTCCTTTCCTGTCTGGCAAGGGACACAATGCATGTCTGCAGCCTGTGTGCCTCCCTTAATGCTGTTATTATGTCTGGACAGAAGCTGTGTGTGCTGATAATGACAGACCAATCTTATGCATTGAATCTATGTCAAATCAAGCAACTTTCAAATGACTTCCTTATCAACAAAAATAAAGATGGTTGGAGAACTGAAGCAAGTCTGACGAAGCAAGTCTGACTAGATGTATCAAAGTCTGTGGTGGTAGTGTAGCAAGTAGCCTATTATAAGCATTCCATCATGTTGTAGGCTACAGCCTAATCAGTTTGGCCCTTGCTTTGTCATTATTTGTATGCTATTTGGGAGTGTGTGTGTTGGAGATTCTGTTGCCTTTCACCCCGACTTAAGTGGTATTGCTTTTGACATTCGTGGCCTACCCTCCTACTCGAAAGTTATGAATCCGTATTTGGTGACGGGACGAGAACACATGGAAACATGCGAAGAGTCGCGACGGTACAAATAGTGGTGCCGTTACCATAACACATGAGCAGACGCACCAGTCTGCGATGAGGCATTATCGGCTCGCTAATGAATATCGGCCCTCTTTCTCTTTCCAGAGACAGTCATTAGCGGGCACACGGCACCCATGTTAGCGTGCATATTGTCTTGCATTGTATACCCCCACACCTGACAACGCTCATATTTTGGCTGAGTTTGCTGCATTGTTTACGCCGTTTCAATTACACGGATTTCCCCATTACCGCGCCATAAAGGCGTTTCTTGTCGCAATGCCTTACCCACTGCTGTGGTCTACTGGGATCCGACTTCTCCTCTGTCTCACTCTACAAGGCTGTCCTCCCTCTGGGGTTGGCAGTGGATGTGTTGTAATTACCAGTCAGCCGGTGCTGGTATTGACAGCTCTCCTTTGAGACATGTAAGCCCAATAAATCCCCCCTCTAATTTGGAGAGGAGTGATGAATTTAACACGTTTTGGTGGGAACATAGTGACACACCTTTGTTTTTATGTATGTTTTCGCGTTGCTAATTGATGCCAACATCACAAGTGTGCTTTGTTTTCTTTTCCCGTTCTTTTTTTATTCCACGAACATTTTCATACCTCTGTGAGAAAAGACGTTTACTTTGAAGCACTGAGAGGGAGTTCTGCTAATTCTGTTGCACAAGAGTTGCACAGTAAGTATCTCATAGGCTACTTGACCTCAGTGAATAAATAGGCTGTTTGAAATGGGTGGGATTATATTCTTAGTTACCTTAGGCCAGTGGTTCTCAAACTTTTTCTTTCATTCCCCACTTTGATCAAGGGGGCATTCTCGAGCCCCACCTGTCCCTCATCGCTCTAAGAAAGTGGTAGGTCAAGCTTAAAATTGTCAAATTTATTGAAATAATGACAAGTTCTAAATATATCCTCTTCAACAGAGTTAAAATCAGATGGTGCTGCAGATATAATAATAAATAAATACATAACACACATATTTCTGTTTTCTAGCAACATATTGGAAGCATATAGGCCATTTTACAGCATTGTACAATATATTCAATAAATAACATGCTGCATTAAATGGATCTATAATCCAGTCATACTGAGCACTGCTGGTTGGGAAATATTTTTGAAATAAACTTTGCAGGGATGTGATGTAGGCCTACTGTTTAATACATGGGATAACAAGAGTGGCTCCCAATCAGACTATTCAGCGATTTCGCTCAGAAATCTCAAAGGCATACTGTCGCGATCGAGGCGCCTGTCCCATACTCAAGTGTTTTTGGTGAATGCAGTAATCTTATTTGCTAGGTGAGGTAGGTGCTTGTCTTTGCCTTGTAACTGGACATTTAACTCAAATGTATCGCTAAGATATATCAAATATATCGCTAAAATAGGCCAGCTTCGTCAAGAAATGTTCATTAGTGAAAGTGCTTGCAGATTCAAACATGCGCTTTTCCTCCAAGAAGAGGCGACTCGCGGAGCTCAAACACGCGCGACAGCACTTTACCTCAGGAAAGCCACCTTGCCTCGCTGTGAAACAGTACAGCCTTTTGGTCAGATACCTACGGAGCCCTAGAGGGGTCATCGCAAAATGTTTTGCTTGTTGAGAGAATGTGCGCTCGTTTTACTACATTGTGCGCTCGTTTTACTAAATTGTGCTCTTGTTTAACTAAATTGTGCCCTCGTTTAACTATATTGTGCACTCGTTTTACTAAATCGCAGCTCGTTTTACTAAATTGTGCTTCGGTTTACTAAATCGTGTGCACAATTTACTATATTGTGCTCTCGTTTTACTATAGTGTGAGCTCATTTTACTAAATTGAGCTCTCATTTTAAGCATAGTAAAACGAGGGCACAATTTATTAAACGAGTGCACTATTTACTAAAACGAGCGCACGATTTATTAAAATGAGAGCACAATTTGTGAACATGGTTATAGAACATTGTGTGCACGATCTACTTAAACGTGGCCACAATTTGTAAAACGTGCACTCGATATTGTCTTGACACATGTAGACATGAGCACGTTATAGTATATTCGAGATCTCGATCTACTAAAACGCACCCACGAATAATTAAAACGTGGGCTCGAAGAAATTAAATTGTGTGCACAAAAACATAGTGTGGTGTCAAGGGGTCCCCGGGAATGACGCCGGAGGTGTGTCGCTTGTAGTGACGTGGGGAATCTCATTGATTGCAGTGCACCTGGTTATAGCCCCGTTAGGTAGGCTGTAGGTGGGAGAGCAGATGATTGTGTGTTTGTACAGGCCCCTTGCCAACATCGTCCAGCTGAATGTTTGGCGAAGTTTTGAGTGTTTGTTGAGGTCCAAGTGTATGCAGAGCTGTGGTGTTTATCGCGAACGGTGTGAGCTGGGCTACATAGCCTGAGAAGCTGAGCATCGTGAGCGACAGTGTTTATGTCTCCCGTTTCATAGTCCATTATCAAAGCTTACCTCGTTGTGTGCATCATTGGTGTGCGCGTGGGTTATATGGTGAGGCCCATCGGGCGCTAGAGGGAACCTTATTGTATTGGGAGGGTATTAGGCGATACTACTAATTCGCAGTAGCCTATTTGTACCAACAGTAGGTCTACGTGTTGTAATTGTTTGGGAGCTTGTCGCTGTGATGTGCTTCGATTGACTTCTAGACCTCACAGTTAAGTCAACAATCCAGGAGATAGTGGAAACCGGTCATTAGGCTACAACAGAGCCCCAGTAGCCTTTGTAGTAGAATTTCCCCATAATGGGTCTCCATAGCTGGCGGTTGACACCACAGTGCCCCTGCTACAAAGAGTAGAAGTCCGCTATAAAACATGACCACCTGAAGTCTTTAATTAGCTGCTTACGGTTATCACATTACCAATATGAACTGTTACAGACAGCTAGGCCTAGTCCATGTCAAGGTAACACGAAGTTGCCACCAAAGCACAGGGAGCGGTGAGAAAATGTCGGGAATTACTAAATGTGAGCACGAAATACATATTTCGAGAGCTCAATTTAGGCCTACAACGGGGTCACGTTGTATTAATTCGAGGGCTTAATTAAAGGAAAATGTGCTCACGTTTTATTAATTCGAGGGCTTATTTAAAGGAAAACGTGCTCACAAATTATCATGACCAGAAAAAATATCACTTAAAGTGAGCTCTCCCGGGCTCCGTAGCTACCATCTCTTCACAAAGTGCGGAGAATAGACGCGCTTTTAAGGGCCGGGTTTTGATTAAAATTCACCACTCTCACAACAACGTTCAAAATCTCATGTAGGTCGGGACTAACTTAGCTGCCTTGACACGAGCGCTTCCCTGTGAATAACACAGTGCGTCCATTGCGCATCGGATGCTACCTGGGCCCAGGCTACAGATAAAAAAATAAATAAAAACTCCTGTTTTTCACGTCAGTTCGCGCCCCACCTGGCATGTCTCTACTGGGTCGCGACCCACAGTTTGAGAAACGCTGCCTTAGGCTACTCTATATTTCTGACAATGTGTTTTATTCCAAGTTACAAACAATTCAGTGCATTCTTCTAACTGAAGCAACAATACACAACAGTTTGCCACTTTTTGAGATAGGCTATGCTTTTAAGGAGTATAGGCCTAATTAATTTGATGTATTTTGTTGGATAAGGGGTCATTAGGTCATGTGAAAGACAGCAAGCATGTTGTTTTCACCAGGCAATGCACTGTGCAGTTCAAAACAAACAAAACTAAGAAAAGCCTTCACAACACCACATTGCCAACATCAACCCAGCCGTGGGGCAGCCGTGGCCTACTGGTTAGCACTTCGGACCTGTAACCGGAGGGTTACCGTTTTGAACCCCGACCAGTAGGCACGGCTGAAGGCACCTAACCCCTCACTGCTCCCCGAGCGCCGCTGTTGATGCAGGCAGCTCACTGCGCCGGGATTAGTGTGTGCTTCACCTCACTGTGTGTTCACTGTGTGCTGTGTGTTTCACTAATTCACGGATTGGGATAAATGCAGAGACCAAATTTCCCTCACGGGATCAAAAGAGTATATCTACTATACTATACTAACCCCAAAAGGTGCCAGTCTAGTATCGGTATCGGGGCTGGGTGGTTGCAAGGCTTTTAGGTTGGCCACTCACTAATTTTAGACACAATTGGCACATTACATCGAAACATCTTTCGTGACATTCCACATTAAATGAGTCATACAGTATGTGTTTGTAACAAATGCAGTAAATAACACGAAGACATGGGGAATTACAGTGAGTCAGCGAGAATCACCACCTAAGACGTACACTAATCTGTTATAATCCATCCTAATCTATCCATTGGTTGCTATAGATATCATTAAGTGTGCTGCAATAATGTATATCTTCTGCAGCTGACTCATCACTCTGTGTTTGGTGAACATTGGGTATTGTTAAAATTTCCAGCCACTTGGTGTCACTCCCTAGCATGAAAAAAAAAAACAGTGACTGGGGTGAGTCACCAAGTAAGCTTTGCAGTCCCTGTCCCACTCCTGTCTCATTTTCCAGCAGGCTCTCCCACCCTCTGTTCAGAGTGGGCGACTTATAGTTTATTTCTCGTGTGCATGTTTCATTTTCTCACACATTTTATTCAACGATGCCTGTCAATGAGAGTTTTTAATGCAAGTGCTCTCTATTCAGCAAGGTTCACCTATGCACCTTAGGGGTTATTATGTTGATATTAGTTGAATGTGATTTAATAGTTTACATAGGCCAGCTTAAGTTCCAGGTTAGGGCATTGGCCTGGCACTGAGACTCCAGTAGTCTCCAGTAGTCACCGAGTTTTCGGTGTTAGTGACCCGGGGTACTGCATGACCCGCTGACAAACATGTCTGTGTCTGAACATCAGTGATGTTATATAGATGAAGAAAAAATCTTTAATGGGAATGCAGTTCACGATTGTCGCTGTGGACCTTGGTGCATTAAAGCTGCAGTTGGCAAGATTTTTTTGATCATATTCACTAAAACCGACATATGCTCCGACAGAACAACATAAATCATCATTTTTTGCAAATATCCACAGCTCCAGGTTCTTCTGGTCCAATCAGAGCAGGGCTGTGTGAGATCTGACTGTCAATCACAGTCTGGTGCAGTCTGGTGCGCACTGATGAGCACAGACTAGATGAGAGGGTGCTTGGTGGTAGTGGGGGAGGGGCATGAGAGTTGTAAACATTCAAAATTTTGGCTAAATCCCCTCAATCTGTCAGACTTGCCAACTGCAGCTTTAATCTGAGCAATTACTCTTACAAGCACCTGCTTTCCTCTCAGGTGTTGGTGTAGACTGTTAACAAATGATTCTCTGTATGCCCCATTAAAGGTCTGTCACCCATCCTCTATGTAGTGCCCTGATGAACGCTCTACTTGTGTCACAGCACAAGTGATCCACAGCAATCTGCTTCCTGTTCTTAGAGCAGAAAGATATCCTCATAATGCTCTCCCTTCATGGCACGTATCGCATTTGTTTTGGACCACTGACGCGGTTCCTTAGTGATGATTGTGTGGACCTGTTTGTCGGGAGGGTGGCTGATTTGGGGGTGTTGTTTTTGTTTTCAACTCTGGCGCGTTTGGAATGAATACAGGGCAAAGCCACCGAGGCGGCCGATGGAGAACAACTTGGTGCCATTTTGTCTGTTCCTATTATCAAGCCAATTTACAACTTCCTGGAATTCGGCAAAGTCACCTGAAAATAAACAGAGCTACGTGGTGAGGAAAAGGCACATGCGTGCAGAGGGTTTGTTTTCAGAGTGTCTGATATCAGTTTCAGATCAGGGCTCAGATTCCCACACAGAGACACACCACCAGCCACTGCATCCAGACCAGGAGAGGAGGAAATAAAAGAACTGTACAGGACAGATTAATCACTGATCATTTTTTCTACAAGATACTCTTAACAATACTTGATCACTGGTTATTTCTATGGAGCTAAATTTGTCTCAATAATATTTGTATATGCGCAGAGGGGGATCCACAAATATTTCTTGATTTGCATGTGTGTTTTGATATTTACAAATAAAAAAAATCATATTTGTAACTCGTATATTGATTTTTACAAATATAGATGTGCATTTGTAAATAAAATGCCATTTGTAAAACCGAAAATTTCATTTGTGAAATGTGATTCTGCATTTGTGGATCACCAGCACACGCATTCTTCGCTTTCCAAAGTTACGTGTTTTTGAGACGTTCTTCACATGGAAGTCACACAAATCCACGCGTAAATAGGCCTACTTTAATTCACCGGCACACAGAAATAGCAATCCAGTAGATGGCGACATCCACAAATATTTCTTGACTTGCATTCGTGTTTTGATATCCACAAATAAAAAAATCATATTTGTAACTTGTAAATTGGTTTTCACAATTGTAGATGTGTATTTGTAAATTAAATGGCGTTTGTAAAACTGAAAATTGCCTTTGTGGATCACCAGCACACACAGTTTTCGTTTTCGCATTTGTGGATCAGCATTTGTGGATCACGTATTTTTGAGACAAACTTTGCGGCAGAGAAGCCACCCAACCAGAGCCTGCTGACACTTTCTAATCCAGTAGATGGCAGTGTTGTTCTATGGGACTCATAACACACAGAGCTAGCGAACCTTAGCCTGACGAGCCAGACCCACATTAAAATGTAGGGTCTGGGCACTCACCGTTCGCAGTGCTCAGTCCGAGGGGCGGGATAATCAGTTGTCTTTCAAATTCCCTCTGCACGCAATACGACAGCAGTGCTATGAGTCCCATGCGTTTCCCACCAGCGGAGCTAGTTGGCTAGTTCAAACATTTGCCAACTTAATAAAAGCCTAACTCGTGTCACACTGTTCGCCAACAGCAACATCCATCTTATTTGTTTTCAAGTAGCAGGGAATTCAAGCCAAACCGTTGCAACTCTGAAATCAATCATTATGTTAAGCCCACCTAACGACTCTATACACGATTTCATTGGCCTGATTGAGTTTCGATTTCTGGAGCTCACAAGCCAACGGAGAGTTGCTAGACTAGCCCTGGCAAATGTAATTTGCTGCCACACTTGCGCGTCTAGATTTCTAGGCTAAGCGAACCTAGTTCTCAAATCTAACAAGTTATGCCTTTTACAACAAGCTTTTTGATGGAAAAGTGGTGTTTAATTTCCATAATCTTTGTTTAGTAAACGCATAAAACCGTCAGTTTGCAAGCAAAATCAAGAATTACGATTTTTTAAGATCCCAAAGAACAACACTTCCATCTACTGGATTAGAAAGTGTCAGCAGGCTACTTGTGGATCTGGGTGGCTTCTCTGCCGCAAAGTTTGTCTCAAAAATACGTGATCCACAAATGCTGATCCACAAATGCGAAAACGAAAACTGTGTGTGCTGGTGATCCACAAATGCAAAATTAGATTTCGCAAAGGCAATTTTCAGTTTTACAAATGCCATTTAATTTACAAATACACATATACAATTGTGAAAACCAATTTACAAGTTACAAATATGATTTTTTTATTTGTGGATATCAAAACACGAATGCAAGTCAAGAAATATTTGTGGATGTCGCCATTTACTGGATTGCGATTTCTGTGTGCCGGTGAATTAAAGTAGGCCTATTTACGTGTGGATTTGTGTGACTTTCATGTAAAGAACGTCTCAAAAACACGTAACTTTGGAAAGCGAAGAATGCGTGTGCTGGTGATCCACAAATGCAGAATCACATTTCACAATGAAATTTACAAATGCACATCTATATTTGTAAAAAATATACGAGTTACAAATATGATTTTTTTATTTGTAGATATCAAAACACACATGCAAATCAATAAATATTTGTGGATCCCCCTACGCGCATATACAAATATTATTGAGACAAATTTAGCTCCATAATTTCAGGGGGTTTAAGAGTTTCTTATAAAAATCAATATTTAAATTGAGAAATAAATTAAATAAAAAAAAAGAATTAATCAAACCTGAGCTGGGATGCATGTTCTTGCTCACCATAAGGCCTTTTGAAATAGGAGGATTGTATTTTTTACTGCTGTTTTTATGAGTTATTTTACTATAGAAAGTGAAGGCAAAGTTCAGTGAGTGAATAAGTGAATATAACATTTTGTGGGTTTTCAGTAATCACATACTGTTTAGATCTACATGAAGTTGTATCATGGGACTTTTTTAATTAACATTTTACAGTTTAACGTATGTTGCTTCACCCAGAGAGTAATTTAGTGCAGCCTTTTGTTACAGGGCCTTGTTTAAGCAAAACAACAGTAAAAAGAGACATTGTTTCCTTGATGTGTGTAATTGGCATTTTCATGTTCATTGTAGGTTGAAAACAGGTTAGACAAAGCTGACAGGCTGTTGTAAGCCATTTCCCTTGCTCCCTGAACAACCCTTCCCTTTCCTTTGTCCTGAACCACACATGTGCTGTATATCTATCTGCCTAAAAAAAAATCAAACATTCGTAGTGTGTTTCTAAACCACAAAGTTGAATTTTTGGGCTGTGGTGATGTCGACGAAATGACTGCCCCAGGCCTCAGTAACTGAAGCATGACGGTGTGTAACCTAATTGTGTACTGGGCACTGGATGAACCGTTTTTTCCATGCCGTGTACTCCTGACCGGGCTTGAGTAATGCACCAGTACCTCAATTTTATTCACCAGCTTCCAGCAGCTCACCTGGATACCTGTAAGCATGAGCTCTTGAAAATGAAATTAGTCACCCCGGCAACCATGACTAATGGAAACAGGCCCTTCAGGACAAGTCCACTGAAACACACATACTGTATGTCATGGTCTGACAGCGGTGATCGGTAAAGGGTGATGTCATGAACTCGTATCTTTTGAATGACTTCAAAATGGCTGATCCTGATTGGCTGGCTGGCACCGCCCCTCCATGGCACATTTGCACATGCTGAATGAGGGCATTGGAACAGGAGGCTACATCTCTCTGATCCTATGTTGGTTTCATTCAGTTCAGTGCAAAAACTTGTTCCACTAAGTGGGAAGTTCCCTTTTTTGTAGTCATGGCATAGGAACAATACACAGTTCACTCAATACAGAGCAATCCAGTTTTTCCTTTAGTTGCATTGCACCTTTGAAGTGTTAATCTGGTATCAAATGGAAGGAGTTGGAACTTACCGTTCAAAACAAAAACACCACTGTTGGTACTGTTCAATGCTAGCTTGTTTGCTAGATGATGCTGATTTCTACAGTCTTATTTTTGTGCTGTAAAAGGTCTTTCATTCTTGTGTTTCTAGAGGAGAACTTATGAAACTTATGGGGACAGACAAGTGTGCGTATTACTTCTTTTAACCGCCATATGATATCAACATGAATTTTAGGATGTTCTATGTTATGTTCGCTTCTGACAAAAAAATAATACCTGCCTTATGTCAGTGCAGTGGAAATGTGGGGCAGTTGAGTGTAGACTCTTAGGGTTAGGAAAAGGATGTCTTTAAACAGTGTGCAGAAGCCTCCCATGGCTATGTCATAAAACAAGTCTTCTGTGTTTAATGCATGTCTGTGCTGGACACACCTCAAATGTCAAAGACGAGAAAAGTGCTGTTTCAGGTTTTAGTCATTGTTCCCATCCATCTAACTTGCCCTGCTTTCTGAACTACCCCTCAGGACATGTTATGAAACATTACCTGTCTCTGAGTGTAGGGTACATTTGTACCATTCATAAAACCACTCCTGAAGCGCATGGAATAAATGGAACTCATTCATTTTGTGTCCCTGTCTGTCTTTTTTGAAAGCAAGGCAGTTTCTGGAGAAGTTAGGTTGCAGTGAATCAACTCGACACTGAAAGTAGTAAATGACAGAGTAGAAGGGTTTGTTGAACTGATTTGCAGAATTGTGTTTATCATAACAGCAGTTTTCTCTTCTTCACAAGATGACAACAAGAGGAAGTAAGGCAAATGACGAAGTGACTAATATGCATGTGTGTAGTTTTGTCGTTGTTGACCACAAAACCCCTAAAAATGTTTAAGTCATGCACATATGAACACACACCTGTAGTCTTCACGTCCCATCAGCCAGGTAGGCTGTCACAGGTGTAATTCCCCTAAAGGACAACCAATAATTCCAAAATGAGGTAAGAAGAGATGAAAAGTCTTTGCAAAAAAAAAGGTGCCATTGTTCCAACGCTGTGTTGCCAAGTCACTGTGACAACAAAGGTTCCCTTGACAATGGTCTGGCAGGTTCAAAAGTCACGTTCCCATCAACCAGGTGTGATAAGGGAGTAGCTCCCCTCTGGAAGGGGCCCGGGGTCAGTCTTTCGTCAGCTATTATCGATGTCAAGGGGCCCTTCTTGGTCCTGGAATGGTCCAGTGGGTTTATAGGGGGTCTTGCGGAATGTGCTTTGGTCAGATAAAGATGAATAAGGCTCCTTTCTCTACCCCCTTCCCCCATTCTTTCTTTCTCTCAATTTATACCACAACACAAGCAAAGCCTTTGTGAGGTTAAAAAGGAATATTCCTAGATCTTCATCTGACTGATTGTATTCACTCACCGAACAGACATAATGTGGTTATATGATATTCTCATCAGCCAATATCAGTTTGCATATTATAATACTGAGCGCTGAATGGTTAAGTGTCAGCGATTATAGATGTTCCGTGGGTTATGTGTCATGTAGGATCATACAGAAAACAACTGCAGTGTCTCCCATTTCTGCTTGTGCAGATTCCTAGCTGTCTACATGTAAGCAGAAGGAAAAAGAGGAGGAGGAAGAAGGAGGAAGAGAAGGAATGGAGGACAGACTGGCAACCCAGAGTGGAGACGACTGGCTGCCCAGGAACTGGCTGACAGCAACAGCAGCAGCCCATCCCCGTGCCGTCGCGTCTGCTTCCTGACTCCTGAACCCTCCAGGGCAATCTGGAGATCTCTTCAGGCAAGCACCCAAGCAAGGCAAGGCGGGCACGGCCACAGATCATCTTCCTCTCTCCTTGTCTAATTAAGGAAAGGAAAGGACTTTTCCATCGGACAGTGGGAGTCAACATCAGTGTAGAGGACAAAATTTTACTCTTTTTCTGGGTGGACATGGTGTCCTCCATTTTTAACCTCTTCCGCCCCACCCTCTCCTCCTACATCCCTAAATCTGTAGATCTGAGTCAGGGAAGGTGTCTTGAGCCAATCATGGTGAATTACACTGATATACCACCTACACAGCTGGCCTTTTTTGTCTTTATGTCAGGGAGAGACAAATCTACTTAAACTACTTATCTTTACACAGATATTTGTGGAAAAATGCTCTTACAACCAACACAGTTTGCTTCCTTATTTGTATTAGTTGAGCTGTCATGTTATCTGAGCGTTGAGTGTATGAGCCCATGGGCCTGCTTGTCTGAACGTGCGTCCACTCATACTCATTCTCTTAGACTTGACACTTCTCATAAACACTGACATCATTTTATGATACCCCCCCACCCCACCCCCCTTTCCCACTTTCTTTATGAACCGTCACACTACATGCTCCCAAGGCTTTCAGAGATTTAGGCCTCATGAAGGGAGTCAATAGTTTACTGGTGAGTCAGGACACAATTAATGCCTTGGACGTAAGCCACTTGACAACACACCCAAGAGTAATTGCATACCCTTAGGAAGTGCTTCCCAACAGCTTAATCACTGGATGAAAATGATCAGGCAGCACACTTCACTCTAATAAGGAAGTGACAGAGGTTTTGTCAATGGAGATGACTCAGCTTCTGTTTGGCCAGTGAGAATGTTTGCGCTGCTTCTATGGACCCTTTCAAGAGAGTTCCATTATCAGCATCATAGTTGGCCCCACAAGACTTCCGTTTTAACATTCCATATGTTATCTTAATGCAGAGGAAGTAGATTGGGGCCCAAATAGAACGTTCAAGTATTGTTTTTGTTTTTATTGTTGAAAGGTTCTATAAACATTGGTATTTAACTATGGAAATGTTACCACAAGGGAGAAATTCCCCTCAGATAAAAGCAGGTTACTGTGCAGTGTAACATCTGAATTGTTCAATGCACCAACACCAGATGAACATCTACCATCAACATCCCATTCGTGTCTGTCAAGCTATAGGTTTTTCTTTTATAGTTTGTTCCTTCGGTTGTTGGCTATCAGTTTATCAGCCATTACATAACGCATGGTTGGACATTCCTCCTGAAATGTTTTTTGTTTGTGTGCGTACGTGCACAGTGCCAGTCAGGCAGACACATGGGCCTATATGTACCCTGGATCGCTCCCGCAGCCTTTCTATATGCCTTATCCTATACATTCTCAGCACTCTGATACAATCTGGAGTAGGTGCAGGCATGTCACATAAATGGTCCTTGTGCCAGTGTGGAAGGGCAATGAATAGGAGAAATGCTCTCACAACATGAGCTCATATTACCATGTTATTATGATTATTACCCATTTTGGATTCACAAAAGGAACAGTGGAGACAGTGAGGTGAGAAAAAAAAAAAAAAAAATACTGCACTCAGATGCTCCCACCATGATTGCCCCATTCCACGCGACTGCTGGTTTACAGCAAACCGCCGATGGTTTCGCCTCGCATGCAATCGTCTTATTCTTGGCCCGGCTTCAGTGCAGTTTGTGTCTCACGCTGACACGGAAAAACAAACAAGGCCCGAAAAAAAGGCACAGTTTACTCCTTTAGTGCTCGTCTGCTTAGGCTGACTTTGTAGAAGTAGCACAAGTGCCCATCTGTTGAGGAGGAGTAAAGGGATGAACGGTTTTCAGATTTTTTTTATCATCTGTTCTTCATGGTTCCCTGCATGACTGCACAGGTGTTATTTTTGGGACATCATAGGTCAGTGGATCGGAGGAGTTTGTGGTGTGTGTATGTGTGTGTGCGTGGTGTACCAAAAGCAGAGATAGCGTGTGAGTGCTCTGCCCTGACCACCCACAGAGATAAAGGTAGCAGAAGTGGTGTCTGTCTAACCTATATGCAGTCAAAATCTAATGGAAGAAACAAACAGAACTCATTCAGAGCTGGTTGGTCTAACCTATAGCCTGGAGTTGGAGGTTTTTGTGTATACGTTGAAAAGACACAGTAGTAATTTTAGGCACAATTCCTTTTTTAAATGTAGTTCGAACTACATTTATCTGAAGAATGCACCCCTATTTGGGAGTACTTGTTGTTTGTGTTGGCTCTAAGTATAGTTACTGCTCTCATATCATTTCCTGATTCCTCGTTTACAGAAACAACTTCCCCAGATTTTCTAGAGAGGCAGATGACATTCATGGAATTGCTTACAGGGCCTGGCATGCAATGGGCAGCGTTGCCATGTGTGAGAAATAAATCTGCAATCTGCCCTGACGGTGCACGGTATGAGACTACTCTGTGTTGACAACATTTTTGCGTGTGAACTCTTGGCACCTGGCCAGGTGTGATAGCACGCGAGAAAGACCGAGCACAGCTTACATAATGAAAGAGAGCTGAGCAGTGCAAGGCATCGGATGTAATAACACTGGAGCACTTCCTTGGCATGACACACTTCACTCTTACAACGAATGTGTTGAAAACAACACAACTTGCGTTGTTTTTAACTTATCTCTGTGTCCAGATAGGGATAACACAGTTTGTGTTGTTTCCTTTTTTTTTTATTTGTTACACAATATGTGTTAAAAATAACAACTTGCACTGTTTTT
>NC_063206.1:10187851-10400657 GCF_017589495.1 Alosa alosa | reverse complement strand
AACCCACAACTTTCAGGCTACTGCATATGACTCTTCACCGGGTTACATGTTGCATAACACAATTATGAAGTTTGTAAATATCAATTCCCACTCATGTCTTAAGTAAACTCAAATAAATAATGTACTGTTTGCTGAACTAGTCGTCATAACATTGTACAGAAATGGAAGTAGACACGGGCCATGGGAAAGAAACATCTTACTGCAAAGACATGGAAAACATTGCAAATGTGAATAATAAAGAAGCCTCCCAGTCTCAACCCCATAGAGCTACATATAGCTCTCACAGTAGAGGCACGCTGGAAAAACTAAGGCAGGGTCCAGGACTAGGGTGGGAGGGAGGCGGACGAGCCCATCCCAGGCCTAACCCAAACCCCAGTGATCAGAGAGAGGTCCATGTTTCACAGTGGTTTCCTCTAATGTCACGTTACATTTGGTTAGAGCAGTCTTTCCACTCGGCCCTCGTGCAAAAAGAACAGGCTGCAAACATTTTCCATGACATACTACTTCTTCCCTATACTGTCAGGGAACACCTCCGCAGATTTCCGCTGAAATGCTTCTAGTGCAAGGCCTGTGTATAGTCTGTTATCCAAAAACATTTAACCATCCAAAATACCTGTTTGTGTTAATTTTCACTCTAATCTAGAGCAGATGAGAATTATTTCAAGGAACTCGAATGGCAACATTTGAAAAGTGTGTCAGTAAGAGCTGTGGATGGAGATATACATGGTGTGTAATACGTGGATGCCCCCTAGTGGTTGAATGAGAAAATTGTAGATGTTGGAAGAGTTGAATGTGAATGATCCACAGTGGAGGGCAGGGTCGGACTGGGAGCAAAATTCGGCCCTGGCAATTTTCTCCTGGACCGGCCCACCTCTGGACCGACGACCCCCAAAAAAAAAAAAAAATGTTGACAGAACCGCACTACAGTAGCCTACAGTACATGGTGCAGTAAATGAGCTCTTATAGCGCGTGCAACAAACGTCTATAAAAACAATATATTTATTGAATAAAACTAGACCACTGATTGCTGTTTACGGTTAAACTGCAATAATGTGAACACCAGCCAGCGGAGGGCACTTATACAGCCTAGGCTACCATGCACTCGAACTAGCGGCTGCTTGGACAAATCCACTTGAGGGGTGGGGCAGGGGGGCGCGATCGTAACACACACTGAACCTGTAATGAAGAGGCCAAAATGATTGACCTGTCACCCCCCAAGCCAAATGCATTTATAGGCTAGGACTAGGCCTACATGACGGGCCGCAAATAGGCTAAATAACTTTAAAAAAAAAAAAAATCCCGGAGGTCACCGGCCCACATATGGACCGGCCCGCCCGGTTGTACAGATTATCAGTCCGAGCCTCGTGGAGGGTGACAGACAAGGAGTGTTTGTGTGTGTGTGTGTGTGTGTGTGTGTGTGTGAGAGAGAGAGAGAGAGAGAGAGAGAGAGGCTAAATATGAGATGAGGCAGTAGTGATTTCAGGGAGGACAAGACACACACAGGGGCAGAACAGCAGGACTGGACAGAAGATAAAGCATGATCACATAGACAACAGTGATGACAGCGATATGAAGAATGGCTCAAAGGCCAGCGAAAAAGAATAAAGAACATGAAAGAAGTAAAGAATGAAGAAGTGATATTTCTGTTTAAAACAAAGTATAGCCTACTAATATCACTATGTATAACACAAATTTAAACATTTTGCTTTTGAACCCATGTTTCATAAATTTAAGTGAAATATGTGATACTGTCCTGGACAAATTTTTGGCAGCTCATTGAAAAAATGGGCTTAATTTCTTAAGCCATTCTCATATAGTTGCATCAAAGATCCTTGATTACTCCGCTTTAACCCTCTCTGGTTGCATGCCTTGATCAATTATTGGATTATAGGGATGTTTCAAACTAACTGTTTCATCCTAAATAGTGTCACAAGTGTATTTGGTCTTGAAATTAGTCATTCAGCCTATTTAAATGGAGTAAAAATGGTCATTCTGCAATTTGGCATCTACAAAACAAAAGTAGAATGGAACAAATTTGACATGCATTTGGCACTACAACTGACACTTTGCAATTTATAATTGGACTATGATCACCTCTTGTTGATGTGGGCATGTGCACATACGCATACACATGCACTCACACACACACAAATACACACACACATACATACACACACACACACACATGCACTCACACACACACAAATGCACACACACATACATACACACACACACAGATGAGAAAATTGTAGATGTTGGAAGGGTTGCACACACAGTGGATCCAGGGACATATGTGCACATACGCATACACATGCACTCACACACACACACAGACATACACACATACATACACACACGCACACGTGCACTCACACACACACAAATGCACACACACACAGGGACACATACGCACACACATGCGCTCACACACACGCATACATACATACACAAGCATACACATGCACACACACACATGCACTCACACACACACATGCACACACACACACATGCACACACACATATATAAGCATACACACACATACACACACACACACAGACACACACAGGAACACATACACACACACACACACACACACACACACTGTAAGCATACACATACACACAGACACAAGTACAGGTACACACGTACACACACGTACACACACACACACACACACACACACACCTGTATGCGCTCACACACACACATGCGCTCACACACACATACACATGCACACACACAGACACACACACAGGAACACATACACACACACACACACACACTGTAAGCATACACATACACACAGACACAAGCACAGGTACACACACACACACATAAGCACTCTCACAGATACACACTCAGACACATATGATCAGAAGAAGAGCCTGATCAGCTGGAGACTTCGCTCACTGCCTTGCACAACAGACAGACAGAGGAAGCCATTCATCCCCAGGGCCATTGAACTGTTTAATGCATCACTTAAGGGAAGAGGAGAAATAGACTTCTCCGCATATCTGTCTGCCTCTTCACCACCTCCAATGTCTTGAACTGTCTGTCCACTAGTCACTTTACATGTCTTCTGTCTCACTGTTTGCGTGCTGTATTAGCACATATGCACAATCCCTCCCTCCATGCCACATACCTTTCTTAATATAGTTATTTATATATAGATATATAAACTTTATTCTTGCACTGTTGCACTGTTTGACTTACTCATTTGCACCACCATGACACTCATTCACACAGAGCACCTTACCTTACCTTATGCACAGAGAACCACAGGCTCAGTCCCTGCTTCAGTCATTGCAAGCACACCTGATTGATTATTTACCCACTATGTGGATACTGTTTTTTAGAATTGATTTTGATTAAGTTTTATTTAGTATAATTTGTATTTTGTATATTTAGTATATTCTTTATCTTCTACAGTCCTTATTGCTTAGTTGTGTTTTTTTATATTATATACTTTTAATTACTTTTTCTGCTGTTATTGAATGTGTGTGTGTGTTGTCTGTATGCTACTGTGACCTTGAATTTCCCCTAGGGATCAATAAAGTATATCTATCTATCTATCTATCTATCTATCTATCTTTCAAACGCACACATACACACATAGACACAACCGGCCTGATGTTGGCTAGACGTTCAGCCATCGGATTGGTCTGTGGTCCTCATTAAGCTGAGAGCTGATGAAGAATTTAAAGCGGAACTATGCAGTGTTTTTTAGCTTAATTTACCTTAACTGAACAGCTTCAGTCATTGGAATGGTTATATGACTTTTTTGGGGGTTGAATGGTGGCCGTCTCGCTTCCCCCTAGTGCCTGTGAGCTAAAAACCATCCTTGCAACTTTGGTCTGACGGGCCGCCAGCCTCAGAGTCAGAGAGTCTCGCAGTCTCGCAATGTAACAAATTGCTTTACGGCTACACACATGCCAGGCACAAAAGGCCCCTTTAAAATAAAAATCATTAATTGATAAACACAATATTGGACATTGGACAGTTTGAGGTGCATCCTGAGCCATGAGAGGAGGATGATGAAAATTCTGGAAAAGCAGGAATGGAGAGGCATTGTTAAAGCATGTCATGCCTATTGCCCCCTAACCTGCCTCTCCTTCCCTGCTTTAGAAGACTAATCTGATAAGATGATGAAATCTTTGACACTTTGAATTGATATGAGATGTCCAACACCTTTCCACCTATTTTACACAACCGGAAAAAAAAAAAAAAAACAAAAACATTTTTCTGTGCTCCATGTTTAAGTTTATTTTTATCCATCCTATATTTATACTGTTTTTTAAAAGTTGTTTTAAAATTACAAACAATAATAATCTTACAGATGATAAAATATACTGTAGGCCTAATTTAGTTGCTGCAATATGACGTAGTCTAGTTTTACAAAACTGCATTACCCAGAATGCCCCACTGAATTTCTTTCACGTGTTTCTTTGGAACAACATCCGTATCAAAGGGTTCTTCAATGAATGAAAACCGTCTCTCAAACAACATGGATAAAAGTCGTGTCAAAGTTATTTTGTTTGATTTGGATAATACACTGATTGATACGGCAGGAGCAGGACGTGTTGCCATCCAAAAGGTATGTTGTGCTAACATTAACTTTATTAACAATAACAGTTTCCCGATACTGTAGGCTCTGTTGTTTTAGAAATGGTGTATTGGAGCGCAACTTTCTGTCTTTCAGCTTCATTTGCCATTTATTTGACAGCTTTGGGAGGCTACATAGTCATTTGAATTACATCTCGCCTCTTGCATACATTTATACATACATTTTTACGCGGTCAAACGTTTTAAAAAACGATTTTGGGACGGTGAAGGAAGAGACCTGGCTTGATCTGTCTTCTCATGCAAATTATTAACCACGTGCCTAAAATGGTAATAACTAACGTTAGAGGTTTAGTAGCCTAAATATGTATCCTCCTAAAGGACATATTAACCTAGGATGGCCAGTTTGTCTTTTACAGTTCTCCAATTTAACTAGTCACATGTAATGCAATAGCCTAAACAGAACCAGATGACTGATGTCATAATAAGGTTACCATTCCCTCTGCTTGTTTAGGTCTGTGACTTCTTGAAAACAGCACTGGGTCACGAGGACAGCATCAGTGATATCTGCCAAAGATTTGCTCACAAACTCCTCCACGAATCGTACGATCCATCAAGTGGGAGAACTATTGATGATGTCCGTGTTGATCACTGGCAACAAGCTATTCGAGAGTCGGAAGGAGTCGATCGAGGTATAGCAGTCGCTGCAGAGTGCTACCGCATATGGAAATGTACGCGTCTTCAGCTGCTGACCTTCGCCCCTGCCGTGCGCACCATGTTGGAAGAACTCAGGAGAACACACCGGTTGCTTCTGCTAACCAACGGAGAGTCGCAGACTCAACGCGAGAAGGTTCAAGCTATTGGGTCGGCGGCAGAGCTCTTCAGTGCAGTGGTTGTGGGAGGGGAACATCCCGAGGAGAAGCCAGCAGTCTCTATCTTCACATACTGCTTTCGCCAATTGGGTGTCCAGCCCCAGGACTGTATCATGGTGGGAGACAATCTGGGTACGGACATCCAGGGGGGGTTCAATGCAGGGGTTCGAGCCACAGTATGGGTCAATGCTAGTGGGCAGGTGCCCTCAGAGGGTTCTACAAGGCCAGACTATTCCATTTCAACGGTGTTGGACTTACCCGGTGTCCTTGCCGACCTCAAATGATGTGTGAGCAAACAATATGATCAAACATATGACAACAGTAGATGTTTTTTATGCTTTAATACATCAAGTTGGAAATATATTTGTAATATTTTGCATGTCATGGTCTTGCCTGGTGATGAGTAAAGGTGTGAGGTACCACTAAAATGGTTAAGTTAATAAAGAATTGATTACCTTATTACACTGTTCTTAAAAATATTTCAATATCCTTTACAATTTTAGGACCCAGGGGGTATTTGGAAGTTATGTTTTTTTCACCGTGTAGCAACTGACATTCACTTTTCACATAATCGTATAGCCAACTACGTCAATATTTAGTTGACTTCATTCTGCCTTACGTTCATTCTGCCTTACGTTCAAATACAACAAACAAAAGAACACAAATGGACACACTACCTCCTATCCTTACTTCACATCAAGCTTGATTTTGATGTTCATGGCGGCCAACTCTGCCACAAAGTAGCGGAAGACATAAGGCACTGCCACCGTGTCAATGGCGTCACTTTTGCCGCACAGCGTGCACACAGTCCTGCGCTGTCTGGTGGCTGACCAAGACGGCGGCGGCTTCTCCAGCAGCGGCGACAGCAGGCTGCCGCAGTCCATGCACACCTGCGTGACCGAGCGGTCCGAGCAGTTGAAGAGGCGGTCGTGCAGCAGGAAGGACGAGCCGTGGGCCAGCAGTGCGTCGCGCTCCATCTCCCCGAAGCGGATGCCGCCCTGGACGTTCCTGCCGCCCACCGGCTGGTTGGTGACCTTGTCACGCGCGCCCGTGGTTCGCACCTGGAACTTGTCCGAGACCATGTGGCGCAGGCGCTGGTAGTACACAACGCCCACGAAGATGTCGGCCTCCAACTCCAGACCGCTGATGCCACTGTAGAGGCGCTCTGTGCCGTAGTGGTTGTAGCCGGCGGCGCGCAGGGAGTCGCCGAAGTAGCCCAGTGCCTGGTGCTTCTCGGAGAAGCTGAAGGGCGTGGCGTCGTGGCAGAGGCCGTGGAGCGCCGCCGATTTGCCCGCCATGCTCTCGATGAGCATGCCGATGGTCATGCGGGAGGGGAAGCCGTGCGGGTTGAACAGGATGTCGGGCGTCATGCCGCTCTCGCTGAAGGGCATGTCCTCGGCTGGCCACAGGCGGCTCAGGATGCCCTTCTGGCCGTGGCGGCTGGCGAACTTGTCGCCGATGGTGGGGTTGCGCGGCACGCGCACCGTGATGCACACGCGCTTGAAGCGGCCCGTGCCCTGGTCGTTGCTGCACACTTTGATGTTGTCCACCACACAGCTTTCCTGACTCCTGATGACCAAAAGGGTAAAAAAGGTAGCAATGGGTTCAATCCAGCATTCCCATCAATGCAATGGCTCAACAACAAGTGCACATTCCTGCAAAGGTGGTTTATTACTCCCATTCATTACTTAGATGCACAAAATAAGTGGGCCAAATGTGCTTAAACATACTGTTTGACCCTAAATGGCACCTGTACCTAGGAAGTACACGAGAGGAAAAAAGAGAAAACCAAAACAAAACTCCCTAATGCTAAATTTAAAATAAATGTTCAATTGAGCGATTATTGTGTTGTCGTATGCCTATACCTTTTGGGTTGTGATGTGAAGGGGAACAATTGTTTTTGAGTTCCGTCACAATTATTTGCGATCAACTTACACTGCACCCACAGCCATGGCTACCTCATTTGATACGAGACTATTTAAGTGTGTGTTGCCATTGTCAGTGCTGTCATGAAATATGCTGCTCATGTTTTCTGTGTGACATGGCTTCTCTCTTTATTTCGTGTCCTTATGATAATGTAATTTCTAGCTGAATAGATTGGATTAGTAATATTTTTATTTTCCTATATCAGATCCAGTAATTTTAGCCAATATCGGACCTATACCTGAATTTCGGATTGGCTCATCCCTAGCACAACATCTTACTCTGTAGACTTTATTCCAGTCACATCCTAAACTATTTTCAGAAATCAGCTTACTTGTAGTAGATCACAACACCCTTGCCAGTGTTGAGGTTGATATAACTGTAGAAGGGGTCTCCATAGTGCAATGTGGTGCCGATGGCTGGTAGCCCATCAGCGTCCAGGTGGTCAATGACTCTGGGGTCTCCCGGCTGCACCCCAAACACCACCCCATCCTCGCCCTTCACCTTCTCCGTGAGGTCCACCAACTCAGTCTTGTACACACAGCCATAGGCAAAGCCTCGCTCCCATGATGACTTGTTCACAATCTGAGAGGACGACATAAGTAAGCATGGGAATATCTTAGTATCAACTGAAAGGAAACTACTCAACCACAACCACAAGTTTCCAAATTCGATATCTCCTTAAATCAGACCTACACAGCAAGATCTACTTTCACTACCTCTCACCAACATACTATGGCCTACTCTGCTGTCTTGCAACCCCCCAGTTTGTAAATCTAAGTGTGAGTATTCTATTGAGCTGGGTATACATATGCCAACACTCACCATAGCGTCCTCCATGTCGTAACCTGTGTAGGAGATCACTGCCACAATTGCGTTGGTACCGATGGGATAGTTGTCCATATTGTAGTGATCATACATGACTGGTCGCACTAGTGGACTCTGGGGAGTTTGCAGACGGTAGAGTTTGTTGTCCGAACGTTCCTTAAATGAATGAAGGGGGAAACCCATGGTCTGTTTACCTGTAAGAGGATGTGGATAGAAAATTGTGTCAAAAAACAGGCACCATTTTAGATGAAGTGTATGTGAACAAAATAGGTTCAATGGTCTTTGAAACAGTCCAAAATGCATTGTTTTTCACTAAATAATACAGAAGTAATCGAGAACACTCAGGTTGCTTCCAGATGCCCCTTACAAGATGACTCACTAAGCAACCACAGGGTGAAGGGCATAGCAGTCAGAATATCCTGAAACCTCTAGCAGAGGTGCAGAGGAAGAATCTTAACAGTATTTGAGAGGTCTTACCCATCTGACACTGGTACATGTTCCTAGGACTCTGGTTGTGATCTGAGTAAGGGATGAAGTTGGCCACCACGCTCAGCATACTGTGTGGAAACAGCTCTTGGTGTGTGGTGACCCCTTCCTCAATTTCATCCCCAAATATGCCCACATTGATGAAGAGCTTTGGGGAAAGAATACATCCATGCATTACTCAAATGATATAAAGCAGAAATACATAACAAATGAATGTATATATTCTAATCACCCCAACCAATAGGTTTCTTTTTAACAACAACAGCTGTCAGAAACATGCAGGAGGTAATGCCTATTTGTCTGTTCAAGTTGTTTTCCGAGCTGTTTTCGCCACTTCAAAGTTCAAACTAGCAACAGAAACGCCCAGGGAACGCCCTCTAAAGTTCTACCGCGACTTGTCAATTCGGTCGAACCTAGAGTACTACGAGTTTGAATATCCAAGATGGCTGCATCCATTAACAGTAAATGCGAGCCTTATATGCTCTGTTTATTAGCAGTTCTGTTGGATTTGTGTCACATTAAATCAGTCGTAGAAACAATAGTGTCCAACCTCTATCTGTCGCTATGTTGCGTCACTGACGAGCTCCGAGTTTGCTAAAAGGCAAACAGCAGCATAACCTAATACATGAATCACGTGTCACATTCTTCAGGTCCACGACTTTATGCCTTTTCCAAACAAGGTGATCTACCTGCTCGAAGGTGCCAATGAGTTCCTGCTTGCCCAGGGACAGGTTGCGCACAGGCCGCACCATGCGGCAGGGAGTGGTGAAGAGGAACAGGCCAGGGTACAAGCTGGCCTTGCCCGTCTGCGGAATCAGGACGATCTCCGTCCAGGGAGGAACTCTCTTCTCCTTCAGCACCTACAGGGCCAGAGCGACACCAGGTTGTGCAAAATGATGACAGGAATGTTTACCTCCTCTCAACAAGAAAGACTAGTTCGCCTGGGTGTTCTAATGTGCTCATCATGATAACCATGTCCTAATGATCCATGGAAAAAAACAAGTCACATATGCTATTAGAAGCATGACAAAACTCTCATGACAGTAAAAAACTACATACCCCTTTACAGAGTAACTAACTTGTTTAAGCTGCTACATTTAAAAAATCAAATGTTACAATACAGTCAGTGCAGTGTGTTAATGAGTCATCTGCTGGTGGCACATCCCAGATAATGAAACGACTCAGATCTACTGCCCGGAGCAGTATTATTTTGTTTAGATGACCGCTTAAAGAAGCCCCCACACGCACCTTGAACCTGCGGAGGGACTCTGCCAAGCCCGGAGCAAGCTCCTTCTCCACCCAGCCCACCAGAGCTCCGTCCAGTAGCACAGGGTAGCAGTCCGAATACGGCTGACTTGGGGTGTCGTCTACTGGGGTCACTCCTTCACATCACAGTCACACACAAACAACCTCTATTAGACATGTGCCTTGGTACTTAAAGGAACAGTCACTAATAACACACACATATCACATATTACTGGCCCAGTTATGGATTTAAAGATGTAATAAAAAGGGTGCAAGGTTTTCATCTTCAACAGTGAAGATGCTAATGTGAAACAGAAAGCTGAAACAAAGCTATACTCTTCAAACTATGCTCTTCAATACATTTAAATCAAGTTTAGATAAAGCTACACTCTTCAATATGTTAGGTTAAGCTTAGCAATATATTGTAGATCTCAACTTGACAAGTGCATCAGTGAACCAATGCGTGTCGGCAAAGATGACCTCTGTCGTTACGTGGGACTAACCCAGAGAGCAGAGCAGAGCAGGGATCGTGGTGGTAGAGAGGGCAGGGGCCACGATCTCGCAGTGGGCAGTCATGTGGTTCATCAAGCCGCAGGGCTCGCCGTCAGGCGTGTGCACGGGGCACACAAAGCCCCACGACTCGGGCAGCAGCCGACGCACTGACGTGGTCCTCATCTTGGCGAAGGCAGCACCTCTGTGCACGCAGCGGAAGTGCGACAGATAGCGCACAAAGTTGAGCTTATCGGCCACCACACACAGGCCTGTGTTCTGGAGCATCCCCAGACCTGGAACAGTGGACAGAGGGCAGGAAACGCCCCATCTCACAAGGTTTAGCCACATCTTTCATCCCAACACTATTATGTTCATACAACGGATATCATGAAACTTGACTGATTTAAACAAAAAATATGGATGGAATGTGGAATGTGGATATACATACGCTGAGATGCTATTCTGCATCTTAGCTTAACCCTCGTCAAGTTTGTTACTCAAATAACACATGAAATCTGAGAGAAGAAATACTGACTTATTTCATTAAGAATTTCCTGAAAGTTCAACGTAAAACATGTTTTTATATATGTCTCTACATGCTTCACAGTCAACATTGTTGGAATCTTTACAGAATTTCACACCTGTCTTTGAGTGGAGGTTGCCTGTGGCCAGAAGATACTCAAAGGGCTTGGTGAGATCTGTGCCCATGTTGAACACCTTCATCAGGATATCGGAGGTGAGGTCAGCTGGTATCCTGTGGGCTCTCTTGTCCATGGATAACTTCACTGAGACCAGCCAGGCAGCCAGCCTCTCCTACATAGATATAAAAGATACAGAAAGAAGGTGAGTGATGGACGCCATTTTGGACACTTTAACTCAATGCGAGTTACCAGGGGTTGTAGTGACCTTGAGGAACATGAGGTAGAGCTGGCCCGGGGTGATGACTTCCTGACACATCAGACTGTCAGGGTTCTCCTCCATACAGCCTTCCTTGGCAAAGACAAACAACTTCCGGGTCATCAGGCACAGCTGGTAGAATTTCTCCACGTCTGACTTCAGGTGGATGCACAGACACTCACTGTTAAGTGGAAACACAGAGCTGAGCCCCCTACACTCTCCAAAAGAGAAACCCCAAACTTTGACCAGACCTTTTCCAAACTGCCCCCCCCTCCTTTATGGACACTACTTTCAAGTTTCATACTTTCCAATTTCACTAAATGTACTAATACTAGTAGTATAACTATTACCACCACAATCCAATAAACATAACATTCCAACAGCATATATTTTTAAATTAACGACAGGCAAAACTGGTTCTGAATTGATTACTCACTCTAGTAAGTAGTGGGCACACTGCTCATGGCTGTACCACTCGGGCAGGTTCATCTTGACCCGGAAGCGCTCGCCCAGGTAGCGGAGCACCTTCCCCTTGGTGGTGCAGCCTTGCTCCATGACCACACGCAGCATCTGGGAGACACAGCTCTTGTAGAAGGAGTTGTCCTCTAGCCCTTTGATCAACTCCTGATAGATCTGGAAGTCTGTGAAGTCCACCAGTGCCTTGAAAAGGACAGAATATGATGAAGGTAAATGACAAGTGTGTGACTGATCAGGAATACACCTTCTTTCCACACAAAGCAGTGAGAAGAGGTAATGAACAAGGCTCAGCATTAGACTATATATATATATATATATATATATATATATATATATATATATATATATATATATATATATATATATATATATATATATATATACAGTGTTTCCCACTTAATTGAATTCTATTTGTGGTGGCAGGTTAACAGAATTAACTTGAATGCAACCGTTTTTAACAAATTAGCGCAGCATGCTATGATGCTAACAAGATTTAAGCACAATTTAGTACAACCTGGAAAAATCATTGTGTGGTGGTCAATGTTGATATTGTGGTGGGCCGCCACAAATAAGTCAATGTATGGGAAACACTGATATAATATATATATATATATAAGGTAACGTGAGTACTGTAAACATTCTTCCCTCACATATTTTAGCATGCAAGACATTGACAGTCAGAGCGGATGGTTACCTTCAGTGCAAATCCCAGGGGAATGAAAAAGAGCTCCTTCTGAAAGATGAAGTTGAGCATCACAGTGCCATTGTCCAGATAATGCAAGTTCATGTTGATGGCTGTATGCTCTTCTTTCACACAGTGCATTGAAATACCTACGATGAAGAGATAGCTGCATATTAAACATTTTACTAAAAGCAGTTTGATTGTAACAGTCATCTTAAAATGAACCCCTGTTACATTAACGTTACAAAATGGGTGTACTTATAGTGTCTGCACTATTAAGAGGGATATAGCACCAGCCTGTATTAGGATCCTACTGCAGTGGTTTCAGTGCTTACCGTACTGGCTGTATCCCTGGCCTCGACTCCTCCATTTGGGGCGTGACATAGCGATTGGGTAGTTCCTCCTTGGCATGATAAGCATTCGGATTACCTTCTCGATGCCATTCACAATGAAATATCCACCCATCTCCTGAGAAATCATGACCAATGAAACAATATGTCAGTTGAAAAGTCAATTGCGTCAATGAAACCATATCAGCTCAGCAATTTCATTCATTTCAACAGTATTCTTATCATTTCTATACCTCTCCCTCTTCATGGTGCTCAATGAGTTCTCCTGGTGAAAGGCCATGCAGATTGCACAGTTTAGACTTGACCATAATGGGTACCAGGCCCAGAGCTTGCTTGATGATGCCTTTTGGGATGCCATTTACCGACCAGCTAACATCAGCCTGTTAATGCATCAGAGCAACACGACAATCATCACAACTTACAACACACAACTTCCAGATGCCAAAGTAACGCCAACTTCAGAATTCAAATATAAACGTTTGTGAGTCAAACCATTAAAAGTAACTGGTACTAAATAACCCTGAACAAGAAGCAACAACTACACAGCCAAACATACCACAATCCTCGCCCGGTAGGTGCAGCGCCTGCCTCGGCACTCTGCTGGGAACACTCGCATGTCTTTGCAGATACTTCCTTTATTGGCCATTGGACTCTGTATAGATGCTTCGACGAAAGCCAAAGCAATCCTGTCATTCTTGTATGTGAACTCCAAAGGTGGGATGGCCTGAGGACACAACAATCATGAGTAATGCAAAAAGGAACTTATCCAACATCAGTCTAAACCATCACTAATATATTTCCATTTATTTTCTTGTTGCAATGTCAACACAGAGGGGAATAGTTACACTACCGGTCAGAAGTTTGGGCTTAGAAATGTTCATTCTGCTCCATTATAGACAGAATACCAGCTGAGATCAGTTGCATTGTTTTTTTTAATCAGGGCAGCAGTTCTCAG
Organism: Alosa alosa; assembly: GCF_017589495.1. Taxonomy (NCBI): domain Eukaryota; kingdom Metazoa; phylum Chordata; class Actinopteri; order Clupeiformes; family Clupeidae; genus Alosa; species Alosa alosa. The sequence continues at coordinate 10,386,889 of NC_063206.1, read as the reverse complement.
ATTACATTATGTGCTTGCATAATTGCAAAAGGGTTCTCCAATGTTTTCTCAGTTAGCCTTTTAAAATGATATCAGATTAATAAACATAATGTGCCTTTGGAACATTGAATTAATGGTTGCTGATAATGGGCAGTGTAGATATTGCATTAAAGATCAGCCATTTCTTCTCAAAACAATGCAACTGATCTCAGCTGGTATTCTGTCTATAATGGAGTGGAATGGACATTTCTAAGTGACCCCAAACTTCTTACCAGTAGTGTATGTAGTATGATGGCCATGGGGAAGAATAACCTACTGTCTTTAAGAGGAAGATTCGCCTGCCACTGAAGGTAAGGTACTCTTGAGGTATTCAACAAGCTTATCATTTAGGGGATGAGCGGTGTTATTCAGGAGAATGCTCATCGGCTTGTGAAGCATCCTTCTCTCTGCCACGACCTCCAATATGTTCTTAATGAGCCTGTCCAGTCTGTTACCATCCCTCACTTTCATGCCACTCACAAGCACAAAAAAGAATAACTGATTTCGTCTCACATTCGTGTGCTTTATCTGCCATAATTCCATCCTACACTGTCACTGGCATTAGGCCTAACTTGTTGCACTCTGACAGAGCAGAGCAATTTCTTGCAACAACAATGCAGTTCATTGACTCACTGCAATATAATGGCCATCAACAACTCAACTCTGTTTTTAGCCTAATTAGAACAACTTCTGTTGCAATGTCTGCTAATTTTACCTTCATAAACAGAAGGGCAAACATAGCATTAGCCAAGTGACATTAACATTACCTGTACAGCCCGGCACAGTCCATCGGTGACCGCATGATCAAACGACTCTATATGCGCTTTCACGAGATCCTGTACTGCAGCATGTTGTTTTTCTTTGGGGACACCAAACCCCGGTTCCGTAAGATTTTTTAAACTAGGAGCAGAGGGTAAATTACTCCACTTCGTAGAGTAATCCATGCTTGTTTTTGCTTTCACGTGCGCATCGGAGGCTGCCGGAAGTTGGTTTCTTCATGTCAGCCTTAATGGAGTTTGAGATCACTTTCGCCACCAACTGGTCTGGAGTATAACCGGTCTGGGTTATTACTGGGTTACTATGTGCAGACATTACACGTGAATAGACTAAACCACGTCTATGGCTCTGGGCTAAATATTTTACTTAAATGAACCGTATGTAAGAAATGTATTTCAATTAATCATAAAATGGCCCTGATATGTCACTAGACATTAAGAAATCATGTTCATTTCAAATACTTATATCACTGACAATAGTAGACCGGCCAGGATATTGTCATTTAAAAAGTGAAGTTGCAGCCCTCAACTGATGTTGATGTTGTGTTTTCTCATGTCATGTTGTGTTTTGGCCTGATGCGCCACCCTCCACCTATCTACTAATCACAAAGTCAGTAGTGTTTCGGCATGTGGGTTGGCAACCTCGAGTCAGGGGGGAGGGGGAGGGGATACACCGCTCTACAGTAATTTGAAAGTGATTGCAGTACCAGTTTTGGCCACACTCTTACATATGGTTCCTTTAAAGGGGTGGTTCAGGATTTTGGACATAGGACCTCATTTCCAAGTAAGCAAGTGTGATATTTATCAGTGGAGACCGTTTTCAACACGTTTCATCCAGTCCTTCTAATTGCAGAGTTCGCAGGTGCTAGGCTAGCGCAAGTCAACGGTATGTGCTAGCCTGCCACTAAAGACAGTCTTACCCACTCCAAAGTACACCCGAGGCAAATAAATTATAACGCCAGACTATCAATGTAAATGTCTGTATTGACAGTGTTATTTCTAACGTTATTCTATCCTTCCATTTCAACGATCGCATTACATTTTGAGGGACTAGTTTCTTAGCAGCGGCGGAATTATACTTGCTCCGGTTAGTAGTACTGCGCCGAAAAGTAAACAGTAAAGCGCACTCCAATGGGGATACCTAGTAGTAGCCTTGGTAATATCAGTCCACCGCTGAGTTGCAAAATGACTACTAACAACTTTAGGGACCAAAGTATAACTATTGCAACGCGATGCAAGGGTAGTTGTATTTCTTACACTATTCTATCAACACAGACATTTACATCGATTGTCTGGAATTTGCCTCAGGTGTACTTTGGAGTGGGTAAGACTGTCTTTAGTGGCAGGCTAGCACATACCGTTGACTGGCGCTAGCCTAGCACCTGCAAACTGCAATTAGAAGGACTGGATGAAACGTGCTGAAATCGGTCTCCACTGATAAATATCACACTTGCTTACTTGGAAATAAGGTCTTATGTCCAAAATCCTGAACCACCCCTTTAACTAATAAATATGCCCACACAACTTCCACAGCTGATTAGCCTATTTACATTATTATTATTATTATGTCAATATTTTTTTGTTTCAAGTTTTCTGAAATTGTATGTGTAAATGAGCCATTGTCTACTGCAATATGCAATAATTTGCATACAAATAGTATAGAAACCTTAACACTAGATAAAGTCAGGTTCAACATTTTTCTCCTTTTTTATTTTGGACATAAAAGCAAAAATAATTTTGAATCTAACTTTCTCCAATAGGTTTCTGTCTTTGAATTCTTGCATATTGCATGGCTCATTTACATATCTATAACATTTCAGAAAATGTGCTATGCAAAACTGTTGACTTATTGTAAATAATCAGCTGTGGAAGTTTTGTGGGGATATCTATTTTGTGGGATAACATTTTTAGCCAATTCAACTGCAATATTTCTGTGTAGGAACTGACATAAACAGGGTGATTAAACACAAAAAGCTACTACCAATGCAATGCTATCACTTATTTTCTAACTGTGGTATACCTTGCTAAAAATCACTGACTTATTGCCCACAGATGGTAACCAACCTCTCTGGCTCAAAGACTAAGACTGATTTTGCACAAATGGATCATGGTGTATTGGCTTTGCCAACTCTCCTAACACCGTTAGACCCTAACTGTACCAATGCACTTTACCCATACAAGTTTATGTTGTGCATAGCCTCCTTGGGATCACTACACTGAATTTTGAGTGTCGTTCCTCACTCATTCTGCTAAAGGATTGAATACAAATGTATACTGCTCAAAAAAATTAAGGGAACACTTCAATCATACACTGGATACACTGGTTGTGGCTCAGTTGTGCTGGGCAATAATGATGTAATTGAAGCTGAAACCATTTAAATCATTTTACATGTTTTTTTTTTATTACAAAATGTTCTGTAGTTTACTGTAATACATAAATATCCCCAAAACAATTTTAACAAACAAAATCCACACCATTATGAAGAGTCAGTGTGCATTGTTCCTCTCACTCACTCATTAAGTATTATATTATAACAATAATGCTAAATTAAAAAAAAAAAAAAAAGCAATAAAATCCAAATCTGAGGGAGATTTTATTTTTCCCAAGACAAAATATTTATTTGCTGGTTATGACATCAGTTAACTAAACATTAGTGAGGTCTGAGGAACACTTAGTGGAAATTATGATTACATTCAAAAGCCTTGATGGTCACATTTTAGTGACAACTTTGTAGATCCACTTAGAGACCTTATTAGAGGGCCAACCCATGTCAGGAAAGGATTCAAGGAAAAAGGCAATGGCTATGGGTTTCGTAAGATTTAGCACAGTATTCCATCTGAGAATATTAACCTTGGCATCCCCCTCCCCCCTTTGCATTGAAAGGGAGCAGATATGTTTCTGTTCAGAACTGCTCTGTGAGAACATTTAGGGCAGACTACCTGGTGTTCAATGCCACACCAGTTCTAAAAGTATGAAATCAAAATTCTGACAGTATCACCTGTTAGCATGGCAATGATCCACACCAACACTATCTTCAAATGAAAGCCAAAAAATATACACTTGTGTAGTGTGTCACTGAACAACAAAGGTATAAAAACATATGAAGAAATACCCAGCAGGTATCGTCACTCCAGTGCCTATACTGTCCCTGTTTGAATGTGTCTTGACACAGACAGAACCAGGATCTAACATCTAGAAAAAGTAGCTGCGGTTCTAAGGTGGCTATGAATCATCAAAAGCAGAACAAGGCAATCAAAGACCTGAAACTGAAATGTAACCAGACTCCTGATGACCAAGGCCTAGTTTGTACTCTAGATACAAACATCTGAAAGTAACCTGTCCTGCACGAGTCCTGACTAAACAAGCAAAAATATCTACCAAGTCCAGAGGCTACAGAAGAAAGCAAAAGCGAGCAAAACAAAACAGTTGGAACTTGTTCGTAGCAGTAATAATGGACTATGCATCCATTTACAATTCAAAATAACTAGGGTAACGGGCAGGGATAAACAGTATTATCGGGATAACAGGGTTACCCACTTAAAGCATTGTATGATGTCTTCAGTGGTCACAATCCACTGCAGTTATGCAGGGTAAGAGAGCTTTTCTGTCAAGGTTAACAGTTCGCTCTTAAAAGGCACCAAAGATGACTGGACACACTTGAGAGTGGATATGCGTATATAACTACGAAGGCTGATGAGGACAGAATACAGTCTGAAGAGCCCAGTGAGAATGACATAAAGGGTGAGAAAGATGTAGTCAAACAAGCAGAATGGAAGATGGAATCGTAGACTGATAAATGGGTAGTAATTGGCCTGTATGCCCTTGTTCTATGATTGGTTAAGAGTGATGTGGAAAGCAGTTGTTTGGCACAATTTTGGAGCAACAACTTAGAATTGAAACTGGCAGATCTGGATGAAACCATGTGGCCTTATTAATTACCCTTGAACATACATAAATCAACATAATATATTTTATATTACATTGATTTAATTGTAATTGTTCATGAACTTATGAATGCAGATGGGTCACATATGTATACAAAACACCATTTTAAAAAACAAAACAAACAAAAACCCTACATGCCATTGCACAAATAGGCTAAAATACATTTTCAATTAAAAAAGAAATTATGTACATTTGTCAAAACATTTTTTAGATCTTATATTCTCAAATCCCAACCCAATGAAAACCCGATTTCCTGCACACAAAACAGGCAGACATATACCCAAACACATACACGATCCCTCCTGCCAACACATGCGCACGCACACGCACACGCACACACACACACACACACACACACACACACACACACACACACACACACACACACACAGTCGCGCGCGCACACACACGCACACTAAGTACAAATACTGATAGAAATATTACTCTTTGGCTGAGGTGAGAGGCAGCAGTGTCTGCAGTGTGTGTATATGTCACAAACACTGTTTATATTTAAAAAAAGAAAACATACATTTCACTCACACAGCTGAACACCCATTCATGGATTTGATCAACCCAAAGGGGAATTCAACCAGATGTAGTGATAAGTCCTATGCCATATTTACAATTGCACACCCACAAATATGTATCCACATACATGTGAGCTCTCATTCGCAGACACACAGACACCCTCACACCCATGAAGGGGTACTGCTATCCACACGCTGTTAGTGTTGTCTTTATGGTGGGGTAGAGAGGGAAGGGCAGTCCATTTCAATTCCATTACAGCACATTAAATTGATCAAGACACAGAGCCGGAATTGAATAATGCCCTTTTAAATGGAGAGAGTCCTATTCAGTTCCTATTTCATCAACGCTCATGCACTCCAACACTCCAGTGTGCTCACACATTTACAGTACATCCTGTACAACAGAAAAACAAAAACAAACAAAAACAGAAAACAAAACCCAGAAATTAAAATCACTTACAAAAAGGTGGTATAACAAATGAAGAATGAACAATGTTCTGAAAGGTGAAAAGACATCAATAAATAGTGGCGAGAGTCCCTGGCGAGCCCTTCTGCTCAGTGCTGGCCAACCCGATGGGTCAGTCCCCCTTGGTGTTCTGTTGGGCGTCCAGGTTGACAACTTGCAGCTCGGTCAGATTATTGCTGCTGCCGCTGGACTGCTGTCCAATTACCATCTGGCCAGAGGGAGGAAAAGGAGGGAAGAAAAAAAAAAAGATGAATCATCAGTTAGCAGCGCACCCTGACCAATCAGCTACAAGCTAAGAAGTGGAAACACACCAGGAAGAAGTCCCAGGTCAAACGCTAGTCAAAGCTGCATGCCCTGTGAGTGTCTCTTGACCATCTGAACCCATATGCATAATACTGCAGGAGCTGTTAATGTACGATTATATGCTTTAGAGGTCTCTACAAAAAGTTAATTTAGGCTTAAGGGGAAATGGCATCAATAAAAATCATACTGTTTTTTTTCTTACAATGGTGAGGCAAAATAACTAAACAACAACAACAACAACTTGATACAAAACTTGATTCTGTGTTCATTCTATTTTTGAGAAGTATTTAAAATACTCACTCATGAGTCATAGACTTAATACCACAAAATGACATTTAGGTGAGTGCCAACACAAACTAGTTGAGCAGCACTTTGAGAGACCTCTTTCACAAATGACAAAGACGGTCTGCCAAAGACCCAGTGCTTTGATTTCTTTTTGCTTTCTTTCATTTTGGTGTGCATGCAGTGTTTCCAAGTTGTCTTTGTCCTCTGGCCAGCGTATCTCTAAAAGGCTCCAAACCGCACCGGTGGGCAGGGCAGGAAAAAGCGCATCAAGTCCAGCGCCCCCCCTGGCCCTGCCGTTCGGCCCCCGCAGTGCTTTAGTGGCAGGCATCAACATGCTAGTTGCACAGAGAGAGAGAATATTGGGAGTTTCACTTGTAAAGTGGAGATCTTGCCGTACTGGGTGTAGCTGCACCGCGGAGACGGGGATCTGCACTGTGCCCGGGGGCGCCGTGAGGAACACCTGAGGGACAGCACCTGGACGACAAGAGAGGGCAGGAACGACAACGGTCACATCCCTGTCAAAGTAGCTTTCCACAATGCTTTATATGCACTGCATAGCACTTCATTTTTCAGTTCAATGGGAACTTTGCATGACATTTACATTTCTTTGAGGATAATCAGTGATAGACAGACAAATTACAAAACAAATAGCGCCAAAAAACACAAACACACAAATAAGAACCTCACCCCCCCTCCCCCCATCAAGTTTAAGTTAAACTTTAAACATTAAAAAGTTAAAATAATAACACATTTATTATTGATAAGATGAAATTGTAAAAGATATTTTAGGATATACTCTACAACACGACGACTGCACATTTGACAAAGCACTGTACATTGCCAACTGGCCCTCCCTGACTGCTGTGCTCATCCATACCTGAGTCCTGGCCTTGGCTGTGGGACACCTGCATGGCGGAGGGCCCCTGGGAGAAGGCGTTGAGGACCGCCAGCCCCCCATCAGCCAACGTGGGCGCAGAGGCATACATCACCGTGTGGGGGCTGGGGTACATCATGTGACCTGCCATGGAGGTGGGCACAGATGACGTCACAATGGTTGCCGGGAGGCTGACTGTGGCTGGACATGGACAAGAAAATAAACAAATGAGGTTTTCAGATTTGAAAGTTGAATATCCAGGCTGGGTGCAGTCCTGAATCTCTCACTCTAGGGGGCAATATTGCACTAAACTGTGTGTATTGCATCTTATTGACCTTTAAAATATGAAATTAGTCTTTCATTTCCCCCACTTGAATCCCTGATGAGTAATGAGAGGCATAACCTTTGTAAAATTCTGTGAAATGAAGACCTGCAGCCTCCTACAAAAGACTTGCCAACATGTCTTTATCAATAAGAATTACTGTAGGCGAACAAAACACCACACAGCAAATACTTTATATTCAAATATAATGAACAGTACCTAAACTACTAGAATGAATAATCAACCAATTCAGTTACCAATAAATTATTCTAATGTCACGACTGTCATTACAACATGACTAATGTTATGCTCCGACACCTCCTACAAATAGCTCACTCTTTCCAGCTGAAAGCATAGAAAGAGACAGACAGACAGACAGACAGACAGACAGACAGAGAGAAAGAAAGAGAGAGAGAAAGAGAGAGAGTACCTGTGGTGGTTGCCTGGGAGATCTCAGGGCTGTTGTCTCCACAGCTGATGGAGCTGGATTGGGTGGTGGGGTGCACCTGTATGGCCTGAAGCTGCTGAGACATGGCTCCACCTGTGAGAAGCACACCTTAGCTCTGGGCTCAAACACGAACACACACATACATACGTAGATACATACATACAGTGCCCTACAGCCTTCTAGGGCTGCACACTGGGAACATTTGAATGTTTTAACAATAAACTCAGGCAGACAGACAGGAAGTAGACAAAGTGAATTGCAGACACATGAAAAGACACAGACACACACACAGACACACACACACACACACACTATATATCAATCTCTCTCTCTCTTACACTCACTCACACATGCAGACACCAATCAAAAGACAGACAGTCATGAAAAATAGACACAGAATAGCAGACACACAGACTTTTTGACACAAAGACGCCGGACAGAACAGACAGACTAGTTGAGAACGCAGCCGAACACAGACTTGAACGCAGACCTGAGTTAGGCAGACTTGCAGACACAGACGTCTAAAGCAGCAGAGTAACTAATCAGGCAGATGGGGCAGCTGTGCCTCTCACCTGTGAGGGAGACGGCGGCGGGCAGCCTGAAGACGGCCTGCTGGCCCTGTTGCGTCTGCGTCTGGGCAGCCGTGGCGGCGATGGCTGGCCCCTGTTGGCCCTGGATGGCCAGGGAGTGCTGCTGCAGTGAGCCCAGGGGAATGGCAGGGGTGCCGGGGGGGAACGGAGTGCCAGCTGCTGGACAGAGGAGTCAGAGGACGGAGGACAGGAAATGAGGAAATAGAATAAAAGAGAGGAAGAGGGGGATGAATGAGTGAGTGGGAAGACCTGTGTGTCATGACACGCTAACATGGATGAGTAAGACTGACAAAGGTCAGTTGAGGCAGTGCCATGCCAAACAGGGATCTGGTGATTATCTACAGGATTCACTAGACCAATGCCAGGTGAGGGGCAGATCTGTTCTGGGGTCAGAAGCTACCCAGGGTAGTAAAGACTCTGGCATAGTAAAACCCCAAAGAGATAAGCTAGCAACATGGCTACAGCTCATGCTTTTATCCTTGGAATTAGAGCACCTGACCTGGCTATGACAATTACTTAGCCTATCTGGCCAACTGCCCTCTAAAGACAAACACAAACACAAAAATAGGTCATCTGTGTTTTTTTCTGCAAGACCGTGAGTAACTACTTGTACAGGGTCAATGTACTACTGTTGCCATGAAAAAACATTCAACTAAACACATTTACCGACATGGTTTACCACAGTGACAGAGTGCCTGTTGGCACCTTCAATCATAATAATTTCATACAATGTTGCAACACACGATTCTTAAACCACCAATATTGGCAACTGTAGTTTTATAACAGTCTGATTGTAGTCTAGAAAGATGACCAAGAGTAGCCACTGCTAACCAACAACGAAACAGTGCCAGGTGGGGGTCGGGCTCTCCTCTTCTCTGCTGCTGGCAGACCTGGGAAATTACCCATGCCACCCCCCTGTCTCACTCAGAGGCCATTGAATATTCATTACTACCGGTAATTACTGGCTCATTGTGCTATCGGCCTGATTATTTCTCTGGCTCCACGATGGCAATCAAAGGCACCAGGGTCACCGTGGCTCGTGCTGAATTAAAAACGCTACTGGGGCGTGGGGAACAGGAGGAGCTTGAGAGCTGCACAATGCAAATAAGCTCGGTGACACGATGGGTTGGTCAACGTGGGCTTGGTAACCTCTTCAGGAACAGGTCATACTGTACAGCACATCAAAAGACCTCGGCTGCCACAAGTAGTGTTTTTATTCAATAAAACGTGACTAAGCAGTTCTACTGCTGCTAATAATAATTTGAGATTATCAATGAACTGTGCAGAACTCCTTTGATGGTTTAAAGAGGACTCGAATATTTACCTCGGGCCTCGAATATTTACTAATTATAGTGGATGGAATCCACTATCTTGAAATCTCCTGGCTTCTACTTATTATAACCTTTTTTTCTTTTTACCTTTTCAAGAATTAATGCGACTCTAACAGCTTAACGTACAGACATGTTGAAATAACCGTTCTGAAGGTCTGGAGTGGGGCAAGAGAGTTATTTTTTTAGATCTTTAAAAAAGTTTATACTTTTTGAGAAATAGGGGATTAAGGCTACGTTTATACGGTGACAATGAAAAGAGAAGACAGAACAGAAGTGGCGTCTCGTCTTCATTTTTTTATTCACGTTTAGACGAGCATTCTCAGGGGGAAATCTTTGTTTATATGAAGACGCAAGAGTATGTGATATTCGATTGGATATGCATTCCAGACCGCTGGGTGGTGGTGTGATAGAACCCCGGCACGCCACGCCGCGGGACATCTCAATTTGACAGTTTAGCCAGAGAGGTAATCAAGGATCTTTGGTTTAGCCGCTTAGACGGAGACGCAAACCGGTCGTCTTCAAAACTCTACACTCTGGAAGGAGTCTTCAGATTTTTGCGCCTTCAAGCCCGATGGCGCTGTCGCCGTGTAAACGAAAGGCCCTTATGATAAAATATTTTGTCGTCTTCCTTCGCAATCGTTCTCGTATAAACGGCCCCTAAAAATGTTAAAAAGCTAATTTTCCCCCATAAACTTCAAAGGCTGGAGGTCAAAGGTCAAGTCAATGAACACTCTGAGTGCGATATCTCAAGAATGCCTTGACATACATGCCTGAAATTTGGTATGAGTGTTTGTATGGACTCAAAGATGAAGTGAATTGATTTTGGAGGTCAATGTCAAAAACACCTTGAGTGTTATATCTCTAACCGCTTAACGTACAGACATGTTGAAATAACAGTTCTGAAGGTCTGGAGGGGGGCAAGAGAGTTATTATTTCAGATTTTTTAAAAAGTAAATACTTTTTGAGAAATAGGGGATTAAAAATGTTAAAAAGCTCATTTCCCCCTATAGACTTGAATGGCTGTGATGTCATAATGGCCTAAAGCCAGCTGCGCTCGTTAAGCTCCCAGAGTAGTTCCCGGGCTAATCACAACACTGGCACAGGTGTCACCTGTAAGTCCAACTGTTTCAGCTTCTAAAGCATACAATCTGGCGCTCCCTAAAACTACACATCCTGTTTAAGTGTTTCCGGTGTGTCAAAATAAAAGTCACAGCCATATCTCATGCTTTGCGCATTATATCTCCAGAACGGCTTGACGCATATGCTTCAAATTTGGTACAAGTGTTTGTATGGACTCAAAGATGAAGTGAGTTGATGTTGGAGGTCAAAGGTCAAAGGTCAAAGGTCAAAGTTCAAGTCCATGAATACTCAGAGCACGATATCTCAAGAATGCCTTGACATACATGCCTGAAATTTGGTATGAGTGTTTGTATGAACTCAAAGATGAAGTGAATTGATGTTGGAGGTCAAAGGTCAAATGTCTAGGTCAAAAACACCTTGAGTGTTATATCTCAAGAACGCCTTGACACACAAGGTTTTTTGGTACAAGGGTTTGTATGAACTCAAAGATTAAGTGATTCAATGTTTTTTTTCCAGGAATCTCCCCACCAACATTAAGCCAGCAGCTTTCCATCCACTATTGTAATTCCTCTGCCATTACATTTCTAGTTTTGTAATGTTCTTATTCCCCATCATCATCTATGAGCATATGACTGTGTCAGTACAGTTCAACACAAGGTTCAACTGTGTTTGCAAGATATCTTTGAGCTTATCAGCTAGCCAACAACCATTAGCTGTAAAACTGCACATCTAAAACAAGTGCCCCAACTCCTCTCACATCTCATCTCATGACTGTGCTCTCAATATGAATTCTCCAATCTTATGTTTCTATGGTCAAAACTCTCTCTAACTTGGGGGAATTTCTGTTGCTACAGAAATCTTGATCTCTGTTGCTACAGAAATCTTGATCTCTGGTCAGTCAGCCATGCTATGCCCATTCATGAAACACCCATCGCCAAACAAACAGCCATCTGGTGAAATAACTGAACAGGCATGTTCCTGGACTCCTCACCTGACATGAAGGTAAAGCCGCTGGGCAGCTGCATGACCCCCCCGGGGGCGCCGGCCGTCTTCAGCAGCGTGCCGTTGGCCGCCCCTCCACCGCTGTTTCCGGCAGAGATGGGCGCCAGGTAGTTGGTGATGGGGAAGGAGGAACTGCTGCTGGCCTGCATGCTGGTGGAGGTGGTGGTCGACGTGCTCGTGTTGCCAGGGAGACTGGCCACGGTGAAGGCCGGCTTAAGAGTGTCCTGTGGCGACAAGGAGAAGAACAGAAGAAGGAAATGAAAAAACTAATGTTTTTCAGGATGCTGCAGCCAGACTTTAAAAGTAGCCTTATCAAAATTTACAATGAACACAAATACTCATGATCAAACTAATGGTGCAATCTAGACATCGTTATTAAGAAATAATTGATGTCCCTAGTTTTGCCTAAATTTAACTTTGTGCCATTCCTATAGGTAGTGAGACAACAAGTGAGTCACTTGAAACTCCTCACTGAATCACAGACAGCAGATGGGTAGAGGTTGATGACTAAACAGGCCCCAGGTGGCATTAGAGGGTTCTATAACCCATGCAGAGAAGTGAAATTACTGTCTAGATTGAATGCCACTGCACATCATTGTTTAGAAATCAAACAGCATACAACACTCCAACACGCCACATGAGGCAGTGTTGAGCTGGTAGGTCTTAGGTTACTGGAAAAGGGTTAGATCATCAAAATAACAATACAATCTTACATAACCTGTAAATACAAAAACATAAATGGTACCTTGGTAACAAAAGACTAGGTAACAGCTGAGACGTTCTGCATAGCATATGAACAATGCACAGCTTTGGTAGAAATCTGGCCTCAGAGCTACATCTGTGTTAGCAGATCATTTCATGGGTAATTGCCCGTCCACTGACACTGACTTATGAAGAGTACAGATGATAAAAGAGAAACATTCGAATGATGAACGGTAACCATGACAACAAGCTCTAGCAACCCAGGACTCCCTGTTAAGAGATGATGATATGTTTCAACTGAGAGAAGATGCTAGTTTGGTTCTTGGGCACACTGCTCCTCACCGAGAGTAGCAGAGATGAGAAGAGAGAAGAAGAAAAGGGTAGACAAAGGGAGATCCCTGACCGACAACATTAAAGTCACACAAAGGCAAACATTCAACTGATAGATAAAGCCCTCTGTGTAAAAAGATGCAAAAACTGAGCTTGTGGAAAGCAAATCATCAGACCCAGAATTCAACAGGGGGCAAACCAAACTGTCCACCTTTGATGTACAGAGACCAAACCACAGGCCACAGAGTCCACACAATCAACACAGCATAACGTGTCAGAATACAGCTCATGATGAAGGAAAATAAGGAACACTTCACCCTGCTATTTCACATTGGTATGCCACATTTTACGGGCAGCCGTAGCCTTCTGGTTAGTGCTTCGGACTTGTAACCGGAGGGTTGCCGGTTCGAACCCCGACCAGGAGGCACGGCTGAAGTGCCCTTGAGCAAGGCACCTAACCCCTCACTGCTCCCCGAGCACCGCTGTTGTTGCAGGCAGCTCACTGCGTCGGGATTAGTGTGTGCTTCACCTCACTGTGTGCTGAGTGGGTTTCACTAATTCACAGATTGGGATAAATGCAGAGACCAAATTTCCCTCACGGGATCAAAGAGTATATATACTATACTCACATCACTATGCCCATAGAGTGACTTGGCAATAATGCGTGGATGAAGATCTTTTGGATTATTTCCATATGGCAAATGTGTGTGTGTGTGTGTATGCTCTCTGCCCCTAGTGTGTGTGTTCTCCTGGTGTGCTCACTGCTCTTATATTGTGTTTGTGTGTGTTTTCACAATCCACGAATGGGTTAAATGCAGGCAGAGTGTGTGTGTGGGTGTGCACCACACTGAGACACGGTTTACATTTACATATAATGTAGAGGTCACTTCCAGCCAGTGAAGTCACAACATTTAAGAAGGACATATGAACTACAGTAATCTAACAGTTCAAAGTAACCGTGTTGGATAAATCACGAATGTGCACACACACACACACACACACACACACACACACACACACAGACACAAACGCGACTCTCTAGACTTTCCTAATAGACATCTACCTTTAAAGCAGGCATCTTTTGTCTGGGATAAATAGTCTGGCGAACATTTTTGCTTAAAACGTGTTAATCTCATTACTTTCAGGCCACAGTCTCGCTGTGAAAAGCCAGGTTGTTTGCCTGCAGTTAAGAGCACACACAGAGAGCCAGCTCCCGTTTATACGTGACTAATTGAGTGGGTGAGAGGTGAGCACCCTGCGGAGTGAACCCTGTGCTGACAGGAGCTCCCGACGTTTCCCTTTCCCCCCGACCACGCTGCTTCTGCGGAGGCCAGGCGGCAGAGTAAAGGCTCCGACCCCCACCTCAGTCACTGCCACCCAGCAGGAGCAGGTAAAGCTAACCCCTCTGCTGGAAGTACACTGGCTACGCAGGGACAGGCTAGTCTGACACACTTGGCTCCCCTGTTCAGACATACTGGAGGTGCCTGCGGGTTGGGTTAAAATAGGGCCTGTAAATTAACCCTGCGGAAGGGGATGGAGGAGGGGGCTGGTGCTCCTGCTACTGGAGGTGCTTCACCCAGAGCTGGGCTCCACTGTGTAGCTGGGAGACCAGGCAGTGCATTGTGTGTGGGTGTGTGTGAGTGTGTGTGTGTGTGTGTGTGTGTGTGTGTGTGTGTGTACTGATCATGACCAGATGTGGAGTTTGAACGGAGTCCTGTAAAACTGGAGCAATGTTAACATCAATCTGCCTGAGTGAGGAAGCGAGCGAGGGAGGGCCTGACTGTATCCAGTCAGTTGGTGTACAGTCTGTGAAAGGCTCTTTCTGGGAAAATGGAGAGGAATGTGTCCATTTTCACTGACAGGAGAGAGATGGAGAGAGAATGAGAGTGAGAGTGAAAGAGAGGGACACACACACACACACACACACACACACACACACACACGGTTTTTGAGGACTAGAAGGGTTCTCTTTGACTTGCCCCACTCACTTTCACTTTTCTTTCACATTTGGGAAGAGCACAGAAGCATCTGATACACTCCTTTTTTCCTTTACTGTCCTCATACACAAGAAGCATAAACAGTATTTTAACTCTGTTGCCGATGTTTCGTATCGGCAGGGGTTATTTCACCGGTCGTCGCTGAATTACATTAACATTGCATGGTCTCTCGATGCTAGTCACTATAAATATGAATGTGGCTTAAAAAAGGTGGCCACAGCACAACAGTGTGTGTGTGTGTGTGTGTGTGTGGGGGGGGTCACATCCTCATCTCACAGATCAGAAGTGTAGGTACTGGAAACAGCTGCAGTAGCAGGCCTAACCCAGGGGACGGTGTTGCACACATACTGTAGGAACACCTCAACCTATGTCAAGGAGAGAAGTCATTATTTGCCAAGGGCAGGGCACAGTGCCGATCAGTGTACATGGGAGTGCATGTGTGTGAATCTGACCATGTGTGTGTGTGTGTGCATGTGTGTCTGTACATGTATGATGTGGGGGGGGGGGGGAATTTGGGGTCGGTGGTGGCTGTGAAGTGTCTGAAACATACAGGGAGGACAGTCGGTCATTCGCCCTCCAGGAGCTTTGAAGGGGGGTGAGAATGGGTGAACAGCTGAGGGCTCTGAGCAGACAGCTGGCTGGAAACCTGAAACCTGGGGGGGGGGGGGGGATTAACCCCATCAGTGCCAACGGACAGACACGTGGCCCTTGCACAATGTCACTCCACATCAGCCACTGCCATGATTCCCACAGGTGACTTTGGGGGGAATGTGACATTCAGATGGAACTATGAACCTTTATGACGCAGTCCTACCTTCCCACTCTATGACAACTGTCTGTGGGTCAGTACAATTTATTTGTTGGATTTATTCATAGAAGTTCTTAGCCATGTGTCGGGAAAGTCCTTAACTTTGTCTAAATAATAGGAAGACCACATCAAGCACAGGAGGAAAGACCATTTCTAATACTGAGGAGAGGATTCTTGCATTTGAGGTTAATAGATTCAGTTCATTGACTTTTTGGCAGGATAACAGATTAAATGTATTGCCAGTACTTTTTACAAAGTATAATAAGTGCATGGGGATTTTTTTTTTAGAAGATCCACTTTAACGAGAGGGCAAAAACACTCACTTTCTCTTTAAATCAAACACAAATCCCAAAATGAGCATCCAATTACATCCATTTAAAAAACAAAAAACGCTGCGTACACTACCTCTCTGTGTGGGACGGCTCTCTCTAGGGGCTGAGTCTTTAAGACAATAAAACCTCCGGAGAAAAGGCCTCCACTTCAAATAATGAGGCCTTACAAATCTCCTAGCAGCGCTGATTCACTGCGAAAAGGGATGACAAGAGCCAGGGCCAACCCGGAACACAGCATCCCTTAAAAGCCCACTCTTCTAAGAGCCTGCATTACAGAGCGCATGCATTAGTTAAGAAACAGTGCTCGCCTAATGGAGATGATTATTCAGCAACGCTGAAACCTCATAGCATCTGAGGAGCATTATGATAATTGTGCTGTGGAGAGGTTTGGGGGTGATGGGAGGGTGTATGTGGGAGGGGGTGGGGTGGGGGTGCAGGACAGCTAACAAACAACACATCACACAAAACTGGTCTTGGCACTCATCAGATGCCAACGCCCCCCAGGTCATTGTGTGTGTTTTTTTTGGTTGGTGTATCTCTTAACATCTCTGAACGTTAATCTAATATACGACGTGAAACATGTGGCCAGTGGCTTATGGCACAGAACTGTGTGCAGAGTAGTCAGGGAGGGGTGTCCTGTGCCCCTGAGCGGGTTAAGACAATAAAAAAACGAAGGTGACAAATGGCGTTGGTGCTCAAGCTGCTTTAGTGGCCCCCATTGTACGGCTTACTGGCCGGACGGCGGGCGTAATCTCCCATTTGCTGGCGGCCATCTCCTGGCCTGTCACACTGCCAGCGGTGTGGAATTCGCGGCTCCGTTTGGGGAGACGGCTAAAAAAGGCAAGGCAGCCCAAGTCGGCGGGAGCCAGCCAATGGCGAGCCGGCGGGACAGCTGCTCGCAGCAACATAAGGCCGTGCTGGCCCCACCCCCCTGCCTTACACAGTGACACATTGCTCAACACCACCCCCACATACACACACACAATCCACACACCCACCCACCATAAATCCCTCCCTAATACACACATGCACACACTCACATACACAAACACACCTCACTAAATGTGTCACCCTCTGTCTCGTGCTCTCTCTCGCTCTCCATCTCTCGTTCTCTGGCTCTCTTTCTCTTTTCCAACAGGCGCCCTATTTAGGGCCAAGCTTAAGATAAGGGTGCATATCTGAGTAAATTAACTTTCCGCTATCTCAATGACACTCACTTGTCACCTAGTACCTCTCTCCTTGCCGGCACTAAGAACTGTGTTTGAGCGCGGGAGTGTGTGTGTGTGTGTGTGTGTGTGTGTGTGTGTGTGTGTGTGTGTGTGTGTGTGTGTCAGTGTGAGAGAGAGGGGGTATGGTATATGTGTGTGTGTGTGTGTGTGTGTGTGTGTGTGTGTGTGTGTGTGTATATGAGACTGAGCATGCAGGGTCTTCTCTCTTCATTTGTATGCAAGCCTGGTCCATCGCACCATTGAGGAGTTTAACCACGACTAAAGAGATTTCAACTTGATCTCAACTCTGCGTTTTCCTCCAAGCGCATACCACGGGGCTGACGGAGCAAGATCTGTCAAAAGCAGATTATGCATTCCCCATCAAACAGATTAAGACAAAACTGTCTTGATACGAAACTGAAGGCCCAGTAGTGAAGATGAGCTGAAAGATACGTGTGAATATAATGATGTAGTGATGACATGAAAAAGGTAGCAGCTGAGAGAGAGAGAGGGAAAGAGAGAGGGGAATAGATGGAGGGAAAGATGGAAAGTGAGTAAGAAAGAAAGAAAGAAAGAAAGATATTTGAGAGAGGCACTGATTTATCAGTCTAGTGAGTAAACTGCCTCCAAGTAAGTGGCAACCACAGACAAGCAGCAGACTTTTAAAAACACACTCCTGTTATCCCTCTTGGTCATTTTCCAGCATAACCTCTTCCTTACATAACTCCCAGATAAATCACAGTGCCCTTGGAAAACACAGAGGAAAAAGATGGGCTCTGTTTATGTGGACATGCCCGTCCACATGATTGTGAGATAAAAAATAAAAAAGTAAACATAGATTACTGACTCCTAAACGTCAGGTGAATATATTCATTAAAACCTGCTTTGAAACGTATCCCCAATCCCAAGAGAGTTTTAAGTTGTCTGATGGCTATTCACTGGGGCTCATCTGTAATTATTTGAAAAACCTTCTCCACTAATCAGTGCTGACACAGCGTCACAACACGTCACTTGAACATAAACAGCGTAAAATAAAGGGGGCAGGTCTCAAAACGGCGCACAGATCGAACGCGAGACTCTGCTTTCCATCAACCGCCATCATGTGACTCCCAGAGAGGAATATAGATAGAGGTGCGCATGAGGGTGCACTAAACTAGTCCACATCAGCCAGTGTCTTCGAGATCTGTGAGGATAATCACACAACCACACACACACACACACGCACACACGCGCACACGCATGCACACTCTTAGGAAAACCACCAGACCCTGGAGTTCACCCAGTTCCATAAGAGCTAATGAATGCAAGCCTCACTCTTAAGTGTACAAAACTGCAGTGTGTGTGTGTGTGTGTGTGTGTGTGTATGTATGTGTGTTGCATGGCAAGGCTTCCCTTTTCCCCAGACCTTTTTGAAAAACAAACAAAAGCCTGCTCCTGAGCTCCATCCCCAGAACACCACAACTGTGCGGTTTGCCCTCACTGACCAAACATCCCCCCATGAAAAGAGACAGAGGGAGAGGAAGAGAGAGAGCAAGACCAGGAGTGAGAGAGAGGCAGTTTGGGTTTGTCTCAGCATAATACAGTCAACCCACAGCAAAACCCCCCACTCCAGCCGTCCACACACACACACACACACACCACTAAATAAGAAAAAGAAAAAAAAAGAATGATCCAGAGACAGCTGCTGCTTATAAGGAATGTGAGGGGCCCTGGCCAAGAGAGCGAGCAGGGAAACCATACCATATAAGGACATGGAGGCCGAATCAAATTTTATCAATGAGCGGAGAGTGCTCAAGTGTGTCTGAGCGAGAGGGACACACCAGGTCCAGCTCAGGGCCTCCGGGGAGGGGTATTTATAATGAGCGCAGGAGTGGAATTATATATAAATATAAAAGAACTGAGAGGACACGCTGGTACGAGTGAGCTGATGAGAGTGGCGATATCACAGGGGCCCTGTGATGGACTGTTTGGGGCTTTTTATTTTGCGAGCCGGGCGAATGGTGGGGTGGAGTGCTGTGGAGAGGTGGACGGTGCTGATAATGATGAAATGGCGTTCCGTAGAGGTCCCTTGGATTTCAATTCCGGAAAAGACGGGACTGTGGCACCTGGCGAAATCCCTGTCCCCCCGGTCATCCCTGTGGGTGTCCCACTCCCGACGTCCCAAGCAGGGAAGGACGGCCCTTTGAGTCGTTGATTTAACTACGAAACTGTATGCCTTAGTGAGCCCCATATACTAACGTGGATATCTGCTAGCGTGGGAAAACATGTGCAATGCAATTGCATGCATTGCAAACATATGAAGTTAAGGACTTGGGGGCTATGGTCATAAGAACAAAGATGCCAAATGGAGGATTCATTTTGGACATTGCAGTAAGTGGTGTTGAGTGTGGGAGAAAGCTTTCAACAGGGGCATATCGTTTGATGCGGATGTGTGTCGACTTTTTTCCATTCCAGGGTGTGGGTGCTGGCATAGGGACAGGGAGTGCCCAGCAGTGACCTTCTGGGAAGCTCTGCACCTGTGCAGTGGTGCCATATGGATTGGTGTGTGTGTGTGTGTGTGTGTGTGTGTGTGTGGGTTGGGGGCAGCAGTGTGACTGACAGGGTGGTATTCTGATCAAGGACCCACCAGACACAGGTGTGGCAGCACCAAAGGAGTGGCATGCAGGTCAGGTGTGCTGGGGTGGCAAAGAATGTTGGCCTGGTTCAGTGACTTGTCATAGTCATGCCAGAGACAGCTGATTGACCAAAGAAAGAATCTTTGGTCATAGACACTAGAATGGTTGGGTGCTCAGTAAATGGGAGGCTGGTGGGCTGATATGATGCTGGAGTTCCATTAAGGTTTTATTGCCAGTTGGTGGAGCTCAGTGTGTGTGGGGTACAGGTGGTGAAAGAAATGGGCGAGATATTTAGAATGAGGCATGGTTCCAGGAGGGAGTCTCTCACTCACACACACACACACCCCATTACAAACAATACAATACAGAGCAAACTGAAAATGATTCTGCGAAAGTGAGACAATACACCTGATGCATGTTAAAAGCCTTCATCCTTTTATGGAAATGAAGATAAAATCTCCGCCTTTCCAGAGCCAAGAAGATTTGTCTCAGGCTTTCAGGATGCTCTGGGCTTTCAAAACTTCCCCACAGACGGACGTTGTCACAGAAGAATACAAAACAGCAGGCTAAGTGGTTTTAATAGTTCCCTTCATACTAGATCTCAACAGCTTGTAAATCCCCCCTTTGCAAAAAGGCAAATGGGCTGGTTTGGCTAATTAAAAATGATTTACTGCGCTATTGAACAAAACCATGAGGGCAAAGATAAAGTTCATTTAGAGTTCAACACCCTTGCTTATGTGTTCCTGTTTAGCTGTGTGGACTGCTGGCAAGCCCAAGAACTTCTTTTGGTTTTTCACATCATTAGCACCGCCGAGATGGTACACATCTCTATCACCAGCGGTTACTTAGGGACTCTCTACACTCTGATGAATTTGAATTAGAAGCTTTGAGTTATAACAAAGACATTTTTGTTATTCTTTCTTATTCCCCAAAGCCAAACTATTTGTTCTATTCCTGCAAGGCGCTTCGCAATATTTCAAAGCAACGTTTTATCAGCACTTTTTCTAAAGTCTCTGTAATTTGACACTCATGTCTTTGAGTAAGACAAAACTGTTGGCAACTTCCCACATAAACAAAAGCTTGTAGCTCACATTAGACATGATTGTTGGTGTAGGACTTAGTAAAGTACAGACACGCAGTATATCCATCTGTAGATCGGACACGCTGCTCCGTCTAAACATCAAGCCGTCAGGTGTCTGAAGAGGTGAAGCACGGCCACGCACCTCTGGGAATGTCTGCACACGCTGGCAGATCTATCAGGGAAGAAATGATTACTTCTGGAGAGGCTCGTCTCAGAGAGAGAGAAAGAGAGAGAGAGAGATAGCCCCATAACTTATCTTCTGCAGCTGGAGAGCAAAAGATGATTTAATGATTTAAATGGAGCCCCCAGCCTGACCCACTGTGGCTGAAGATTCACATCACAGGACTCTGTGGCCTCGACCTCCACTTTTTGAGAAGAAGCAAACAACCTCCCCTTTCTATTAAAGACACAATTTCTCATCTCATTCTCATTCATTCTACTCCAGTTATTTTTTTTTATCTTCAACTAAACTTACCTTGACTTCTTGCAGAGTTGCAGAACGATAAAAGCTACCAATTTCTGGAACCATATTTCAGAGGATTCAACCTAATTTATATGACATTTCTATTACAATCCTTTATGAACTTTCTACAGTCAGAAAAACTTAGTAGGTCTGCAATCAATTTCCAATGTGATAAAGACTTCACCTGGGATTGGATAGCTAATGACTTAATTTTTCAGGGTACAGTCAGCAATTTACTGAGGAGATGAGCCGAGATCTATGGAAGCATATGGGTAGCTTTATTCAAATGAGAATGCAACCTGCAATATGCAATTCAAAAAGACATTACATTATGCAATTGAAAATTCATTATGCAATTTAATATTGCAATTTGCAATAATATTCAACAAATTGTATTTTAATCTGCAAAGTGACAATGAAATCCTAAAATCAATTCCAATAATGTTGGTTAAAAAATAGAATAAACATGGATTGAATTGCATTCCATTTTGCCATGGTACTTCAGTTTCATCATTTAACTGTCAATTCGTTTTCAATTTAATAGTGGATGCGTAAGTAAACTGCAATTTAATAGTGGATGCGTAAGTAAACTGTTTTTTTGCTGAGTCCGCAGACAACATTCTCTTTAACGGTTACTTCACCATCTGCGGTGTACAACTCAAAGTAGACACAACATTTTAGATGAGTTGGGGACGTTATTGTCCGCTCAGGCTGACCGTTCTGTGCGTTATCTTCAATAATATTGAATATCTTCAATATTATTTTCAAAACAGGGTGGCTATTGAGGGCTCTGGCTCCAGTCATTATTGTGGCTACTGGCTATTATTGGCTTGATTTGGTCATGGGCCAACGCTAGAATACGTTTAGAGCACCCGCTATGAGATGGCAAACAATAAAATAAAAAACAAACCAATCATAGACTGTAAAAATGCGCTACACTTGGCACTAAAAACCGAATAGTTTATTTATAGTTTATGGATTTTCATGTTCGAATGCATATTTGCAGCAGGACAGCAGGCAGACCGCTCTTAGTTAGAGCCGCTGTTATCCAATGAAATTAAGTTGCGTTTACTCGACTCCATGCGCGTTCCCGAGCAACTTTTTCTTCTTCTTGTTATGAGGCAAGGACTTTATGTGCATTATCGCCACCCTCTTACTGGAGGACGACTCTCTTTTTACAGAATATCCAATAAAAATCGACTGGCGCTGGATCCGAACCCCAGTGTTCAAGATGGCGTTGACTATGAATTGGCCGGATTTACTAGCCTAGCCTCCACCATTCATTTGTATGGAGGGCGGGACTTAGTCACTCTCTCCAGTTATATATAATACCTCCATGGTCAACGCCATCTTGAACACTGGGGTTCGAATCCAGCGCCAGTTGGCTCTGACCATGCGCCAAGTTACAAAGCTGGGAATGACGCATGGACCAACGTCGATTTTTGCAATGCGAATTTTGCAATGCGAATTTTGCAACACAAAGAGCGTGACCAAAGTGCAGTGCAATCACGGGGGGCGCCATTTATTTTCCATTTGAATAAAATGCCTCAAAACGATGGCAAAACGTTTTGCCCAAAATAATCCAAAATCTTTTCAGGCTGGCATTGACAGTTTTGCCAAATATGTTTTTAAAATGCAATCCTACATTGCACTTTAAATGATTAAATTGCAAAACGAATTGACAGTTAAATGATGAAACTGAATATTGCAAATTGAAATGCAAAATGAATTGGCATTTGAATTTTGAACATTATTGGAATTGATTTTAGGATTTCATTGTCACTTTGCAGATTAAAATACAATTTGTTGGATATTATTGCAAATTGCAATATTAAATTGCATATTGCAGATTGCATTCTCATTTGAATAAAGCTACTCATATGCTTCCATAGAGATCCGCATAAAGCAGCTTCTAATTCTAACCATGAATCCAGAATGGGAAAAGTGAAAAGGCTTCAGGTTAACTTAATCTCGAAGCAGCTACGCAAGTAAGGGTCATATTTTGCACATGAACACCAACGCCTGAGTAGCCTTTGATCAGAACCTTAACAGAACCACTTGAACCGAAAGTTAGAAATACAGAACTGAGGACCTCAAGCCTCACCTGACCCGTAGAGGTCACTTTCACAAGCTATTCGAAGGGCAAAGCCACGGTGGTACAAACCTTGGTTTCGCCGAGGCTCTCCGACTCCGACACCTGGTAGGTGAGGTCGGTCTCCTCGAAGCCCGTGGCGCTCATGCGCTGGTCAGTGGAGGGGTCCGAGCGGGGCGGCGAGTCGGGCGAGTTCAGGCAGGTCTGGATCAGGGCTTTGCCCGTCTCGCTGGTGATCATGGGCTGCAGCTTGCGTGTGGCGAACGTGTAGACGTGGCCCGTCTCGCTGGCCACCAGCAGTAGCACCTGTGTGCCCGTCAGCGTGGACAGCTCATAGGCCTGCAGAGAGAGAGGGAAGGAGAGAGAGAGAGAGAGAGAGATAGGTAGTAAGTCTCAAGAAAAGCGGAGAACTCATTTAGATTTCCTAGATCATTACTGTTTCATTACGTAACTTGGCAGAAATGTCCAGACATCAATTGTCAGTAGATGTTTTATTTTACCAAAACACAGTATAAATCAACACAAAAGTCCACTTAAGACAAAAACAAAAACTCTTACATAGGAAACTGAACACTCACTGGTGTCAAAAAATTAAACACAGCAAAAGAACATAAATTGTGACTTGTGAATTAATTCCCTTCAGCAGAAAGTTAGGACCGGACAAAACACTGGCCTCACTGCAGACTCCCACTAAAGCTTTTTCACAACCCACTAAAGCCTCACAAATTGCTTTAGGCACAATAACAAACACTGCGGAGGAATTATCGGTGAGGTCACTCCAGAAGACTGTGTCTTTCTCTACTGGACCTCAAGAGAGAACCCCAAAAGCATGGCTGGCATTAACTTTGACTCACTGCAGGCGTAGCGGTCCTTTGAGGTGTTTACAAACAGTGGCGGTGCCAACCCTGTACACCAGTGATGATGCCACACACACACACACACACACACACACGCACCCACACTGCACTGGTGAACCCTGACGTAAAGGCCTAAAACGTCACTAAAATAACATGAGATAAGCCTCCAGAAATAGGGGGCCAATGATAGTGCGTGACTGATTGCATTCCGAGCCGAGGGGACTGGTGATTGCGGGGAGGGGAGGGGGTGGTGCTGGTGGGGTTGATGGTATGGAGCAACAGAGGATTGATTTCATACAGATGGAGGTGGCTATGAAACGCGAAAGAGTTTGCCCTTCATCGGACTCTGATATTAGCTAGATGACACGACACGACACGACACATCTGAAGAGATTTCTATGAGAGTGTGAGTGCACTGTGTGTCTGTGATAGCCAGACATTTATGAGTGCACACACTCCATATAAAATGCGTTCAAGACACCTTACATACCATCAGTTATGTATGTCATAAACCTTTCAGAAGTGCTATCTTAGTCATCTTTCACTGGAACACACACACACACACACACACACACACAGTGTTTCCCATACATTGACTTATTTGTGGCGGCCCACCACAATATCAACGTTGACCACCACACAATGATTTTCCAGGTTGTACTACATTGAGCTTAAATCTGGTTAGCATCATAACCACGCTGCACTAATTTGCTAAAAACTATTGCATTCAAGTTAATTCTGCAAACCAACCACCACAAATACAATTAAATTCTGTGGGAAACACTGCACACACACACACACACATTAAAGTGAGCCTTTGAATCTGCTGATGAATGGATTCATCTATAACACTGTGTGTGCAGGGACACTGACGGTGGAATAATGAAGGGCCCCAGATTGAGAAGGGTAGTAACAACATTACAGCACACACACGCACACATGCCAAAAGTAAAGCTAGCATAATATGCTTTATCAGACATGAGACATTAGGATGACACTGGGAAATTATGGATTTGTCTTAATGATGCAACATATTTAGCAGCCTCTTCCAGATTATTCTTCTTCCTGAAATTGTATTAAATCATAAAAAAAACACAGTGCTAGTATGCAATTGCTCACAGCTTGCATCATACACAGACAGTATTTTCAATAAGTCATAGTTTTGTCATGTCTTTAATCTAAATCAGAACTAAATAGCATATGCGAGTCAGACAGCAAAAAAAAAATGCTTCAGTCTGTCTGCGTGGTTCAGCATGAAATAAAATACATAAACATCTATTTTATCTCTTTTTCCAAAACATCTTGAAAAGCACAATTATGATGTAATGTGACACACAAGTGGTTTCCAGAGGCGTGCGGAGAGAAGTGGGTCTGGCCATTGCACATCTTTTGACAGCTCTTGATATAATCTTCTAATCCACCGGCACAGAGGAGCGCTTACGCAGTCCAAGGCAAACAAGAGCAGCAAAACTATTCCTGGGTCTGCATGCCTACTGTAGATTTAGGCCATCGATTAGATTCTGTCAATCTTTTGTCATGGACTGAACATGACCACAGCTATTTTCACCAATCATTCTAGACCCCAAGTCATACTGTGAGATTTCACAGGGATTTATAATTAGGGACTATAAATCAACATTAGTGAAGTCATTGCTGAAATGGGTGTTTCAAATTAACACCATAAAACTAACCATTATACGTGGTTTTGAGACCAGTAAAATCTTGATGTTTTTACTGTTTAAACAACTCCTCTCAAACATTTATTTTATCCAAAAGCTATTACCATACACATTTTAGTTCTATCCTTCATGCTACATAAATTTAGGACAGTTGTCATTGCAACTTCATGTGGATACCAATTCGGTCTAAAAACTATGAAGCTCCACTCCGTTAGAGAGGTCTCCCACACCACACGCATGCCACAGAAACGGAGATGACCGACACTGGATGGGGAGAGGAGCGGGTGCTGCTGGACAGCACGGCAAAGGTGGGCCGCTGTAAGGCCCTCCTCCGCGTCCCGTCCTACTCGGCTCTTCAGTGGGCCAGAGAGTCGGCTCTGTCGCCCACTCACAGCACACCAAAGCACAGCGGAGCGCGCACACACACACACACACACACACAGACCAAGAAGAAACCTAGACAGGGGAGAGTAAAATGCACTGAAGGGACAGCATTGCGAACACTCTTCAAGGACTCCAACGCATGTTCCCTCAGAGAATAATATACCTGTATTACAGCAGCTATTTTCCTCCAACAGACAGATATTTTCCAAAAGCCAAGGAAAAAGAGAGCACTTACGCTAACACAAAGCTCTACTTGTCTGGTCAGGGATTTATACTTCAAACCACCACAGAGCTATTTGTTAGTCCATATTGCTGCTATTGCTGCTTCCTGTGTGCTCAAAGAAATGGATTCAATAAACAGGCGTCAACATGAATCCTTTGAAAACTCCATACTCTACTCAGATACTTACTAAAGGACGATTCTGTTTTGCAGATGAAATTGTACAGATATGGTCGATTCAGACAAGCATGCAAAGGCTCAAGCAGCTGGAAGAAATCATGGAATAGTTCAAAGCTAATACTCCTGTTTGTATAAGTTCAAAATGTAAGTAGACGTACAAATGTATAAACCAAGAATAGATTAACTTAAATCCTGGCAGTGGGATTAAGAAAGCTATGTCAGTGTCTCATGACCATTTCATCGGCATGGCCTTTTGCACCAGAGACGGCATTTTCCAGGGACTGAACTGTCATGGTCCATTAGTCTTGCACACTTGCTGAGTAATGGCTTGAATTTTCCCTTACTTAGTTAGTGTCCCACACTGGTCCCAAATTATCCATATAATGTTCACATCATCAACAAAACTCTTCACAACAAACTTTCACAAGGAATTAACAGTGCATTGCCACACCATACCATTAAAGAATAATTTACCATCTACAAGCAACAACAAAGAGATTCATTTCACTATCCAAATTAACCAACCTCCGCCACCAACCTTGTAAGTGTTTCTAATCTTACTGCGCAAGATAACTATGTGGGTGGCATTAGATCTCAGGGGCTGCATCCTCTTGTTAGGGCAGCTGTCAGACAGGAGATTCTGAATCACCTGCTGACCACCAGACACAACTGCCCTCTGGAGCTGCCTTTGATAAGGGTCATTCCCATGGTTTGGTCAGCTGTTCGGAGAGCAGGAAAAGCACAGAGACACTGACGGACGGCAGCTACAGTTGATGCACCAGACTAAACCCGTCAAGGCTGCGTCAGCACACTAAAGAGCTGCAGAAAACACAATACAAATAGACGGCTGCAACAACTGCACAGTTACAGGGAAACACGCACCAATTTTTAAACTGACGGAAAATAGATGGTCAGTCTATTTAAAACACCTACTGTATACTACCTAAGTTTCAATTCCAAGCATGAGTATAAGTAACACAAACAACTAAATTTACAGCAGTTTATGAGGTCTTAATGTTCTGGAACAAATGGGTGCAGGAGAACCACAAACGGGGTGTCAACTGTGTCTGCTTGTTATAGCACCAAATCGATGTATAGAATTGAAAACATTTGTTCAAAAGTCCAAGCAAGCTATTTATGTGAAGTGCAATAGCCCTCATAAACTACAGCTGTCAAAACTACCATTTTCCAAAACTACATTAACAGCTGATAGTTCATTTATTGCTAGCAGACACCCTGCACACAACAAAACATTAGATTAAAATGGTGATGTTTCAGGCAAAGCAGCCATGTAAACCAGTGAGAAACTAGAGCTGGATATCGGTTGTCCACAATGAATTTCATGACTCTCATGGTTTCAACCACAATGGTTTCTTTCACGTGTCAGTGAATTACCAACTGTCTGAATGCGCTAAATGATCCATCTAGTTCATACAACTTCAAAACAACATTTTACCAAAATAAAACACAAACAAAAATGTGTGTGTGAGAGAGAGAGTTCTGTATTCTGTACATGTTTATACCCACATTGCTGTATTTCTCCTTTCTTTATTTTGTGATATTACTGTGTCATTCGCTAGATTTGGCGACACTAAACTCAAACAGTCATGACGATAAAGCACTTTTCAATTTTAATTTGAAAGAGTAATAGAGAGAGAGCAATAGATAGAGTGTGTGTGTGTGTCAGTGAGTGAGTGAGTGAGTGAGAGAGAGAGAGTGAGAGAGAGAATGTGTGTGAGAGAGAGAGAGAGAGAGAGAGAGAGATTCACTCTGTTGGGCTTCCTGAGCAGCCTCCAGGCTGGATGAGCACATGGGTGATGAGGAGTGTGCCCTGCCCGCCCGCCCGCCTGCCCGCCCGCTTGCCTGCCTGAGCATCGGCCCGCAACGCCCAGGGCCGCTCCACCTGGGGCCTGTGCCAACCTCAGCAGCTGGGTGCATCCATGGCACACACAGAATGAGAGAGAATGAGAGAGAGAGAGAGAGAGAGAGAGAGAGAGAGAGAGAGAGAGAGAGGGAAAGAGAGGACACTAAGGAAAGCATCAAGCTCATCGCTACGCTCATGAAGCCCGTCATGACGCCGCAGTCATTCATTGAAGCACCACTTGAGAAGACGTAACCTACTATAGAGTCCTGCTCTGGGTGTCTGCCCAAACCCAGGCCAGTGCAATACAGTAAAACGTCTGCATCATGTTGGTTTGGCACATTAACACCATAGCTCAGCTGGCTACATCACCAACTGCAGTTGGATGTTTTAATGAGGTCTTAAACAGAACATTCTGGAATCTCGCATGCGGAAAGAGAAGAAGGTAGGTAGGCAAGCATGCATGCCATTTTCCGGGAGGAATATCTGCCATTAAAAGCTGGGCATTTAAGTCTAACGCCCCAGGAAAAACATTTCATGGCGACTGTTCAACAAGGGCCAAGGAATATTTCAATCTGCTTGGTTCCACCTCCTGTGAGTCTGCGTGTATGAGTGTTTGACTGAGTGACAGAGAGAGAGAGCAAGAGAGAGTTTGTGTGTGTGTGTGTGTGTGTGTGTGTGTGTGTGTGTGTGTGTGTGTGTGTGTGTGTATATATATATATATATATATATATATATATTATATTATATATTGATATATATATATATATATATATATATATATATGGTGGTGGTAGTCAGAAATAGAGAATGTCAGTTGCTACACTCTATTTTAAGCACACAGCGAGTCGTGTCTTCAGTGGTTCCCAGTCACCCTGTGCCAGCACAGGGAATATGTAGGCTAACACCACTCTGTGCCCATCAGAGTCCCATGTGCACAGCAACACCTTCCACCTCAGTCCCACATTCAAACATGGTCTATTTGCTCAACACCTTCAAATGGAACGGATACACCTACCTGAATCAATACTCACTTCGGTGTGATTTGGTCATCAACTGTGCAAATAAAGTCTGTGCCAAACTGTCAGTGTATGCCCCACAGCAATGGTTGATCATGGCACAGGTTCTCTAACTAGTTGGTTATGTTCATTTGAAATAGGCTATAAGTTGACCATGGAAATTACAGTGACACTGTCGTACATTTACTTAGTCTTAAAATCATCCGAAATAACATAACACATTCTATAGGCTACTCTTAAGATAACCATAAAACACCAGTTAAAGTCACATCATACTGGGTGATGCAGTGAGTTATGACATTATATGGCAACCGGTCAGTGTTGTCATAGGGAACACACTCAACATTGAGTTTTCGACTTGGATTGACAGACTCTGCTGCACACTCACCTTTTTCATGATTCCAGTCTTCCGTTTGCTGAAAGTTGTGTATCTTCTCAATTTGTTGTCGATGAACTCCATTTTAATCTTCACTCGCCCACGAGTTTTCTTCCCAGGCTTTGCCCCAGCAACACCTCCGGTGACCACGCCATAACCCCCTGGCTGAACCCCTATCTCTGGCCCTACCATAGCGGCTTCCATCTCCGCCCGCTCTCGCTTAACACCTCTTCGGTTGTCCCCGACTGAACTCATAGGATCATCATCATCCCCGGAGTCGGACTCCGCGTCCGAACCGCTACACACCGGTGCACACTCCTTATCGGGATCATATCTGCCGCTACCGGGAATCCCCACGCCTGTGTTCAAACCCACCAGTCCGCCCTGACCCACTGACTGTAACGTGGTCAAGCCTGTCCCGTTACCTGGTCTCACTCCTCCTCGAGAACCCACTCCTGGACCATTGCCCCCCAGCATCCCTGCCCCTTTCCCCGGCCGTCCAACCGCACCAGCGCAATCGTTGACCCCAGACACTGCTTGCCCTGCTCGGACCGAACCAGGACGAAGTCCGCTACCGATAACCACAGAACCGTGACCCGCGTTATTCCCAGCTGTTGATCCGTTACCACTCAGTGTTGATCTAGCCTGACTAGATATCATTCTATTTTAGAAATTAATTAGCCAAAATATGCCAGCCAACTGCTGGAGCTTGAACTGCCTGCTAAAATTGCACCACAGCACACGAACCTACGAAAGGTAAACAAACAGCGAAAAATATGGTCAAAGCCTTATCCGGAATCTCTACGTAACAACCTATGCAAAGTTTCAAAAGTGATGCTGTCCCAGAGACCCTTCACCCCGACAGTCTAGCTCTGCCTTCTCCTTTCTCAAAACTCGAAGCACTTTCTCCAAAAGGAAAATGCGGATTGCAGCTCTCGAATCACTCCGCCATGACATGTAGTTCATACAGTAAACGTGGGAGACGTCGTCAATGGCGGCCTTAAATCTTTTGTCTCTGTAAATTCAGTTTCATTGTAGGCGTGCAGACTATTCTCTATACTATTTACAATGTTTCAATACTTGGAGTTCTTTACCGTATATGAAAGTGGACGAATATATCAAAGTACGATCTACTTTCCTCCTTATAAAGAGATACAATGTTTCCTTTTATGGCGTTGTCTCTCCTTATTTGGTGAGTCACAGTGACGCCCTTCCATTGGTCTGGGCGAATCTGTCTCGGAACACCATTGGTCAAATCGGCATGTTCATTAGAATAAATGCCATCATGGTTGCATTTGCTAGACGTCATCTAGGGAGAAAGACAGACATAGTAGGTTACGTGCCTTGATCTTGATTGTTAGACCATTTGAATGATGTTTCAGAGTTTTCATTTTTTATTATTTTATGCAAAGGAGTTGCAGCATTTCTGTAATCTTCACTTTCAGTGCAATATAGAATGGTTGGCTTTGAGAGTATGTATATTGGCCCTCCAGATGAGGAGTTGACAGTAACTTGAAAGGACAGGCCTAGTAAATTTGTTAACTTGTATAGTTAATACTTGAATTTCCACTATTAATGTTTCCTGGCTAGTAAAATTGATAGCAATCAGAAGCTAGCCTATATAAACAGTTTTCTTTATCATTCCTAAACTTTATAAACAGACCTCATAAACCATAATGAAGATTGAACACAGACTACTCCAAGGTTATTACGAAATTGTTAATCAAAAGAGAGAAACACAAATGTTGGCAGAGGGAAATGGGTCTGGCTCTGAACATGGTGTTTTCTTGCCGTAGTTAAGCTTACATATTTGTGGCTACACACCATTCTCATTAGTAAGCAGACACTGTGCCGTGCACTCTCTCATATCTACCCCAATGATTAACAAAATACATCCTTGCCAGTTTTCCATCGCATAACAATATTTCCATTGAAAGGTGTCAACATCTATTCCATTAGGCTATACATTCTGTTAATCTTAAAGTGGTGTTGTTATAGCTCTGACACAAGTAGCTCCCCTTCGCCTACACCAATCCCAATAAGCACTGAGTCTGAGACAGGCTGTTCATGTTTGTGTGTGAGATGGAGAAAGAGAGTGACACTGACCAGAAGAAAAGCAAAAGGAGAAAGAGAGAGAGAGACTAAGGTTTACACTGTGAGGACATGTGCATTAGGGCAGAGGAGACAGAGCATTTGTGGAAGTGTCAGAGACATGGAAAAGCCACATTTGCATGGCAAAAGATACCCCTCTGCACAATTCACCCACTGAAACATCACCAGGGCTGAGTCAACATACAGCGCAGGTGAAGAACCTGCCATGGGAACCAGACACCTTTCAAGGGAATCAATGCAATTACAAGATAGGTACAGGATGCTACAAGATGCTCCTTGTGGATACTGCCTTTGAAATAAACTGATGAGCAACCTTCTCTGATATAAAGAAGGTTCATCAAATATGTAGGAAAAATATAAAATATGTTATATATGCTATGTTCTGTTCCTATCTGTGGAGGTCACTGCATAACACTGTAGGCCTTGAGCTTTAATCCATTTTACTTTTGTCCAAAAAAAATCTTCTCAGGGTCATCTAGCTAGCCATCACTGTGTGCACTCTAAACAGCTCAAGGGTTCATGTACAGTTCCTCTATAGATGGGAAGCAAAGTGTTTCACACTCAGCAATGCACTGCTGCAGGAATCAAGGACAACACCTTTAAATGTACTCTTACTTCAGGGGCTTAATTGTTTAGAAGGCACTGGATAGTGTGCCCTGTCAAAGAAGTCAGGTAAGAAATATTTTTTATAAAATTCCTAACATTTACTGACGTAAATACTGGGGTGTCTCAGAGTCTATCAATTTTCACTGCTTTTCTCCATAGTAAATTGTGAAAAATTGGGCTCAACATCATCTAAAAATTTAGAGCATTGGTTGACTGAGAATTAGTTTGGACTCTGTCAATCCACTTTTGATTGCTGGTGACCAACGCTGAAATCACTTAACAGGGACATGAACTTCCTACTGAATCTTTACAGAAGAACAGCAAACACATCTTTCTTGTAAACAAAGGTTTTGCAGTTGCAGTTGTTTACTCAGAATCAGTCAAAGGAAACGCACATCCGTGTTGTTTAAAGGGACACCAGGCAAGCCTGATGCTTTTTCTCTACGAAATTCCCCCTCGCTTGGTCTGAAGCTCTTTTCCTTTTCTTTGCGTCTTCTGTCAAGGGTTTTCGTTGCTTCTTCGCCGGCTCTGCCATTATAAGTATAAGAATAAGTATAAGTATATATACTCTTTTGATCCGGTGAGGGAAATTTGGTCTCTGCATTTATCCCAATCCGTGAATTAGTGAAACACACTCAGCACCCAGTGAACACACAGTGAGGTGAAGCACACACTAATCCTGCCTACAACAGCGGTGCTCGGGGAGCAGTTAGGGGTTAGGTGCCTTGCTCAAGGGCACTTCAGCCGTGCCTACAGGTCGGGGTTCGAACCGGCAACCCTCTGGTTACAAGTCCGAAGCGCTAACCAGTAGGCCACGGCTGCCCCAATTATACACACGTTTGCAACAATCTCTAGCGTTTCTTTAGCCTGCCTGCTTCGGTCGGTGGGTAGGATACACTGAACTTGCAAGCGGGATATTCTTCGCGGGCGAGAGAGTCTTCATTCGCCCTGTAACGAGTCATTTAACCATATACCGACTTACGAAGATGAGTAATTAACACGAAAACGTTGCCTGGTGCCCCTTTAATACTGATGCAATCAACACAAGTCATTTGTTGTGTTCAAAACCACTGCTAACCATACTTCTCTGTCTTTCTTAGTGAAAAGCCTGCGCCATGCTGGATAAGAGGTTATGATTGGTCCTGAGTTGTTGGCGATTTTGGAGATCCTTATGAATTCGAGGGGTGTCTACGGAGCAAATTCAAATATGCAGAATTGTCTGGGTTCACCCATGCTATTATAAATAACTCCCAGAGTTTCCTTTACGCATGAGAGAAGCCTCTTGATTAGCCCTCTAGGATAATGACAACCAATCAGGGGTCTACAAGTGAGTGCCTTTAATGAGAGCAGCAAGTATACATGTTGATTACTGTGACTGTTTGCAAAAGCACATTAAAAAAGGCCAACCTGTAAGAGCCTTGTATTAATACAGAATAAAATAAGGACCATTTCTGAACTTAAAAAAATATTAAAACAAATACAAAAAGGATATACAAAATGGTCCTCACAGACAATGAGGCCACTGATGTTTGATAAAGATATAATAAGAAAATGCAGAGAATCCTTCATTTTTTTTTCTAGGCACTTAGAATCTGTTGAGTGATGGTGACATTTGGTCTCTCTGTTTCTGATGGACTAGTAGCACTCTTTTTATACTGATGTTTCAGCTGTAACATTTTTGAACACAATCTGCACTTTCTTCCAAGGGACAGGACAAGAGCCGTATGTACGTATGTGAATCTGTATATTAAAAAAACATCACAGAGTACCTTTCCATTGACAGAAAAATAATAAAAGCAAACAAATAAAAAAAGATATAAAACACAGGACCTTCATGATAAATACAAGGCTGCCTGCATATCCTTCTACAATACAACATTATAAAAATAAGAGAAATCTGAAGTGTGTTGATGGGGTTAGTGCAGATTTTGGGTGAATATTTCTACTAGGCTTTGACATGTGGAGGGGTCCACACAGTGGAGGAGATCCGGGGTTTCGGACCACACCAGCATCAGGGGAGAGTATATGTGTCCACCTGTTGTCCAGTCAGCTAAAAGTTAGGAGGCAGAGCTCCAGAATCGGAGGCTCATAGTCGGCCATGCGCTGAGATGCTGGGTGGCGTTACCATTGGCAACCGTGGTCTCTGAGAGCACCGCGAAGATATATTTAAAGATGAACAGTACAATCATAACTGAATCTCTTTAAAACACACACACACATACACACACATACACACACACACACACACACACACCTTGCCTCTGACCGTTTTTCCTCTTAATGTTTCCTAGGGCAGGCAGCACACTGCTGGTCCTGATAAAGAATAGTTCTGACCCAGAAGTAACAGACATCAACCCTTCATGCAAACCTTTCTTCCTTTTTTTATCAACAACTTGTACCCTAAATCTTCATCTCCCAAGTAAATGGTTTGTAAATAAAACCAGATTCTGCACACAAGGACGCCGGTAGCAAATTCAAGTCCAGATGAGACCAGAGGCATTAAAATAACAAAGAGAAACAAAAGGGAGTCCAGCATGGTGACATCAGCTCAAGTGTCTCTCTCTCCTGATTGCATTGGGCTCTTCCCCCTCCTAAACAGCAGAGGAGGAAGGCTAAGGTTGGAGATGAGGGTTTCTATTCCCATATTCGTCCACGGAGAAGGGCAGTTCCCAGGGTCCCAGAGGAAGAGAAAAAGAGAGAAAGTGAGGGAGAGACAGAGAAGGCTAGGGAGGTAAAGAAGCACCTAAGTGGGTGGATGGGATGGGAAACTCTGTGGACGAGTGCAAACAGCCTTGGCCACGATTAAGGCAAAACAAACAACAAAATAAAAGCTCCCTGGGGTCTGAGTCCTTTTTCACGTACATACACACACATGTGCATATACATACATACATACATACATACACACACACACACACACACACACACCGTGATTAGTGCATATACATACATACATACATACATACACACACACACACACACACACGTCCGTCAATACAAAAAAGTCTCTTTTTCCAATCCGATAGCCCACTCTCTCCTCTCCTCCCCCTGAAATGTGTCAGACTCAGTTCTGCATCCAGCATGTCTGTGATTGTGCGGGCAGGCAGGTGGTTCTGGGAGCTCCTTTGGGGGCAGGGGGGGCTGAGGCTTGAAGAAGAAGAGGGGTGAGGTGGGGCAAGCGGGCGGGCGGGGGGGGGGTCACAAAGGATTGCACGAGGTGTGTGTGTTGTGCGGAGTCCTTCAGACTTTGCTGTCGGAGGGCAGCTCGGTGAGGGCCTGGGCCAGGTCACTGAAGGAGGGCCTCTCTTTGGGGCTGGTTGCCCAGCAGCGGCCCATCAGCTTGGAGACTTTGGAGGGGCAGCCGTCCGGCGCTGGCAGCTTCATCTTACCACCCTGCAGGCCTGTAGGGAGTACACAGAAGGAAGACTCTGTTGGAGATGGTGGACAAGACAGTGGAGAGTGTCTACCTGGCAGCTGATTTCTTTCAGATTTCTTTTTTATGACAAGATTAAGGTGCTGTCTATGACCAGTTGGCTTCCATTAGCAAATGTGCTCATGATCTCATTACTGCTCATTACTGTAAACTTTCTTGACTTAAGATACTGTTTAAATCTAAAACTATGGTGTCTAGACCCCTTGTCTTGTTTTCACCAGACCAAGCTAAATCTTTTAAGATTGAACATTGGTCTGGGGAGTCCACTATGTATTTTCTACTGCACAAGAGGCGTGATCAATGGGCATAGTTCAAATGACTCTGTATGCAATTGGATAGTCATTCACCAATCTGACCAACGAACTGGGTGACGTTTGCAGAGCGACGCGAAAACTCCAGGCTCATCGTTTTAAACCTGCCAATAGCGCGCCAGGTGGATAAGCCAGCTTGTGATTGACCCAGCATAACAGTAACGGAAGCAGCAGAAAAAGATGCACAGGTTTCCAGCCTGAGCTGCAGGACGAAAAAGAAATCGCCGGCAGATCTACTGGACCCCATGAAGCTTATTGTGAAATTGCATGACATGCATCACAAAGTTGGCTTCATCATACAAAAAAAATGGCATATTAAGACTAGGGCTGTCACTTTACTTTCGAAAATCGATTGCACAATCGATTGGACCAACCAACACAAGTTTCGAAAACTAAATTAGGGAATCGAATTTAACCAAATATGTACACTATTAATTTTAAACGAATTAAACAAATAAAAAAATCTAGATGTAACAAAACTCACAAACAAGCAGAAAAATAACAAAGAATTCCGAAGTGCAGTAAGCATTGCGAAAGCTAAAAAAGAAAATTCCCACCAATTTTACGCACCGGAAACAGCGGTTTCAATCGGCTGCTGTGCTGCTGGCGTTTTGCCAAAAAATTGAGGACAACGCGATCAACCTGTGCGACATGAGAGAGACGAGTGATAGGCCCTAATAACTTGAGGAGTTTGATATGGAAGCACTTTGGGTTTGGGTATATCAAACTATGGAGAAGGACAAAGCGGTATGCAAACTGTGCAGTCGTGAGTTCTACGTAGGCAAAATTTGTTTGACATTTCTAATAGTAAACGCAGCCTCGTTGAAGTCTGCAGTAATGTTTTTCACTGATGTTATGACAGTCCACTCTGCTTATTGTTTTTCGAGAATGTTGCACTCCTGTTTGTCATTGTGCACGAAACTTCACGCCAAGAAATCATCAGAAATATTGCTGGCTTGTGCGCCTTCAAGCGCCCCCTTTACGTTAGTCCTAATTCCTGTTAGTTGTTCGTGGATTGGCCTATGTTTGGCGTTGAAAATTAAACGTCTTTTGACATGAAAAATCGATTTTACAATCGATTCAATGAACAATTATGTCTCAAGAATCGAACAGGATTTTTTAACAAAAGTGACAGCCCTAATTAAGACAGTGGTTGTGCTGACTACACACATTGCTTTTGATCTGACTTTATGACCCTTCAATGAAATGTTTCTGTTAGCTATTTTGTGTTTGTTTTTTTTTTACTGCTGTTTTACTGCACATCCTCTCTGCATATTAAAGCAGTACTGCAAAATAGCTATTAAGACACTATGCGTTTTAACGACTAAGCAGTATGGGATGCTCTACCTGGGTCCAAGCAGTATACTGAAAACATACAGCTATCAAGCTGGTCAGTGGTGCACAGTGGCGGGGGAGTGTGGGTTGTGTGCATTCTTACCTTCCAAGACCTCATCATCACTGAGTTTAGTGTAAGGCAGCTCTCCATGGCTGAACACTTCCCACATGAGCACACCGAAGGCCCAGACATCTGACTTGGTGGAGAAATCATCCTCAAACACGGCCTCAGTAGGCATCCAGCGCAATGGGATCAACACCTGCCGGTAGTGGTAGTACTCACTGCACAAAGAGAGAAAGAGAGAGAGAGAGAGAGAGAGAGAATGAGAGGGAGAGAGACTCATGAAGGAGGGCCTCTCTTTGGGGCTGGTCACCCAACAGTAACCCATCAGTTTGAACATTTTTGAGTGTCATGTGATGTGGTTGCATTGCTTCTTTTGACCACTAGATGGCCCACTTGCTCAACATGCTCAAGACTGTTTTCCAAACTTTTACATAACTGTCACAAATTACCGGTATGTTATGATATCAGTAGCAATGTGCCCTTTTCAACTGTAATTAAACATGTCTTCATATTTTCCCTGAATTCTAATTAAATCTTTAGCCACATGAATACCAGGCGTCATGTCCAATAAAAGCTAACTTCAGTCTTAAGCCTGAAGTGAAAGCAAATTAAATCTTAATCATTTCCATGACAAGGGATACACCATCTATTTGTTCTGAAATATTAGATGAAAATTAATGTGTCGTTTCAGTGAAAAATACCACTGTGTTTACACATTTACATAAAGGCATATTGTTGTCAGGGATGGGCAGTATTTATGATACATGTATTTAAAATACATATTTCAAATACAAAATAGTATTTTGTCCTTTGTATTTTATTGGGTTGAAGAAAACGGTTTCATATTTTGTATCAAAATACACAGGTGTGTATTTTTGTAGTTTAAAAATACTCCCAAATATGTTTGCTAAAACCAATACTCTGGTGCTGACTTAGTAATTTGCCCAGACCTCTTGTGATCAGAATATTGAGATTCAGGAAGATGATCCAGTGCAAGATGAGTAAATTGTAGGTTGCTCACACACACAATACACTCCCTCTCACACCAACCTCAAGTTTCTTGAGAACTTTAATCATCCAATCGGAACACATGGAACCGGTTATGTGGTTGCCCTGCAATATTGCTTGAAAAGTTGCCCCATGTATGTAGTGCAAACAGCCTTGGCCACGATTAAGGCAAAACAAACAACAAAATAAAAGCTCCCTGGGGTCTGAGATATACACACATGTGCATACACACACACATACACACACACTCACAAATGCTTTAGTGCACCCATACACTTATTCCGCCTTATTTCATTGCTTGAGTCATTACATGCAACTACTCATAGGGGGTGTTTCCTATGTTTTACTGCAAATGTCATTTTTCCTTTGCACAATCCTGTAAAGGCATTGCTTTCTTTATACTGTAACAGTGTACAAAGCACAGGAAAACACAAAATAATGTGTAACTTTGCAGGTTTTACACAAATACCTATGCCATACAAAAAATATGCTTCTTTTAGGAAATACTTACAGAGTAAACTGTACTGCACTGCACTGTTGGACTTTTTGCACCATGACCACTATCACCATTGCACTATCACCATGACACTCACTCACACAGAGCACCTTACCTTACCTTACTATGCACAGAGAATCACAGGCTCAGTCCCTGCCTCAGTCATCGCAAGCGCCTCTTGATTGATTAATCACCACTATGTGGATACTGTTTTTAGAATTGATTTAGATTAAGTGTTAGTGTAATTTGTATTTTATTTTAGTATATTCTTTATCTTCTACTGTCCTTATTGCTTAGTTGTGTTTTTATATTATATACTTTTAATTACTTTTTCTGCTGTTAGTGAATGTGTGTGTGTTGTCTGTATGCTACTGAGACCTTGAATTTCCCCTGGGGATCAATTATGTGTGTGTGTGTGTGTGTGTGTGTGTGTGTGTGTGTGTGTGTGTGTGTGTGTGTGTGTGTGTGTGTGTGTGTGTGTGTATGTATGTATGTATGTATGTATGTATGTATGTATGTATCTATCTATCTACATTGACAATGTGACAAAGCAGTTTGACTACCTTGATCATGAACAGTGGCATAAGGACTTGTCATTTGGATTTCACTGACTATTTCATTGGCATCAATACTTTGATTTGATTTGCTTTTGACACATAAACTAAGCTTTTTGAGCAAGATACACACTTTTGTAGGTTCAGTAATCCACTATCCACTAATTGTTTTGAGAAATACTCTAAATGTTGTGCAAATGGTAATGATGATTCAAGAAATGCACCAACCATATTGATGAAGGAATAGATTAAATAGACAGATATGGAAGGATTGCAAAGTAATTTCATGCTCCCTTTAAAGAGTATTTTCAAAATACACAAATACAGTATTTTATTTTGATTACACGGCGTGGCTATTGTATTTTAAAATTAGGGTATTTGACTTTCATTTTAAAATACATTTTGTATTTTTGCCCATCCCTGATTATTGTGTTTTCTAGTTGAATGCAATTATTATTCTTAAAGCAACACCAAAGTACTTTTCCACTGACGCCCGCACGCTATTTGTTTATCTAGCACCGACTTCGGAAATAACAATGTCCACAGACAAGGTAGAGTATGTTACATGATTTTATGAAAGTATGATGTATTGCCACATCAGAGGCAAGTCAAATTTGTAGTTTCTTATGTCTCATTTCATCGAACTACAGATCCGCTACCCGATCTGGCAAACATTCATAGTGCGGTCATAGCCGATAGAGGGTCGCAAAGCGAATACAGAAGTGCCGTTCACCCTGATACGAGTTGATGAACCACTGAAACAATTTTTTAAAGAAACATTAAGAAACATTATTTTAAGGTACCAAAAACTCTAAGGTGTTGCTGTAACACAAACCATACACACTTAATGGTTACTATCCTTTGACTGACTACAGGATTATTTCTGATACAACGGAGCAAACACCAGTTCCCTACCTGTTGTAGACATCTTTGCTTAGGCCGAGGGCAGACACCTTGACGTGCCTCTGGCCACTGATCAGGCAGTTCCTGGCGGCCAGGTCTCTGTGAACAAACCTCTGGCTGGACAGGTGCTCCATGGCACTGGCCACCTGGGCACAGATGGACACCTGGGGGAGAGAAGAGGAGGGTAGAAAAAAAATATTACCTGACATATCTATAACAGTACCATTATCACCGCTAAATACCAGCCCAGGTTTTGCATGGACTTGCCTTGGTTTTGGTGCTGATAGGCTGGGGCTTGATCTTCTCATCTTTGCTCTTGGATATTCTGAGGAACTGTTTGAGATCCCCCTGAGAAAGAGAAGCCATTTGAATCATTGTTTATGTTTTTCATTAAATTGTCCATGAATTTATGACTATAACTTGAACTTCAACTGTAAAGGTCTTAGCACATGGAATCCATATTTTGCCATGTGAAATTGCTTGAAAAATACATATGATCTCATGTTGTGTCAATCACATTTGCACACCCACTCCAAAAACGTTCAGAACAGGTTCGAATTTTGTGTGCTATTCTCATCCGTATAATGTCAGAGAGTGAAGATTCCTACAGCTACATTCTGGAAAAAAACTTTTGTCGAATTGTGGTGTCACTGTATATGAAAGGTT
This sequence comes from Alosa alosa, assembly GCF_017589495.1. Taxonomy (NCBI): domain Eukaryota; kingdom Metazoa; phylum Chordata; class Actinopteri; order Clupeiformes; family Clupeidae; genus Alosa; species Alosa alosa. Next base: position 10,345,229 of record NC_063206.1, on the reverse strand, counting down.
TAAATCCCATCAAGAATTTGGATTGCCACAATAACTTTGATTGCCTCAATGTGAGCATGATTGTGTTTATGCAAAAAATGTACCAACGCGAGCATTCATCTGTGGGGGTGTAAGAGACACTTACCAGATCCACGTACTCCAGGATGATGTAGTGGGGGTCGGCGTCGCGGCACAGGCCTAGGAGCCGCACCACATTGGGGTGGCTGAGCTTGGCGAACATGTCGGCCTCGCGGCGGAACTCCTGCTGCAGGTGCTCGTCGCGCGCCTGCAGGCTCTTCACCAGCACCACCGTCTCCTCCTCGCCCTCCTCGATGCCTTTCGCCTTGGCCAGCAGCACCTCGCCAAACTCACCCTTCCCTGAGAACGCAGCAGCGTTTACACACACACACACACACACACACAGTCAGTTTACATTACACTGGCATACACCTGAATACATAGATTGTGAGGGACTGCTTCAGATAACCGAAACACTGAACTGAAACAACTGCAATCACTGAGGTTTAATTATTGGGTTACTGGCATTTACCTAAAGTGGTGATTGTCTGCAGGTCTGCTCGGGGGAAATGCAGCTTGTCATTGGTGCTGTGGCGCTTCTCAGCTGTTGCCGTGGTGCCCACATTGGTCAGGGCCACCTCCTCCTGAATCTCTGCTGTGGTCTGCCCATTCTGCTGCACAGCACCACCTACAGGACACCATAGGAATCAAATACATTTGCACATTAGCCTATACATAGCCTATACATAAATAAGGAATATACACAGGTATGCTTGTAGTCTAACTATACAGCCACAAACAAACTGATAGCCAGATTAATACGGTCAAATCGCCATAGCTCCATCTCAGCGCTGCTACCAACTGCCGCTTTGAAAAACTTTTTAGTTCAAATTTGCTTTCAATTTTTCCATCTGAATCAGCCAATTAGTCAAGTCAAGTCAAGTCAGTTTTATTTAGTATAGCGCATTTAACATGCACAAAGTGCAACCCAAAGCGCTCTACATACAATTAGTCCCAAGCACCATCCTGCAAAGCTGGGATTTCCAACGGACATGCTGCTGAAAGGCAACAAGCGGCTATTATGAGAGGCTTAGCCGGCCAAACAAAAGGCTCAGTTTCCCAAGGGCCTCCTTCATGGTGAATCTTAGCAGTCTGTGAGGCCTAAGGAGTTTCTGATCAACCCCACAACACACAGACACTGGCTCCTCTCTCAGTGTAAGAACCATCACACTGCCACTAATTTACTGCCGTTTGAGGTTTGGCACGAGCACGGTCTCATTGCAATACTTTTTACAGCCACATGATGGCAGCAGGAGCTTGTGTGGTATTGACCATACACACTTGTTGGTAGAAGACAGGGACACACTGTTGGGAGTCCCTATAGAGGTTATTATTACATTACATAGCACAATTTCCAACCACATTTCTTCATCAAGTACCAGCCAGAAAAAAGGGATAAACATACAGCAACCACCCCAAACTAAAATTAGCGCAAACACACTTACACAGGGGAACAGACACAAGCACAAACAACCAAATCCACATCAGAGCACACATACACATTGATGCACACATACACTTACACGCACACACACATTTACTCAAACAAACTCACTCACCTGCTCTCTGTCTTTATCCTTCTACCCCCCACCCCTCCCACACACTCACACTCACCATTGAGGCACTCCATCTCTGGCTCGTCTCCATGCTGTCCCTTCAGCAGCCTCTTGGCGTTGCGCCTCTGCTTGCAGTAGAACATGAGGCCCAGCACGGCGATGATGTAGGCCACCGCCGCCCCCACCGACAGCCCGATGGTCTGGATCATCTTATAAGGGGCTCTGTCCTCTTCCTCTGGTGGGGGGTTCACTGGCTTCTCTGTAAACAGTATAAGTATTTATACTCTTTTGATCCCGTGAGGGAAATTTGGTCTCTGCATTTATCCCAATCCGTGAATTAGTGAAACACAGTGTACACACAGTGAGGTGAAGCACACACTAATCCCGGCGCAGTGAGCTGCCTGCATCAACAGCGGCGCTCGGGGAGCAGTGAGGGGTTAGGTGCCCTCCGGTTACAAGTCCGAAGTGCTAACCAGTAGGCCACGGCTGCCCCCAACAGAAGATATAGTGTGTGTGTGTGGGGGCGGGGGCGGGGGGCATTGGAACATGCAAGCCATGAAGGAACAATGCAATTGCTCAAACATTTGATTAACTTGAAAGTAATGCTACATAGATCGAGCCTCTAAGCTTTTCCCGGTAAGTATTTCTGAGATAAATCAGATAATTATTTGTGGTAATCCTGAGGTCCTCTATTCTCTATGCTTTATCCTGAGCGATGTGTGTGACTCACAAGCTGTGTCTGTGATGACTGGCTTTTAACTTTCATCTCACCCATTCCTGCAGATGTCTCATTTTGCACCATGTGAAATCATGGAAACGCCTTTACAGCTGATGGATGGCTAGTGCTCTTTTAAAAGGGGGTTCCCTGCAAAGGGAGGAGGTTTTGGGAACTATGCCTTCTCCAATTTTGACCAACCACCTTGGTTGAATCAGGACAGGCCGACTTACTGAAATTGCCCTGAAAACTCTACATCTCTATGCAGCTCTATACATCTCTATCACATTCACACGCCTGTTTGTGTGCCATGTCTTTTGGGGAAAAAGAGCAAGTTAGTGTAGTAAATTCATTGAGTTAATAGTCTGAAGCCTTCAATGAGTCAGACAGGCGTCGTCTGGTCTCTGTGCCTCCTGATGTGTGATACAGCAGTTAATCTAGAGCTACAGCTTTCAATCAGCTCCCTCATCTGATCCCTGTGATCACACTTTAACTAACAGCGTTATCTGATGAGATAACACTGAGCTGCTCTGTGTGTGTGAATGTAAGTGTTTGTGAATGTGTGTGTATATGTGTGCACATATATTTGGATGGATGGATGGATGGATGGATAGATAGATACTTTGGATGGATAGATAGATACTTTATTGATCCCCGAGGGGAAATTCTAGATTTTTTTCAAGAATTTGCTACTGACCGACAACGTAAAGCTGTGCTGAGCTGTCACTGATACCACAACTGTTTCCAGCCACGCATGTGTATTTGCCGGTGTCATCTGTAGTAACGTCAGTGATGACTAGAGAGCCATTCAGCATGACCTGAAACCTGGAACAGAGAGAAAGGGCAAAAGATGTGTGAGCACAGCGGACATGATAGAAATAGTCACAAAGAAGAAAGACAGGGGAGAACAAAGACGACCAACTGAATTCATGACTTTCAACCAGAGGGACGAGAAAGACCAAAAGGTAAAAAAAAAGAGAGAGAGAGAGAGTGAGGGAGGGAAAGAGAGTGATCGACAGAGAGATAATTAAAAAAAAAGAAAGAAAGAAAGAAAGAAAGAAAGAAAGAGAGAGAGAGAGAGAGAGAGAGCGATAAGAGTTAAGCCGTACCTTCCATTACTGGCTGCGAGCATCTTGTCCTTGACCATCCACTGGAGGCTGGGCTCGGGGTCTCCGGTGGCCTGGCAGTGCAGGATGGCCGTGTGACCCTGGTACACGGTGGTGTACTCAGGGTTCATCTTGAACTGGATGGACACTTCACAAAGACAAATACACAGAAAGGCAGTCTGTGAGCATGGGGCAGGAAGTCATCATACATCCCTTTCCCTCAGATGGACATGGACATCTACGTTATGCATTCAACAATTCCATCAAATAAATGAACGATTGCATTATCCATAAAATAAATGTATGAAATACATTAACCTTTAAAATAAATGGCAGACGAGCATTTGTACTATGTCTTTTCAGATGCTACAACAAAGATACCTGAATACATATACAGTAGGTGCATGGAACTGAAATAGCAGCAGTGCAAAGTGAATTCAAAAGAGGGTTAACACACTGTTTCCCAAAAACATAGTTGCTAAGTAACTAAGTTGCTATGAGTAACTAAGTTAGCAACTTTGTTGGTTGCAATGGAATTTCCCATTGCCAACCAACTAAGTTGCTAACCTGGTTTTGGGAAATTCACCCCAGTGTGGTACAGCACTGACCTCCCACAGTGAAGGAGACGTAGGCTCTGATCTCCCCCTGCAGGTGGTTGGAGGCCAAGCACGTGTAGTTGCCTGCGTCCTCACGGGTCACCTTACTGAAGCGCAGCACACCGTTCCTCTGCTCAATGCGAGGGGGCAACTCACTGCCATCTGCAGGGGGAGACAGAGAGGGTGTTCATGAGTTCATAAATGCATCACGTCACTCACATATGGGGTTACGCTAATTAAGTCTATAGCATGATGATGTGGAATTGCTATTGCACTGTTGGTCATCTCGGGAAAAATATTAGACTCTAGAACAAAATGGGGAGGAGGGGGGGGGGTGTTGGATAAAATACTTGCAGACTGACCTGCTTTGGTCCAGAGAACACTGGGCACATCCTCGCCTGTGGCAGAGCACTGGACGCTGATCTCCTTATCCAGCTCCAGGCACTGGATGGCCTGTGGGGCAGGCGTGAACTTGAGCTTCTCTGGAAGCGAAGAAAATAACACCATCAGCAACACACACAGACAGACACACACACACACACACACACACAGACACACACACAGACACACACAGAGGTAGGTAGGCTGCTGCTGGCTCTCTAAAGCAAGCTAACCTTTGTAAAAGCATTATATCTCACACCAAAACAATTCAGTTATCTGCACCAAAGTGCATGAGCTTTTTTCACTTTCAAGTAAAGATATGCAGCATATGCGAAACAGCATAGAGAACTGATGCCTAAGACCACAACAACTGTAAGTTGATTGACGCTACAAGTACTGTGCATGCTGGAATATTAATCTCCATATATATGGGAGTGGTTTGGATCAAGGTCACATTACTGTAAACAAAGCTTCTGCAGACATAACATGCCGTCAACTCAGACATAACACCACTGACAACAACTGGCCGAGGAGAGAGATTAGATCAGATTAGATCACTGTGGCATCACACGCAGACTCCCACACAGACGTTCATCTCATAGACCACACAAGTGATTTACCTAAGACTTTGACCTTGGCCTGTCCACTGAGTTGTCCTCCGATGTTCTTAGTCTGGCAGCCGTACATGACGCCGTCATACACCTCCACATTGTTAATCCGCAGGGTTCCATTAGAAAAGAGCATGAATCGTGAATCCTTTATAGAGAGAAAGACAGAGAGCAGGGTGTAGAGCAGGGTGGATTAAGCGTGATCTTCACACAACAGAAATAGTGAAAGAGTGAGAGTGTGTTTTGACAAGTTCTGCTCAGCAGACTCAGTGACGCAGACAGTTTACATTGTTGTCCTTCCCTGCACCTTATTCCCCACACCTCCTACAAAACAGCCCTGCTGCAGCGCACATTAGAATCGAGAGCTACTCCACACCTGGGATCTCTGTCAGCTAGAATCCCTGTGTGTATGTGTGTGTGAGTATGAGAGAGAGAGAGAGAGAGACAGAGAGATTTAGTCTTGATGAGTTCTAGACATTGTTTGCTTTGGCAACACTTTCTTCACGAATTGTCATGCCAATAAAGCATTTTGAATTTGAGAGAGACAGAGAGAGAGAGAGAGAGAGAGAGAGAGAGAGTGTGTGTGTGTGTGAAAGTGTGTGTGTGAGGCTATGCAGGGGCAACGAGAGAGTGCAGTAGGTACCTCTGGGGTGATGACCATGCCGTTGCGATACCAGATGACCTCGGGAGTGGGTGTGGCCTGAGCGTGGCAGTGCAGGAAGCCGGGCTGGCCCTCCCTCAAGCTGGTGTCCTCGGGCGAAGTCACCCATTCAGGAACCGCTGTAGCATGAGCCACAGTCAACAGAAATGTCACAAACACAACACACCTCAACATGAATGCCACAAACACGACACGCTTCAGACCAGCTAAAAAGTATATCACAACTCCTTTTTTTTAAAGGTTAAACTGACTGATTAACCTGCTCACAGTGTTTCACTTACTGTAAAGGTGAGGTAAAGAAAAAGGTGACCGATATTCAGATATTCAGATGCTTTTATCTACAGTGGCACAAACTCACATCAGCTCAACTGCTGACCCCAGGCTGACCAGTTGTCAGGCAGAAAAGCTACCACTGCTCCCCCACACTTGCTTCAAACAGGTAAACATTACATTACAGATGGTATAAAATACAATAACAATTCAACTGAATGGTTCTTTTTGTTTAAAAAAACCCCCCAGCTGTACAGACCTAATTTTCTGGAACAGCACGAGTGTGGATTACATACGGTGTCATATCAGGGGAGGGAGTACCGTAATTATCTCTGATGGACAGCAATATTAATATCTGCACATCAACATCTCTGCCAGTCTAAAAAAGGCATTACCCTGCTGGGAGTAATATAATAGAAGTGACAGATAGAGAGACAGGAGGAGAGGGACAGTCTGCTTGCTCACAGGCCACGGTGACTCTGTGCTCCTGGGTCTTCCTGCCCGCCTTGTTGCTGGCCAAGCAGACGTAGGTGCCCGAGTCGCCCTGTTGCGTAGGATTGAACATGAGGGCTCTGCCGTCCTGGAAGATGCGTCCCTCAGTTTCGGCCGGCTGCCCGCCGGGCACCTCCCAGCGGACCTCGGGCTCTGGCGTGCCCTCTGCCTGGCAGCTGATGCGCACCTGGGAGTTGGCGGTAAACACGTGGTCCTGGCTGGGGCCCAGGTCCTGAATCTCTGTGTGTATGGATGGACAGAGGACGAGAGGGTGAGAGAGATGGAGAAGAGAGGGAGGGATAGAGAGATGGAGATTGGAAGTGAGAGGAAAGGGTTAGAAGGGGTGCTACTTGAACATAAAAATGCAAGTGACGCATCACAATCAAACATAGCTGAGAACTGAGAAGGTGCAGCTGGGACAAAAATCTCCTGTCGTGGAGTTATGACACAAAGCATAACTATGTTGACTGTGAGATATTAAGCCCAAGGGATTCAACGGAAACAATGAAATAGAGCATGATAGAGTGAGAGAAAGGAAAGAGAGAAAAAGGAAAAAAAAACAGCATGGAGAGAAAGGACAGAAGGCGAACACAATGAGCTAAGCGGATATTTCATCTGTAATCTGGAGTCCTGACTAGGTGGGAGTCAGTCACAGTTACGTAAGCGCCGCCGAGAAAACACCCGAGAGCACCGGCGACTTCTACAGGGACTGTCAAACGAAACCGTGACTTTGTCCCCAAACAGTGCGGCTCCGGCATGTCACAATCCAATTTAATAAGGCCGCGGGATTAGGGGAAGGGGGATTAGGCGAATTAGTGGCGAAATGAGGTGGCGCTGGGGGCGAGAGGGTGGCCGAGAGTGCAAACGCTGACGCAGGGGAACGACTGGGGGCAGTGTTGCCTCTGGTGCTGAGCTGGGGGGGGCGGGGGGATGGGGGTGGGGGCAGTGTTGCCTCTGGTGCTGAGCTGTCTCTCCTCCAGCTTCTCCTACACTCTCCAGCACCCCAAAATGACAGCTGTCTGTCAGTCAGTCAGTCAGTCATGCAACCTATCCAGTGACAGGTACCGAGCCCTTTCTAGATTGCTAGAAAGGTAGGAGAGAGAGAGAGAGAAGGAAATCAGACTAAGGTGATTTCAGGGCTTTAATGAAAATACTATAGTCTCATTTTGGCACGCAACAGCTGAGGCAGATGTCAAGAACACAGATTATCAGTAACTGAGAGCATCTTAAGGAAAAATGTGTGTGTGTGTGTGTGTGTGTGTGTGTGTGTGTGTGTGTGTGTGTGTGTGTAACAGTTCTAGCTTTGATTCGGCGTAACAACTGTGCGATTGTACAAGCGGTTGGAGGGCCAAATCCTGCAGCTGGACACGCTATGACTCAATAAAAAAGTCTTTGCCACAGGGAACAGAACAGAAGTCAGGGAACAGGAGAGCGACCTTGTGGTTAAAGGACAACTCCCTGGACTCCCACTAGCATGGAGCTGTTCCAGTGGCTGGCCTGTACAGCACATCTGGAGAGTGGTAAATGGAGAAGTAGGGAGAGAAAGGAGTGTGTGTGTGTGTGTGTGTGTGTGAGTGAGTGAGTGAGTGAGTGACAGAGAGAGAGAGAGAGAGAGAGAGAGAGAGAGAGAGAGAGAGAGAGAGAGAGAGAGAGTGGGAGAGTGAGAGAGGGGCACTACAGAGGTGATTAGAGGGAGAGGAAATTACATCCCTCTGTGAGAGACACAGCTGGGGCGGATGTCACTGAAGCAATGAAATTATCAACACAGATATAATTTGACACTGGGTGAAGGGAAAGAGTGCCTGTCTGAACGAGAGAGAGAGAGAGAGAGAGAGAATGCCTATTTGTGTGTCTGTGTCTGTGTCTGTGTCTGTGTCTGTGTCTGTGTCTGTGTCTGTGTCTGTGTCTGTGTGTGTGAGTGTGAGTAAGAAAGAAAGAAAGAGAAAAGGAGAGAGAGAGAGAACCTCACCTGCTAGACTCAGGGTTGCCTGTACAGTGACGTTTCGTCCAGTGGCTCCGTGGCCCACACACCTGTAAGTGCCTGTGCTTTTCACCTTCACCTGGATGATGTGCAGGGTGCCATTGCTATAGACCACCATCCTGGACACACACAGACACCCAGACATTAGCACAGCTATAGACAGCAATACCACTAACACAGACATCCAAAATACCTTGGGGGGAGCAGGTACACTAGAAGTCTATACTTATATAATAATAATACAACATAAGTAATATAATTAGAATAAATAATTTCCAAGATACTGCACATGCTTTTCCACACCACATCAGCAGAACACATGGCAACACTACAGTATGCACCCTATAGACAGCACTTTTACTACATGTTTACTATGCAGTTCAATTAAAACCTATTTCCATGTCCTTAGGTGTGAAAGTCAGTGCTATGCTGCATGTGCCTGGTCTTGTAGGCGTCTGAGGACAGACTCACTTCAGGCAAGCGTAGATTTATTTACTCTGAGTCCTCTTCCAAAAACGGGAACCCCCCCAAAGGGCCTTTTATCCAAGGCAGACAACTTTATCCAACTGCATCATTCAGCAAAACTAGCCTCGGGGCAGGAGGAAGCCGGGGCTGCCTGACTGTGATGTCACAGAGGCACCAAGCCACAGCTTATGGGAAGAGAGCATGGTGCTTTATATAACAGCAGGGTTCACCGAGTTCATGTTATGTTGGATCTGAGACTGAACTTTTAGATTTATCTCCATAATGAAGGCTGGGGGGTGGCAGTAAATGTAAAGCTTGAGCTTATACAGGCCCCACTGCCAAGGAAGCTTAGAATCACTGCCTGATGTGCCAGACGTCGGTCATGTGGTTTACAAAAGAGGAAGATCAATATACATGATGTGGCATAGGCAACGGCGAACGCTGACAAATCACAAGGAAACTCATATTTCAAACTGTCCGCAATGGGTGCATTAAGTTTCCCTAAAAAACCTACAGTATTTATTTTTGTTGTAGTTACTGTCTTTTTTTTTTTTTGGAACAGTTTCACTTCAGTGGACTAATCCTGAAGAGAAGCATGCCTCAAACACCCCAAGTAGGAAACAGCAGCCCTAGTCCAACACTAATAGAGGAGGAGGAGGAGGAGGGGAATTAGCATTGTATTCTTTACAAACGCAGAACTCCACTGTTTGTGCTCTGTGCCGAAAGAACAAATGCCGCGAAGGAGTTGGGATGAATCGAGCATCAGATTTGCACCAGAAAAGATAAACAGAGCCACACATGGAAACATCTTAAATTACTCAGTGCTCAGACTCTGTGTGTCAGTGTTTATAGCACTAGGGCTTTGGCGGGGGCAGTCCTGGTCAGACTTAGAGTTGAACAGGGACGCCTTTGAGCTTTATGACATGGCTTTGTCAGAGGAAACAAACTAGCAACCAGATGGTTGTCAGCTCATATATGACTAAAGCATTATGCTATGAGATGTTGGAGAAATTACAACTATAAATAGTAGCTGAATCAACAAGCCCGCCTCTTTCCAGCTAAGCTCCGAAATCTTTTCCATTCATGCAGACACAAAGAAACTCCTTTTGCCCAAGCACGCCTTTCTCCATGCAAGTCACTGTCCGGCTGTCATAATACCCTTGCTATAAAACAACACATACGATCAAACAGCTTGGAGGATAAAAGGACACTACTGTACTGGACTGCGGCTAGAACACTGTCCCCAGTTATGGTGCACACACAGACGGGGTGAGGAGTAAGGCCCCTCTCAGGCTGTTTTCTCACCCTGTCTCTCTGGTAACACCAATTCATATCAGCTTATTAATAGAATAAAATACAAGGAAGAGAACCCCAGAGAAAAAGATGCTGTTCTACCTGACATTTAAAACAAATTGAGTTGTATGACAATAATGCAGCTGTGTATAATTTTTCAATAATACAAAGAAGAGAAACATAACCCATAAATTCCCAAGTACATGTGTGTGTTTGTGTGTGTGCATGCATGAATGCTAAATGTACTGGTGGATGAAAGGATGTAAATCAGCAGAGTGAGAAAGCAGAAGAGAAACAGAGGAGCAGAGGCTCCTGCCTAGGGAGGGCTCACCGAGTTTTGTTGACCACGGGTTCGGACTCGTGGAACCACTCAACTATGGGAGGAGGGTCCGCTGTGAACTGGCAGTGGAAGATGGCTTCTCCGTTCCGCAGGACTGCATGGTCTTCAGGAGAGACCAATACGCGTGGGAAGCTCTTATCTGGAGGACCAGGACAGGAAGTGATGTCAAAACAACAGGATAGTGAATGACACATTTCACGTCATACAGGATTGGAGTGGAAGCTTTACATATGCTTGACATTTCTTCACTCATTTACTGGGCAGATGTGGCTATGACTAGCAGTACATTAGTGCTGTATTTAAATCTAAATGGAAATAAAGCTCTAAGGAAAATCACTTCTCTCCACACAAGGATTTACATACTGGCACACATTTTCACACTCATACATCCATACATGTGCTCACACACAGACAACACACACACACACACAGGCACACACAGGCACACACACACAGGCGCACACACACAGGCGCACACACACAGGCGCACACACACAGGCGCACACACACAGGCGCACACACACACACTCCCAGCTTTATTAAATCTTGTTAACAGCAGTCAGAGGCTGCCTCTCTCTTCAGGTGCGGGCAGACAGGTGTCATCACCTGGTAGGCCCCCCGTGTGGTGACTTAATGAGGTCAGCGAGGAGCATTCCAGCCAGCACCGCATCACCACCCAGCTGCGGGCCACCTGACAGAGGCAGCAGCATCTTCATAACACCGCTATGCTGACCTGTCCGCCCCCACACTCGCATCACAGGGTCCCCACGCCGACCTCCGATGGTCCCCCGACTGCCCTCGATCGCCTCACTCATCAGCGCTACCTGATTAGCGGTCAGCGGAGGCTAATGAAGGAAGCCTCCTCCATTTATGACATCATTCCCCCAGTCAGGCATGCAAGTTAGGGAGATGATTTACATTTGGTGATTTGGCTTTGTGGCCGAGAGTTTGCTAATCATGGTTGACTTGACATCCATGAATATTAGCATAAAGGGTCAATTAGGGTTGAGGAAGGGCAACAGAAAAGTCAACTCATAATGATATGAGATATGGCCACGCTGTCAATTACAGCATCATTCTTCAACAGCTCATTACACCACAAAGAGATTTGACACACTTCCCATAATGGGCATGTTTGGCTTTTCTTTACTCACAAAACACCTAACAGTGCTTTTCATTACTTGAAATCTACATACCAACAGCAAGGGCCTTTTTTCAAACCGGTACCATCAGTTAGAGGTTGAAAATCCTATTCAAGCATAATTCAAGCATTTTGAATCTGGGGCAGAACATCTACTGTCTAAGCAATGACAATCAACGATGACCAAACACACATCGTAAACATAGCGCAGAAAAACCTGACACCACTCACGACCACACACACACACACACACACACACCCGTGGGGTGAATGGAGAGGCTTTAGAGCAGTTCATCAACCACGTTACAGGCTTGAACGGGTGTGAGTGAGGCGATCAGTATGTGACAGTGCTTTGACGGTCTGAAGAGGAGGCTAAGCCAAGCACAACTGCACAACTCTCAAGCACAGACAGTGGTGAGGGGGACCACCCACCATGCTGAAGAGAAACAGCCTAGTTTATCAGGTAGCTGAGAAACAAGCTGAACATCCATCAGCGTCTCTCCCGTAAGTGTGTAAGGGGCATAGGGGCAGACACTGAACAATTAGCCTTTCTTTTTCCTCGCTCACCCCCGCCCCTGCCCCGGTTGTGTGGACCCTCCCTCCCCTCCATCCCCGCCCCCCCTGCTCACTGTATCCAGGTGCTACCTCGCTGTGTGTCAGACACTAATTAAGGTGCTGAACAATTGTGCCCTTCTGAACAAACTTCTGTTTGTTCTCTAAAGCTCATGTTTATATGTGATGCAGAAAAAAGCTCAATTTAGCTGATGCAGAAAAATAGCACACGCACGCACTTGTACACCCTCAGATAAGAACACTAAGAATTTGGTTTCCCCAGATTTTATCTAGGTGTGTGTGTGTGTGTGTGTGTGTGTGTGTGTGTGTGTGTGTGTGTGTGTGTGTGTGTGTGTACTGTGTGCGTGCGTGCAAGTGCATTGGAATGTGTGCATGACGTGAGTACAGTATAAGCATTTGATAGGAGGCAGTGTGTAATTACGCGAGTGTTTGCTCCCAAAGTGCTTGCTAATCTCGTTAGCTGCTGCGTGTCAGTGGACTGTAAGAGCTAAATCTTCCCCAGCTCGGCGGTTCGAGCTCAAACAGGACTATCGGGTGACCAAAACAAACCTGCACAGGTGTGGAAACATTTACTGCGAGAGGGGAAATATGAGCCTCTGACTGACCATTGAAACACACAAGGACATTCATTCGGGACATTCAAGGCTCAAAGAAGCCATTTAGTCATTAGTGCTTCTGGCTGTGACTTCTTTTAGTGCACTACTACACATTGCTTGGAAACTGTCGCCTTGAGAGTCATGATTAGTCAGTTAGTACAAATAAACAGAATAAGCTATCCATTTATGTCTACATATAAAAGTGTTAAGGCATTGACACACACACACACACACACACACACACACACACACACACACACACACACACACACAACCTTGTGTCATATTCACATGCTTCCATACTCGGTGACTGTGACCACACAAACCTATGATGTTGAGGGTGAAGTTGCTGTTACTGCAGACTTGTCCGGCGGCGTTGCGGGCACAGCAGTAGTAAATGCCGTTGTCGTCTGGGCTGGCGCTCCTCAGGGTCAGCGTGCGCTCCTTACTGTTGATTTGGTGGGTCTTGTCCGTCTGCTGGACGCCATCTTTGTACCACTTGCAGGTGGGCCTATGGGTGGACGAGTAAGAGTTAAGAGGTAAGAGTTGTCAGCGTATGGGGTGGGGGGAGAGAGACTGTGGGGGAAGAGGCAGAGGTGATTGGCTTACCGAGGGTGTCCATCAATGTGGCACCGTAACGTGACTGGCTGGGAACTCTCAATATCAGCCTCGGAGGCAGGCTCTTTCAGGGTTACTCCTCCACTTTCCAACCCTGAGAGAGAGAGAGAGAGAGAGAGAGAGAGGGAGAGAGAGATTAAGAAAGAAAGAGAGAGAGAGGTTAAATTAGGCTATGCCTTCCTCCCTTTGTCATGGCTACAAGGCCTATGGAGACCAGGCTAATGAAGGAAACAGGCATCAGCCATGGTCTGCAGTGCATCGCCATGACAGCATGGAAGATGCTCGCCCGTTTCTAGTTTCTAGGACGACGAGGCCTCTGGATCTCAGTCACGTTCTTTCCAGACCATTTACTGGAGGAGAGAGCGCCGACTTCCCCCTGCCTCTCCACCATAAAAAGCAGGACAGCTCATCAGGAGGGCCAGGAGAGACCTGGAAGGGGGGGTGGGGGGGGGGTTGGACGGCTGAGTGAAGGGAGAATCCGGCCCGCCTGCTGGACTCTCCATTAGGCCGCCCGACGCACATCTGGGGGAGTAAGTCGGCACAGACGAAGGACAGCAGGAGGAGGAGGAGGATAACGCTGTCGAGGGAGATGAGTGAATCCAGAGGGCGGCCTCTCCCCTCAGGAGCAGCCTCTCCAGAGAGTCGGAGTTGATTAGCCCTTTTTATTACACGGCTCTTCAGAGTACTGCAGAAAGTTCCATTCACATGAATGGGCCTTCCCAACGTTCGGGCCTATGTTAAATCTATATAAATCACCGGCAAAGTATATAATCACCGCTGTCAATGGCAACGGGTTGATTAACGTCTTTCATATCCCTCCGCCAAGAATTCCGTTAAGCTTATTGCAATGGAATTTCATTGAAAGGGAAAGTAAGCTAGTAAGACGTTGCCACGCAACACCTGAAACTGTCAAGTTCTATCTGTGGCGAACTATTTATTTTGTCAGCGGAAGACACGAAATCATTTTTAAAGATTCATTGTGTTAAGTTTCTTTTCTCGTTTTGCCGGTAATTATCAGAAAATAAGTCCCTTCAGGTCGAAGAAAAACCCCTCCGCTTCGCGTCGGGGTTCTGTTCTCCCTGTCGGGACTTATTTTGGGATAATACATTATCCCTTACATGAACCTAAAGCACTTTACTGCACCCACTGTGGCCAACCCGCTTCTCCAGAGTTTCCATGCTGTTTTCACTAGTGTTTAAATCTGATTGGGATTCCACACTATTAAAATAATAACTCCATTTCATTCTAATTGGGATTCATTGCTATTCACAAACTAATATATGTATCAGATAAATATGTAAAGCCTTATTCTGTCTTTATGGAATTACAAACCATAATAATGCAATGCATCATAAAATACCATCATGTGTGCATCATAAAGCACAACATGATAAATGAAAATGGTTTTACAGGTAGTAAGATTTTCCCTTTAAAATAAACATTTATTCTAAGCTAAACTGTTATGTTTGAGTGGTAATAAGCCATGGCATTAAAAAAGAGGGATTTCTTCAGGGGAAGGATAACAGCATCTGAGGGTAAATTCATGTGAGAGTATAATAAAAACTCTGTTTACTGGGTGCATTACAGGCCTGTATGAGTGAGCACTTGAATCGCGTCACACAGCCCCTCGTCTGCCTCAATTAGCATTGCCCGGGCCTGCGTGTTTGTTTGTCCTGGCTGAGTGCATGCCAGTATCTGTGTGTGTGTGTGTGTGCGTCTGTGTCCTACTGTCAGGAACGATGCAGGCGCTTTGCTTCTGATCGTGTCCTGGGGGCTACACGCACACATGAGCGCACACACACACACACACACACACACACACACACACAGTGGAGTGGAGGGCTCTCTGCTGACATGTTTTTATCGCCTATGAAATATGCAAAGAATGAACTTGCCTGGCTATGTGCTGGGGGGGAGGACTGGAAAATGAATGCATGTGTGTGTGTGTGTGTGTGTGTGTATTTGTGTGGTGAATGGTGGTGGTGGGGGGGGGGGGGGCAGTCTCACACAATAAGGTCAGAGGGGGCGCTAGAGTGAAACTTGTCACTACACATTAACTCAAGCACTCAGCACCCCCGAAGGAGAGATAGGCCGCAACTGTCTCCACAGAAATGAGTTCCTAGTTCTGGCATAATCCTCCCACCTGGCCTCTCCTTCCATAGAGTAAGGCATGGCTAGGGGCTGCACATTCATTTATTTTTTTTTGCAGTTTAAAACTGTAACGAGTGTGCGAGTGAGTCGATGCAAATGATTGGTTTAGGGTTTCTAGGGAAGGCCTCAGAGCCAATGAGGACTTGGCGTCCAGAGGCAGCCATGCCCGCAGTCCAAATGAAGATCATTATGGTCAGTGAGAGGGCCGGATGGAGAGACAGGGGACCTCTCTAGGGAAGAATAATAAAAAAAAAAGTAGAGCAGAAAGACTGAGGCTTCGAAGAGATGACTGCAGGTGATGAAACAACCATGCCTTCGTAGTGCTTGCAGTAAAAATCAAAATGCGCACATGTTGTAGGCCTTTTGTAATGTCGAAAGCTTTATACAGTAATCCACTGGAAAGTGGGAGGAAGTGATTACCTAGTCAAACCCAGGCCTTGTGTTCACTGAAACCGCTGGTTCAATATTGCCTGTACAGCTTTCACAGTAAGGTTACATTCCATACGTTACAATAAGGCTTATCAGTGACCCCTTCGGGGCCATTCGAGGACTGAAATGCATAAATCAAGAGCCACTTACTATGCATTTGTTGCTATGGTGACTATCAAGCGCTGTAACAAACGATCACATACTCATTTAATCACTTCATGCACAAAGGCCAGCTATGGTGATGAGGCATGAGGGGGACTGTGGACCAAACGGCGCTTAGCTCCGTTAATGTGTTCAGCCATGCACACACAATCGCACCTACTGATGTGATGGATTAGCGATCAGAAAGAATAATGCCAGCGGGGTGATTGGAAATCTCTGAGTATCCACTTGTAAATTCTCCTTCACACACACACACACACACACACACACAATGTTCCTGTGTAAGTGCGTTTGTTTGTTGGTTTGTTTGTTTGTGTGTGTTGTTTGTTTGTTTGTGTGTGGTATCAGGAATTCACCCATTTAAAATGATAATGCGTGTGTCTATGAGGCATTTCCTAAAGACAGTTTTGCTGGACCAATGCCTCTGCTGACACACCCGGTGAAAGACGGCTCGGTTTTCCGCTGTGCCGCATCAACAAGGCAGCTCCTCCTACGGGGACGCCGGAATCCATTAAACAGCTATCCGCAGGAAATGAAAATCCGCTTTGCACGGGAGGCCTGACAGGATGCCGGAGATGATGGTGAAAACCAACACAGGAAGGAAACATTGTACTTAATCCGAGACCCTCGACTCTGGCAAGTTCACACCTACTGATGGGAACAGGGCAGGTGTTGCATTAGCGGGATATGGGGAGGCTGTGGGGGGCGCTAATTGGGAGCAGGCCAGGTTAGCTGAATAAGCCCTACGGAGGAGACAGAGAGAGACAAGGATGAGCTCCCTCCTGTTCACCCTCTCATCTGTGAAAGTGAATTGTCTGTTGTGTTAGCGTGTGTGTGTGTGTGTGTGTGTGTTTTGCGTTCGTTTGTGTGTATGTGTCAAGGAAAATACAAGCAGGCATTTGACATCCCATCACCTTGGTGGAGGGAAGCAGAACTGACAGGACGAGTCAGTGTCAAGCTTACTGTGGCTGCCACAGCCGCTGCCTCACATAGCCAGAGAATACGGCAAGCAGATTAGGACAAAAAACACTGGGAGGAAAAACACACCGTGCCAACAGTTTGACTGCATTGAACTGGGAATTGTGCACATCAAATCAATGTTCCGTTAATGGAGAAATTGAAATCAGTGCTTGGAGTTAATGAGAAAAAAAAGAATGTGTATGCATGGAAGAACCAGATAGATAAAAACCCTTGAGAGAGCCCAAGATTAACTAACTGAGACACCTCACAGTCCGTTTGTCTTGTCTTGCTACTTCAGTGTCTTATCTGGAATGAGCCTGTGGCTATGATTTGAAAGACTGATACAGCTGCTAAAACTGTGGGCTGAGACCAGAAACCAAACAAAGGAGAGTGTGTTTTTAACTTCGGTGTTAAAAAAAGAGAAGAAAAATAAATAAGCGGTTACAAAAATGCCAAGTCAAATTTGTAATGACATGACAATGGCGAGATCGAGACTAATACCCATCATGGTGACATCCAGGGGCTGGGCAGATCTTTTTTGGGGTGTGTGTGTGTGTGTGTGTGTGTGTGTTTCATGTGTGCATGTTGTATGTGAGCGAGTGATTTGTGTCTACTACAATGTGTGTGTGTGTGTGTGTGTGTGTGTGTGTTTTTGCTCGCTTGTGTGTGTATGTGTCAAGGAAAATACAAGCAGGCATTTGACATCCCATCACCTTGGTGGAGGGAAGCAGAACTGACAGGACGAGTCAGTGTCAAGCTTACTGTGGCTGCCACAGCCGCTGCCTCACATAGCCAGAGAATACGGCAAGCAGATTAGGACAAAAAACACTGGGAGGAAAAACACACCGTGCCAACAGTTTGACTGCATTGAACTGGGAATTGTGCACATCAAATCAATGTTCCGTTAATGGAGAAAATGAAATCAGTGCTTGGAGTTAATGAGAAAAAAAAGAATGTGTATGCATGGAAGAACCAGATAGATAAAAACCCTTGAGAGAGCCCAAGATTAACTAACTGAGACACCTCACAGTCCGTTTGTCTTGTCTTGCTACTTCAGTGTCTTATCTGGAATGAGCCTGTGGCTATGATTTGAAAGACTGATACAGCTGCTAAAGAACATGGGCTGAGACCAGAAACCAAACAAAGGAGAGTGTGTTTTTAACTCGGAGTGTTAAAAAAAGAGAAGAAAAATAAATAGCGGTGCAAAAAACGCCAAGTCAAATTTGTAATGACATGACAACCGAGATCGAGACTAATACCCATCATGGTGACATCCAGGGGCTGGGCAGATCTTTTGGGGTGTGTGTGTGTGTGTGTGTGTGTGTGTGTTTCATGTGTGCATGTTGTATGTATGTGAGCGAGTGATTTGTGTCTACTACAATGTGTGTGTGTGTGTGTGTGTGTGTGTGTTTCTGATGTCCCCTGATGGTTTGACACAGGTTATGCCTCAATAAACACAAAATCAGACCCAGATCCACCCGTGTGGATCTTCAATTGCCCATGAAACCCCATGCGGGTCTGCCTCTTCACTGTGTTTGATCTGATTCTTCACACCATTTTCTGCTTGACACACACACACACACACACACACACACACACAGCAAACCCATCCTCACTCATAGTCCATGGAGACAAAATGCATGTTCTAGTGATGCATGCATTCAGCCATGTTTACAACCATCCCATGTTCACGTCGGCTACACCTTTGGCTAGCTTAACAAACGACGTGCTTGTTTGAGGCTCACTTAAACACGCATCATTACGAGAATATACAGTTGCTCTTCAAAGCCTCTGGACCTGTGAGCTACGTTTATTGCTTTCCAGATGTAAAGCGAGGACAGGAGGGCATCAAGCTTCACACACACTAAAAAAGCCACTTCGAGTGTGCGGTTGTGGTGCCTGTGCGTGCACCAGACCGTCGATTTACATGCGTGGATGTGCACGCGAGCATGACATAATTGAAGCCTGTGGGACTGGGAGAAAGCAAAATGGAGAAAATGGCACAGGAGGAGGGGTCTTGTGCATTCATGGTGCGTCTCGTGGTAAATGTTGAGGGCTCGGAGGCAAACGGGCCAAGCCGCATGGTCTGCACAGCAGAGCCAAAGCACAATCACTAATGCCTGACTGGCAGTGCAAATTATCATTAACTAACAACATTCAGAGCCACATACACATGATTTAATATACACTACATATGCACATGTGACAAGACACATTTTCTTTCCCTCTCTCCGCCTCTCCAGTCTCTTAGCGCTTGTTTCCAATCCTGTACTGAGCTGATTTGATGTCTGCCATTACCTACTCATCCATCATCCACAGAGAGCAGACAGTATCAAATTCAAGATGGTTAAGACTGAACTACAGGCATGTAAAGCATTACATACTGTTCTACTCCGTAAACAACAACAACAACAACAAAAAAACTCAGATATCATGAACATTACTGGGGATTTACACCGCAAGCCAGATGTAAGCAAGAGTGAGTTAGTCGATTTACGACTAACTCACAATGTGCACGACAATGTGTTAATCCATGTGTTTTTCTACATGTACGCTTCATGCACACTCTAAAAATAGAAGTGATGCATAAAAATACGCTTTCCTCTACTTTTAATGGCCGTAGTACGCATGCAAGGCACTGCTGGTTTGATTTTATACAATTATTGTAATAGACGGATGTCAGACGGGCGACTGAAAAAAAATATTTTTTTAAATTTTTTTTTTTAAATTCCCAGTTAGACACTTTAATTCTGCTTTGGATCAACACTGTATACGGTTTCCTGACGTGCTAGCTGATTTCAAATAACTTCAAGACCGATCTGGCTTTGATGTGATACTGTTCCAACCAGACTACCTTTGTACAATCAGGCCCAGATCCATTCCAGAGACAGGCCCTATCTGGACCTGTTTACTGCAGGCTGAATTTGAGCATGTGGGAGAGGGTTGGAAAGTGGAAAACAGCCGGTGGGGAGAGATGGATCTCTGGAAGTACACACTGTATGGCATCCAGAGCCTGTGTGTTCACACAGGGAAGTCAGATCCACCCCACCACTGGAGCCATTCGTTTCAGAACGGAATCTCGCCTGCCAAGGGCCTGGGGCAGGGAGGAGGGTCTCCCTTAGCCCAGCCACACTGCAGAAGAGGCTGAGAGAACAAGGTTAGGAAAAGTCCGACTAATCATTGTGAACATTGTCAACACAGGACTCTGGTGGGGCATGTTCAAACTCAAGAGCCCTACCAGATCTATGAACATCAGGACACTAATTGAACTACATGTGTTCTGATGACTCACAAATGTCAGGCTGTCTTCTCAATGTTCTACTTGTCACTGTAATTGATATTACACTGAGATAATCATCTCAAATGTCCATGCAGGCCAGTATCCTGATGCATTATATCTGGTAGGTGAATGATGACATCTGTGCTTGGGATTTAATGTTCCATTCTACCATAAATCACATTTTAATTACAAGACATAAAAAAAAGTCAGTTCTCCAAAAATAACACGCCACTTCAGAACAACACTTCAAGCCTCCATTAACCCTTAAAGGAGTACCGTCACACTGGTGTGACGGGAATGTTGAGAAATGAACGTTCTAAAGAATATCTGGGTTCATTGAATTCAACATAGAATTTTAGAACCTTCAATTGTTGCGGAACTTAGAACGTTCAAAAACCTACACCTGAGCGGCTGGCTTGGCAGAGGAGCCCTTACCAGCACTGACAGATCAGAGGGACGGGAATGGGAGGGTATTTATGCACTGCTTGAAACGTCCTGAACCGTGCAGCTGCAGGCCTCTGTTCCCCTCTGGAGCTTCAGCGTGAGGTATGAAGGCCACTCTGTTGTCAAAGAGCCCCAGCTCAGCTTATCATAGACAGGGCATAGCAATCAAGAGTGAGGGCTGAGCCTTTAAGTGTGATGGCTGGATACCATTCGCTCGGCATCGTAAGGACTTACCCAGGGAAGTGCTTATGTGGGGAGCAACAAAAACGTATGCATTTTGGGTGTGATGTGACAAAAGTTGCAACATAATCCAAAAATTTTGACAAAACCAGCTCATCTTATCATAGACAGGGCAGAGCAATTAAGAGTGAGGGCTGAGCCTTTAAGTGTGATACTGGGATACCATTCGCTCAGCATCGTAAGAACTTATCCATAGAAGTGTAGAGCAGTAGAACTAGGTGTCCTTTCGGTGTGCTGTGACAAAGTTGCAACAAAAATCCAAAGAATTAGACAAAACCAGCTCATCTTATCATAGCCAGGGCAGAGCAATTAAGAATGAGGGCTGAGCCTTTAAGTGTGATGGCTGAATACCATTCGCTCAGCATCGTAAGAACTTACCCATAGAAGTGCTTATGAGTAGAGCAGCAAAGCTAGGTGTGCTTTGGGTGTGTTGTGACTAAATCCACCCCTTCTACAGGGTCTGCTGGGGGAGGCTTCGGGTTCCACCCAGGATCAGACATAATTACCAGACACCTCTTCTTTACACGTGTCTGTGACAAGACAAAACTTGCCGGGAGATGTAACGAACGAACGAGGAAGACGTTTCAGGGCCAGAGGCCAGAATGGAACCAAGAAACCTTTTCTCCCCAGTTCTGGCATTTGGAGAAATACAAGAGGACCGTACTGGTTTTGATTACTTGGTGGAGATCAAAGTGTAAAGTCTCCCAGACACAAGAAATACTTAGGACAAAAGCACGGGGAGTGTGAAACTGTGTTGAAATGAGACGTAATGGAGGGCCACCGATAATCTAGACGCAAATAATTACATGGCTTCGAGGCAAATTTCACTCCATGGTAATTTCCACACAAAAGCCTTTTCAGAGGAAGTGGGAGAAGAGGTGTGTTGTACAATGTAAAAAAGAAACATGAAAAAGCCACGGTTTCTACCACACATATTCAGTTACGCTACACGATGGGAACACACTGTCGCCCAAGAGCTCTTAATGCATAAGCAAACACAAGAGCTTTGGTTGCTGTCGATACAGTGAGTAAATAAAAAGCCTGGGCAGAACATGACACTGCTTTAGAGCCACCATGCATGCAAAACCCTTTCTTTCCCTTTGACTCACATTTGATGTTGAAGGAGGCGTTGTTGGAGTGGGCTTTCTCTCCCGACGCAGCGTCCAGGGCCACACACTGGAAGCTGCCAGCGTCCAGGTGACGGTCGACAGCGGTGAACTTGAGGTTGTTACCCTCCTGGAAGCGACGGTCCGAGTCGAGCACGGGCTCGCCGTTGTGCAGCCAGCTGTAGGTCACGTCTGCCACGCCACTCACCTCACAGCGAAGCATGGCGCTGCGTCCGTGCAAAGCATCCTGGGACTTGGGCTCCTTGGAGAAGTAGATGGCAGCCGCCTGGATGCAGAGAACTGAGAGAGGAAATAGGAAGAAGACCATTATCATCTCATTCATTTCATCCAAACACAGCAGGCGGTTAAGAGGTTAGCATTTCAGCAAATTTGAGTCGAAATTGGACGTTGGAGTTTCAAAGGCTCTGCGGCAGGATCTTGTGTCTAAAGAGACCTTTGTGTTAACTTGTGAGGTATTCAGTGATGCTGCAAAGCTCTACTGAGGACTTACATAAACCTAAAAGACCTAAAAGCTCACAGATGTTTCATCCCTTCGAGACCCATCTGGCCTAATGGCAAATCCAGACCGTGTGCTATGGACTGGCTTTTCCAAACCCGGTTACACTCCTGGGTAGGGCTGTCAGATACAGACCAGAGCATACATAATGCATAGTTACACTGACATCCACCGGGTAAGGAGGGATAGGGGTGATGAGTGTGTGTATGTGTGGTGGTGGTGGGTCACATTGGGGGTGCCTGATGACATGCTGTCAGAGGGACTTCACTCTGTCGGTACATAATCTCTGATGTGGCAAAGACTGGCTGGCTGACTGTCCCAGCATGCCTTGAGAACAGAACTTGGCAGAGGTGAGAGAGGTCCCTCGTGAAGGCCAAATGAGGTGAGGAGGAAACTAAAAAAAAACACAAGTACACACCAGAGAGTGATGGTTCTGCCAGAAACGACCCTGAAACACTGTAGGGCTCTGTAGTGCATGTGTATCTCTCTGTGTGTGTGTTTGTGTGTATGTTTGGGGGGGTCTGTCTGTATTTTACTTTCAAGTCTCCAGGGTTAACCACCACAGTGGATCTTTCAATAGCATTAAATCAAGCCTTTCTTAAGGCCTCTGAGAAGCAGCATTGCTTATACCTCAGTCTCTCAGCATGGCCTTTGAGTTAGAACAGGTGGCTTTATGAACACAGGTAAAGCTTAGACACTCACTCACACACACACACACACACACACACGTAAAGGGAGAGGGGGATCGTGGGAGTGGAAAGTACAGGACTAATAGAGGTCCTGTTCAGAGGCTACTTCGTCAACCCTTATCAGACATTCCTGAGAGGTGACAGGTTCCAGCAAATGCTATTTACTTTACCACAACCCCCTCCAACTCCTCTGGGACTTAAAATACACCATATCACCAATGTCTGTGTACAACGTGCCAACAGTATTACCCACACACAGCCCCTACATCACACTACGACACAGCACTCTCAAAAAAGACGATCCAT
The DNA here is from genome assembly GCF_017589495.1 of Alosa alosa. Classification (NCBI taxonomy): domain Eukaryota; kingdom Metazoa; phylum Chordata; class Actinopteri; order Clupeiformes; family Clupeidae; genus Alosa; species Alosa alosa. The sequence continues at coordinate 10,321,496 of NC_063206.1, read as the reverse complement.
TTCATCCCTGTTGCTCCACGGTCTTATGTTTGAACTCAGTCGGCTGTTGGTTGCCGGGGCGCCTTATTTGGTGTATTTGATGTGTGTGGGGAGTCTAGCAGACCAAAAGCTACAAACGCCCTCCAAGAAGGGTTCCTGAAAGGCAGGAGTATTTTTATTTTTTATTTTTTTATGTTTTTTGAAAATTGTTTTTGGATGCGTTTCCTACAGGCAATGGCAAAAGTGGAATAAGATGAGGGAGGAGGAAATAATTAGGGCATTGCACGAACACAAACATACACATGAAGAAATAGAAAGTGAGAGAGGAAGAAAAAAAAGATAGGGGGAGAGAGAGAGATAATCAATAATTTTCTTTATTTAAACTCTAAATGGGATTGTGGTTGTGGTGTTTTATGCGGGTATGTATTCCAAGCTCTGATGGTGTTATTTTAGGACAAGGACCTTGAGGCTGAATGACGTTACTGTTATTTTACTCTTTTTTTAGTATGACAACAGCCCTCAGCAACCCAACATTCTCTCCCACTAGACAGACCAGCTCACAATGACTCAATATGCTTAATATTCAACAAATGCTAGCAAGAAAACCACTCAAATAGCATTTCAGTGCTTGTGTCTCATTACTGAAGGAAGGACGGTGCCTCTTTAGCTGGATTAGCATAAAGTTTCTCGCTCAAAGAGACATGTAAGTGTTAGAGACATGCGTGTTAGACACTAATGGGAATAGGTGAGAATGAGACAAGTAGAGGAAGAAAGAAAAGACAGTGTTTTACATCTCAGGGAAGGCTGCCAAGTCTACGGCGCTGTTCAAACACTCAGGGCATGATGACCTACATCTTACAAACATTCAGTCACACACACACACACACGTACACACGCACACATGAACACAAACCTGACAGCAAGACTGGATCTCTAAGAGTGAAGCAGGGAAATAAATCTGTTACGGCTCTGTTAATACATTCCAGTAGAGACAGGGGCCATATGGATTTCAGGACTGCTTGACAAACAAAAGACTTTCTCTTTGAAAGCAACAACTACAATCGGCTCATTTTCACATGAAAAACCTATGACCTCAAAGTGTCCAGCCAGACAGTGCTGAATAATTAACCACTCTGACAAACCTTTGCAAACAGAAAACAGCCAGGTGTCTCTCAAAGAAGAAAGGGGTCCGCTCCAAACTCACCAAGGCCAGGGGCCGTATTGATCTGCTTGGGATGTGTGAGCATGCCACTGCAGGGACCGGTCAGCCATGGATTGTTATCTGCCCAGCTCTCCCCAGAGGGGTAATTGAAAATGTCACTTTGCCTATTGAAATTCAAAGAGGCATGCACACTCAAATGCAATCTTATGGTAATGGTGTGTATCTACGTCCGGGCAGGGATTAGAGTGTCTTTATGGGGGGGGGGGAGCAGACAAAGAAAGGGGTGAGTTTGAGAGAGAGAGAGATGAGATACGCCAGTCTTTCAGACGACACTCTGCGTGCGTGTGTGTGTATATGTGTGTGTGTGTGTGTGTGTGTGTGTGTGTGTGTGTGTGTATGTGACTACCAGAAGGAGGAACAGCTTCACTTTACACATTACAGTCAAAGCGAGAGGGGAAAAGACAGAATGTGTGTGAGAGAGTGTGTGTGTGTGTGTGTCTGCACGAGAGTGTGACTATGAGCACATGTCTGTTACAGTAGTCAAGAGTGAATGTGTCTTTGAGAGTGAGATACATAGAGAAAGTGAGAAAGAGTGAGGGTAGAGCTTGAGGGAGCCCTTATGCAATACCAATTAAAGAAGCTGCTATTCTCCCATAAAGAAATCTGTCCTACACTGGCTATATCCGTCCTTCCTATTGTTCCATTGTTCTGAGTACTGTAGTGTAGAACATTCTTCCCTGTAGCCTTGAACTGAAAACTGGGTCCTTTGGTGGGAGTGAAGGTTAGAAAAAGAGGCCTCCAGCTGGCTCTGCCTGTCAGGAGATGAAAGCCGCCTCCTCCACAGACCCAGTGGCCCTCACACACAGATGTTATCTGGGAAGCTCCCTCCATGTCGGGTGGGAAGAGAGCCACAAAAGGGGGTGGGGTGGGAGGTGAGGGGGGGTCACTCAGGGACAGAGCTGGTCCAGACACAGACCAGACAGATAGGGAGCAGACGCAAGGCAGAAGGGCCTCCCCGTGACACCACTCGGCAAGAGCTGCGTGCGGGGACGAGCCCGATTACATGGGCGTGATGGGCAAAGGTCAGTTGTACTACTGACCTAGAACACTGCAAGACAGGATGAGCAGAGGGCAACAGGCCGGACCTCAGAGGTCCAGAAAGCAAGATTTTAGTTTTAAATGCAGAGGATCCTCCTCTGTGTGGATAGGTCCACCATCCATCTCCATTAAAGGACTGTGATGTTTTTACTGCGGACACCTCACCCCTCTGGTCCGCTCCTGTTATCCTGGCTTTATCTTCTTTCTCCACAGGAGAAGACGACCCACCTCCTATCTCATATCTGCTTAGAATGATAGTGAAACTGCTCAGCAGTAGCCGTGCTGGGTGGGATTGAATTGCAACCTCTAGTTGCATCCTCTAGAAAAACAGCAGGCACTTGTAGTAATGGCTTTCGTTTCTCCCACTGCTTGGTTTTGATGTGGAGCTGGAATCAATGTTTTGGGCTGTTTTGATAGTTAGATGCCAGGTCTACACTCTCATATTGGAATTAATTGTACACGTCTCCTTGTTTTATCAAGTTTAAAATGGAGAGTTTCATCATTTCAAACACACTTAAAAAACTAACAAAGTTTTATTCAACTATACAATAAAAAAAATGCATTTGACTTAGGAGAAGCCATTTTTTGTGACATAATATTAAGTTCACAAGCTTAGCTACAGGAGTAAAAAATTCCCCATTATAGGTTGTGCAGTCATGATATCATCAATGGTTAATTAGAGTTAATTTTCTGGGTCTAATATACGGTTATCACGCAAGTTATAAAGACAGATGAGTACGTCACCCTCACCCATCTGAAGCTTCAGAGTTCAGACATCGGTTAGTCTGTGCTAATATGCTTTAATTAGTCCAGCATACATGAAACATTGAACAGTCTGGCCTACTTTTTTCCCACCGCCATGGATTTCTGAGGGATTTAATTATACAGTAGGTGGCATAATTGCTTGAGAGGATTCGGCAAGCCATCACTACTTTATGATGACAACGGAGGAGAAAGCCCGAGACAAAAAAAACAGGGGGACTAAAGGACAGCTCTGCAGGAAAGGGATTGGTCAGCCCTCTTTTTTCACTGTGCAGTGCAACTAATGGATTAAATACGGGCTTTGTTACTGCTATGCTGATAAAAAACGTTGATACTGTATCAAATTTTGTGGACACACATACACGGCTGGCTGGAACTGTAATGGGGGCGTGGAGTCCAACAGTGGGTCCACAAAGAAAGTTAATTAATGGAGTCGGAATCAGTGATCTAGCCCAAGAGATGACGCCATGCGAAAGATTAAAATTCAGGGAACAAAACTTTTGGCCTTTAATTCGTTGTGAGTTGAGCGGGAGAGATTGCCAAGTCTTTCAGAAATGATAGTAAAAAAAAAATGTACAGTTACCAGTTTTACAGCCATAGCAATTTGGCCACGACTCCCGAGCTCCTGGAGCTGTTCTGGAATTCCTGTCTAACGAGATTAGCATTCCACTGAACCATAGGCCTGAGAAGAGGGGAACAGCAGCACATTTATAATCCATGGAGAGGAGAGGAGGAGAGAGGAAAGGAAAGATGGGGCAAGGACAGTAACTACAAATTATGGAAAATTCTACCCTAGACAGCCATAGCAATCTGTGTAAGTGCTCCAGCAATGCGTTCTGTCCTGAAATACATTCACTTAGAAAAGTGCACACATGGGAAGTACACTTTAGTTAAAAATACAGGATAGTCTTTATCTATGCCATAGAATTAAAGCATTTTTGCCATTCTACATGCAACTACTTTAAGACACTATACGAGAAGGTATTGACGGTGATAATCCAGTACAGATGGGCTATTATAATAACTGCCCTCTATAGTTTACTGCCCCTCCCTGTCATGTCTGTCTGACGGACTACTCCTCCAGGTGCTGGATTCCTGAAACCTGATAGGGCGGCTTTTTTCCCTCTATGGTGTGAATTGTTATTTCACTTCACACCCCTGACGGTCTGGAGGAAGGTAGACAGGGGTGTACACTTCCAGAGGAGTCCTCGGAGACTCCCCGCACGGAAAACCACAACACAGCCGCATAACAAGCCTCTCCAGAGGAGCGTCAACACCCTCTCACCCCAACATGTGCGGCTGGGGAAACAGTAAGGGGGCCGTCTGTGTGTGAGACAGGCCGACAATGGAGGGAGAGAGAAAGACAGAAAAAGACAGACATGCAGAAAGAGAGAGATGGCTAAAAAGATTGAGTGTAAGGGTGATGGTGTGTTAGAGCAAAAGAGTGAGGCAATCCAAGATGTGTGAAAGCTGTTGTGTGTGAACACATTTGTTTTTTGTGTGTGTGTGTGTGTGTGTGTGTGTGTGTGTGTGTGTGTGTGTGTGTGTGTGTGTGTGTGTGTGTGTGTGTGTGTGTGTGTGTGTGTTTTCAAACTACCCATAGGATGTAAATAGCCTGTTGTTGCCCACGGCTAATCACCCTCATTCAGGGCCAGTCTCCTGCAGAGAACTCCAGACATGCCCTGCTCTGATGGAAAGATGGCTGCTATGCACCGAGACGCACAAGGGGCGCCATGTGAACAGAAAAAAAAAAAACAACACTACACAAGTCAAGAAAAAAAACACCCCACCAGTCTGTTCTTCTTTGTCCCAGATTGGTTTTGCAGGGCTCCAGCTTTCCACTGGCTGGGCTTCACAAATCCAGGCATCGTATTTCATAACTGGCCCAGGCCACTGAGTGGATCGGAACACTGTGCTTAGAGAGCTGGCAGGGTCCTGCATACACACCCACATACACTGTAGCAGGAGCACAGACACACACACACACACACACACACACACACACACACACACACACACACACACACACAAGGAGGGACACTCTGAAAGCTTCTAGCTGGGAAAACTCGAGCGGAGACATCCAAATCCTCAGGAGGGAACCAGACATACAGCGAACATCAGACAAAAAAAAAAAACCTTTTGCTTTGCTTTTTACGGCGTCCAAAAAAAAAATGGCAGGGGCAATAAAGCAGATTATAGGCATGTAGCCGTTTTTATGTAGCGTAATCGAGAGAAAACACATGAGGTCATATAAAGTCTGCTGCTGTTACATGATCCAGTTTAAGTAAAACATGGGCCAAGACGTCGGGGGAGATGAGGTGATAATGTGACGGTTGAAATCTTAGAGCCCCAAAAGAAAACATGTGCGGCACCACAGTCTGGGCACGTAAAAATTAGACAAACAATCAGAGGCCTGTGGGGCAAGGCGCAAAGGCACGGACCAATCAGACGATCTGATACTGAAGAGCTGAACTTTTCTCAGTGCATATTTGTATACCCATAACACATTTAAAATATAAGCCTACTGGTTAGGTCAGTGTTTCTTAACAGGTGGATTGGGACCAAAAAAGTGGGTCACGGAGCTTGTGGTTTTAAAAAAAAAAAATAAAAATAAAAATAAAAACCGGGCATTTAAAATGCTACCTTATCAGATCTAATATTAGACCTTTATTTTGATATATAGACATTATTTGTATTTCAGTCATTGCCATGGACAGAGACGATGTTTATGTGACTGGTCATGTTAGACATCATTTTAGCGGTAAATGCAAGTAGGCTATGACCCTGAATATTTGAAGTAGGATATGGATTCACTTAAATTCAGACAAAATGGGACAGAAACCCCAGTGTTCACTGAATTGCTGGCACATGAGAGAAAATGCCACATGGAAACAAAGCACCCCTGTCAAAGACAAACCTACTGGCACTTTGTGTGTCTTACCATGTAGCTCACCGTATCCGTTGGCTTGATCGCTAAAAAGAAAATATATGGGTCGTCACTTGATGAACATGGGAAATTGTGAGTCCCAAAGCCAGACCAGTTAAGAAGCACTGGGTTAGGTGACATCTTGTACTTCTTAAAAGGTCATGTGGTGTCACTCCTGTAGCTTTTATAAAGCAATTACACACAGGTAAAAAAAATCAATACCTCATCTACAGAGATCAGTGAAAAGCCATAATCAAACAGTCGCTTGAACTGCTTTGTTAATTAGAACTGAGGCTATGACCATAGAAACCAAATTGCCATTACAGAGCATCACAAGGCAGACCAACCCTTTTTGGCCAACCGTGACTCCATACGAGGGGAAATGTATGGAGCAACTGCTACAGTATGTCATCTCTAGTGCGACATTCCATTTTCAGAGTCTAACTGGGTTCAAGTGCCTTCGACAATTACTCTCAGTGGTAACACGAGTAAGGAGCACAAAATGTAATGGATTGACTGGGCAGGACATTCCACCGTGCACAGTGCAGCTATGTATCATTCTCTGTAGAAATGATCGAAAGGTATGCCCTACATACCGAGGGAAATACATGGTGAAATAAAAATGTAGGTAACAAGTAACAGTTTGGCACCATCTGACTGCTTTTAGCATTCTCAATCACTACGGAGTACTCAGTCAACACTCAAGATTTAGCTCATTTCACAAATTTCAGTCCTATCCTTTTTTCGGTGACTTTATGATCCTAATCACTCTTTAACAGACACCAGACATTTAGTGATAGCTTGCCTTGCCATGTCAGCTCTTGGCCAAAAGAGAATGTCCAGTTACTACCGGACTGACACTGTTCTCGGGACTGATTTGATGAGAAGTGCGGATGAAAATAATATTTGTAGAGCATATAACGGTGTGTGGGATTCTATGTATACTTTACCAGCGGGGTTGATATGTAACAGGCGTCTCTATAAGAGACAACACCAGAAATGATATACCACCTGTATACAGATTTAGTCTTCAACATTGGATCAATGTTCCTTTGAAAACATCTATAATAAGAGCAACTAAAATGTCAAAACTCATTGTGCGAGCCTGTATATCTCAGAGTGCTTTGCCTTTAGTTAAGCATTATTATGCATACCTCTTTGTCAAATTCAATAGCGGCTCTGTTCCATAAATAGCAACTACATGGAGGGCTTGGGCTCTCAGATTGTGCACTGTGGAATGAAAAGTGCTGGTAGCGACTCATTACAATAACACCACCGCTGAGATCACCATCAATTTGCTCCCACACCTCGTTGTGGCTTTGTCGCCAAGCGGCTAGAGCACTCAGCCCCGAAAAACCCCAGCCTTATCGCTAGGCAACGTTGACATGGCAACCACCTCCCCCTCGTTCCATCCGCTCTCAATGGGTCCTCATGGACTACATTGTTAGGACGACAAATTGAAAGACAGAAAAGAGGAAAGGGAAAGAGCATGAGAGCAAACTTTCACAGGTTTAAAATTCAAGTGGCCCTCGGAGGGCTTCACATCGCATGAATTTTAAAAACTGGGGGCTGCTGTGAAACGTGGAGGAGTGTTTTTCTGCATGCGATGAGCAGTACGACCGCACACCGTTTTTCCAACCATCCCCATCGATGGCATGAATGATGCAATCTTTTGTAGAATGGAACGAGCACAGTGGGTGTTCTCATTACGTTATTATGTTGAAATTCTGAAAAGCCAAACTGCACACAGACATCCGGTTAGAAATCTTTTGATATTGGGCTGCTGGGAATTGAAATCATTTTAGCATCTACCAAGAAAAAGCACCTCCCCAAAAGAAATGATCAAACAGCTCTTTTTGTTCAAAATTCTGTGCCAAGGCTTTCTTCTGTAATAATGAAACACAAACAACCTTGTCCATTACTAACAGACATTTAGGGGAACTGACAAGCTTCAAAGTCAATCATTTCTCATTTAACATGGAATATTCCATGTGAAAAACACATGTTGAGTTTGCTTGATAATGTGCCTAGGAAGCACGTTATTGCCTAATGCATGTACTGTAAGCCAGCCAGGTGGGTAAATGACAAATGGTAAATGGACTGCGTTTATATAGCGCTTTTCTACTCCGAGCACTCGAAGCGCTTTACAGCGTAATGACTCACATTTAGCCATTCACACACACACACGCTCACAGTGTCTGCCATGCAAGGCAGTTTGGGGCTCAGTGTCTTGCTCAAGGAGACTTTGACAGGGTCAGGAGACGGGCTCGAACCAACAATCTTGAAAACACAGAGTGACTCCTCTACTTCTTGAGCCATCACCATCACATCACATACTTAACATATGACATACTGAAATGATTAGCATGAATGAGCATAGATGCACACAGACATCCCACAAACACACACACACACAATTACACACACACAATTACATTAGCTAGGCACATGATTCCCGTGGTGAATTGTAATGATAACAGTATGGCAGCATGGGCAGAGAGAGAGGAGACATGGATCTAACCATAAATCACATAATAAGCAGGCTGCGTCATGCGGTCAGCTTTAAAGGTGCCTGTGTCTTATATATACACATATGCAAACACATATACACTATGCACTGACAAACTCTATCTCAAACACACACACACACACACACACACACACACAAACACAAACACACTATGCACTGACAAACTCTATCTCAAACACACACACACACACACACAGTTTACCTCAGGGTGGGTGCGTGGTTTAATAGGCCACCCAGACGAGTCTATTACTGCTTCATTACCAAATTACACATCTGGGAAGCGGCCCCCATGGCACTGCTTTAAGGCTGTTTTTCAGCAGGCTCTGATCCAAGATGCCATCAGCAAAGGTTTCCAAAAATGGGGGCACACAAGAGCTGCCTTGTTGAGGCAATTTATAGACACAAAAACGACACAGTGATACCTTGTCTTGTTGAACACCTTTGAATATGGGGTCTGCCTGCAATTTGCTGTTGCAGCCTCACATATTACATTGGAATAAGTAAATCAGGTATTTGTCTAAACTTAAACGTCATGTTGTACACTTTTTGAGCCAAAATGTCGGAATCAGAGAGCATCCAAAAACAAGATGTCGAGAAAAGATGACGACGAAACAACGACCACTCCTTTCTCCAAAGACCATCATTCAGCATGTTAAGGTGTGTGTGTGTGTGTGTGTGTGTGTGTGTGTCTGTCTGCCTATGTAATCAGCGCTGCCCATAACATGAGCGCACCTGGTCACAGGCACATGACCTGCTGACAGCTTGCTTTCATTCATCCCCTCTCACACACAGCGGGAGAAGGGGCCTGTGAACGTTTCTGGGGAGAGGAGTGATGAGAGCCAAGCAGGGAGGGTGACAGACAGTGAGAAAATAAATGACAGAAAGAGAGAGAGAGAAAAATATGGAAGGAAGGAAGGAAGGAAGGAAGGAAGGAAGGAAGACAAGGAAAGACATTCAGAGCAGAAGCGAAATGAGAACATTAAATAATTGTGTGTAATAGAAGACAAAAGGACAAAAGATGGAGGAAAACGTGATAAAGACTGACAAAATAAAAAGGAGGGAACTGCAGTGAGGGCAGAGAAAGGAGGGCAGAGCAGTAGAATAAGGCAGGAGAGCACAAGGGGCTTAAAGGGGTGACCATCATTTTGTCCCTTTCCCTCCCCTCTCCTCCCCTCTCCTTCCCTCTCCTTCCCTCTCCTTCCCTCTCCTTCCCTCTCCTCCCCTCTCCTCCCTCCTCCCCTCTCCTCCCTCCTCCCCTCTCCTCCCCTCTCCTCTCCTTCCCTCTCCTTCCCTCTCTTCAGACTGATGGGGCAGAAGGAAGGATTTATTAATTTATCTTTCATCACAAAGGGGAATTCAGCCAGCAGTCACAGGCGGCTTTCCAACAGCTGTTCATTCAGCCACTGGTAAGATACGCTGCTACGATTATGAGATTACATTAAATAAAACGCCATGATTGACTCGTGCTCTCTTACTCTTAAACTGTGTGGTCATTGTCTTTAGACAGTTTTGGGCATCCGTCCAACAGTCCTGCTGTGTTAAGGCAAAGCACAACCAACCCTTCCTTTCTAGTTTAAATGAGGCCATTGTGTTCTGGGTTTTATATCTCCGATGGAGTGTGGCTCCATTTACAGAGTGAAACAGATGATAACGTGTGCAACATTCAAACCAAATGCGTAAAGGGAAAAAAAAAATAAAACACTCGCCACTGAGATGAAACAGAGCTGACAGAAACATGAGCTTTAAACTTTTTAAGGCTCAAATGATGAGATGGTCTTTTTTTTTCCCAGAGATGGGATCCAAGAAAGGGCTGAAAATAGTGGGCTGGGATCATATAAAACTGTACACCTCAGCAGTTTATGGCTGGACTTAACGGCAGTATCCAAAGCACTAATGAATTCTGCAGACAGAGGGGTTGGGACTGTGTGCTTGCTACTGACATATGGTGGGATGAACACGCTGATGGAGGCCATAAGATGAGCAACAAAGCCAACTAGCGGATTTGGCCAAAAAGCATCAACCTCACAGTTACTAAGAACTTATCAAAGCACAACAAATGTGTGTGTGTGTGTGTGTGTGGAGAGCAGAGAGAGTTGATGCAAGGGGGTGAAATGATGCACAAAGCATGGGACGGTTTAAAAAAAAAAAAAAAAAAAAAAAAAAAAAACACAGTTCAGAGATTTATGCAAATGCCTCAAATGGTCAACAATGATACTTTTTTCCATTAGTGATGATAACTCATTTTTTTTTCTCCCATTCTCTCAGTTGCTCATTCTGAAGCAGAGTGGGCTTTGATGGCTTGTTGCTAGAGTACACTGTGGTATGCAGAAAAAGGATTCTTACTAAATTTTCACTGCACTTCTTCCTGGCGAAAGCAGCCAAGAAAGCAAGGAAGCGAGCAAGAGAGAGAGAGAGATAGAGAAAAAGAAAGCAAGAAAGAAAGAAAGAAAGAAAGAAAGAGAGAGAGAGAGAGAGAAGGGGGAGAAAATGAGAAGGAGAAATCAGCTCGTGCCCCACTGAGACACTGAATCCTTCATTTCCTGTGCTCTGCTGGCAGCTGTTGCCGTGTGTCTCTGAGGGCTCTCTCTCTTTGGAAGGGGGGGCGCACGTTCGGTCTGTGCTTTTGGGTCCCGCTGTCGGAAGACCTGCTACATGCATTACTGTAACTCCATGTGATTTAATTACAGGCCGGGGAGCAGTGGAGGTCTACAAGGGGGAAGGTGGCTGACAGGAGAGCGCTCAGATCTCCGAAAGCGCTTGCCCAGACAGGGTAAGCAGAGGCGCAGGAGCTCCTGAAGAGGTAATGGGACCTTTCCTGTTACCCTGACCTCCAGGCCATTTTTACCAGCCACTGTCAGCACATCCATAATGTATATTGCAGCACATTGTTTTACTGTCTGCTGTGGAGGTTAAGAGCACTACGAGTGAAGAGGAGAGGACGTAGGATAGGGGCTGTCAGTCAGTCAGTCAGTCAGTCAGTGAGCTCTACGCATGATGCATGCAAACCAACTTTCATTGGTCCCCTCACAACCCTCATAATTCTCCTGTTACGCTGGTGAGGGAGACGGCTGGTCTGCAGGGAGATATGGGGGTAAAGGTGGAGCAGCAGCAGGAGGAGGAGAAGGAGGAAAAGGAGGGGGAGAGGGAGGGAGAGAGAGAAGGTGGAGGGTAGTTTGCAGAGGAAGGAGGGCTCATTGCAGATGCGTCCAGGCGTACTCCATGTCTGGTCCCGGGCCAATTATGGATTCCCTTCCCCGACCTGTGAGGGCCTCTGGGGGGAAATATGCCTGACGTTATGCTAAGTGCCTCAACCAGTGCATAATGTCATCTTCACTCACCTTGCACTCCCTCAACATGAAACGCAGCTGAATGGGAGGCCAGAACTCCACAACCTAAAATCTACCTTACCTACCAATCTAAAATCTAGCTCCAACCCAGTGGCGCACCACTGGCCATGTGGCCCACAGAAATATGGAGGACAGAAACATTCACTGGAGGTAACATGTCTGAAAACAGCCACTTAAGCTAGATAGATTCAGATGGCCAAGAGCCTTGAGGGCAGTGTAAGAAACAAACACATTCTTCCCAGTGTATACAAATCGTTGAGCGAGGAGAATAAAGAGGCCATTTTGTTTATCGTTTGTGGATTTCAGGTTTTTTTTCACAAAAAGAGGAGTGAAACCAAACACAGACGTAAGTGCAGTCCAAGTGGGTAGGGATCTTGGCAGGGGGGTGGCTCCCTGAATCCTACTCACCAAATAAAAGAAAATTGCAGGCCAGGCGTCTTCCAGTTAATGCAGCGGTGGGGAAAGGCCCCTTTTCCAAGAACAGGGGAACAGAATGGCCATCAAAACGTAATTATCCAGAAAACAGCACAAAAGCACTGAAAGTGTACGCAAGAGTGAAGTACCAGAAACTCAGATAGGACTACTGCTCTTCACTAGGAAACAGGAGTTCTCAATAAATGGATACAGTAATACTCTGTGTATATCCTCCATTGTGTATAAACCAACTTACAGTGTATTGACCAAACCTGTGTATTCACTGCAGTGCCCAATTAGCCCAATTAATAATCATCAGATCATGTTTTTGTCAGAAATAATAATGAAGTAAAACCATACATTTCCATGTATAGCCCGCTCACGTCTGTTGACCTCATAGCTGAAGAATTCTTGTAAAATCAATGCATAAACCTTGCCTAATAGGCAGGGAATTGCGTGGTAACTGTTTTCTACTGAATTAAATAAAAGTAATACATCATTGAGGGACAGACCGTCACTGGTGATCACTTGCCCTTGGGCTTATTTAGCACAACCAGTTGGATGACATGAAATGGATCGTGCAAACACCTTTTACAAAGCAGAGTACACAGAAGAGTTCAATAAGGACAATTATGATGAGAGAATAACGTTTCGCTATAGGCCCAGGACACTGTTCAGTGTGTCGACAAGTGTCGGGCCATACTAACACACAGGAGCACTGTTGCATTGCTGCCACACAAATGAGGAGTGACATTCTGCAGTCTTCATTGTGCATGACTGATTGAGTGTGTAACGTCTCTCCCTAGCCTGACGCTATGCTGGGCATTAGTTTTCACCAAAAAAAGATTTTAATTAGTGTACATTAACTTTTAATTACATTGTCGTTGTATGCAAGGTTTGCGGTCATTTCGGCTGACACTGCAGGTGGTCTGTTTTCAGTGGACAGTGCACAGCAGGGGAGAGGGGACAAAAGGATGGAGAGAGAGAGAGAGAGAGAGAGAGAGAGAGAGAGAGAGAGAGAGACGGGTTATGTTTGAGGAACATACAGGCGTTCTTCTAAACCTTACAAGGAGACTGATTATGATTCATAAACCTAATAGGCTCATTATGGCTTCATATTAAAAATGACCTGCGATTAAATGCAATGAAGTGAAAAATTGGGCAGTGAGTGTATTCATACTCATACTATAAATGGACTTTATTGATTTGGACATAAATGTTCATTAGGTGTCAGGGACTCCATACTCATGGTGACTGATCTAAGTATATCGGACCCTTAAGCAGCGCCATTCCTCTGCTAGCATTGTAGGGGCAGCTGTGGCCTACTGGTTAGCGCTTCGGACTTGTATCCAGAGGGTTGCCGGTTCGAACCCCGACCAGTAGGCACGGCTGAAGTGCCCTTGAGCAAGGCACCTAACCCCTCACTGCTCCCTGAGCACCGCTGTTGTTGCAGGCAGCTCACTGTGTGCTTCACCTCACTGTGTGTTCATTGTGTGCTGAGTGTGTTTCACTAATTCACGGATTGGGATAAATGCAGAGACCAAATTTCCCTCACAAGATCAAAAGAGTATATATACTCTTATATACAGCTCTTATATACTTATACTTGTGTGTGGTTTTGTCTCGCCTGTGTGTGTCCAGACAGTGGGGAGGTCGAGGTGGTCAGCAGAGGAAGTAAATACTCCAAAGCTAACACTTGAGAGTGTTTGTATGGGCTGATAGGAATCTCTGCACTAATACAGACAGCGTTGCTAATCACGATAGTGCAGGAAGAGAAACTCCATTTGACCGATAGCACTCCAGGGCAGTCGGAAGTTCGGCTGTGTTCAGATGTGAAGTCAATCCACAACACCCCCATGTGAGTTTCAAGAGCAAATAGGACGCATTACCAATACTCACTAGTCTACAGTGGGTAACTGTATGAGGCTAGGTCAGGACACTACACAACACAGAAGGCTCTCAGGAGACAGAAGACAGAGGAGAAGCGGAGGTTGCTATTCTGGGGTGGGGGGTAGCCGTTGGGTACGCCAAAAACAATATGGATGTTCAGCATTTCTCTCCTTTTCAAAGCGTTAGACACAGCTCATTAACTGAAGTCCAACATGAAGTGAAAGATTTATGCAACTCTTGAGGAGAAAAATAAAAACAATCCAGCCATGTATAGTTTTTCCTGATGTGGAAAATATTATTGATGTATGTGTATGAGTCTTTCTCTCTCTCTGTATGTGTGTGTGTGTGTGTGTGTGGTGTGTGTTTGCCAACAGGAGGCATGAGCACCTGGCACAAAAGGCCCTTCATATCACTTTCATTTCTATACAGCATGATTCAATTACAGCCGACACAAATGCTCAAGCCATTCCATAAATCTCACAGAAACCACTGTGTAGATCTTCCTCCATGCTGCTTCAGACAGACTCTGTGCTGAGACCATCCTCCAGAGGCCGTTGGCAGAAAGACTACTCAGCTGGATTGGAGGATGGGGGTGTGCAGGGGAGTTGAAATCTCTCCCAAGCACCAGGCCACAGATGCAGCTGTGAGTTTCAGCTCACATCTGGATGGCAAATGTGTCCGGCCATCGAACAAAACCCTATATTGTGAAAGGAACCTGCTCGTCCATCCTGCACTTCTGACACTGTCCTTGAAGCAGAGAGCCTATCTAGCAGTCAGGTCTGGGTACTGTTGAATGCCTGGGATCAAACGCTTGTGCGGGATCCATCTGGTTGGAAGGTTAATTTTTCCATTCCTGTTCGGACTAATGAGGACGCCTCTGGAACCATTCCCAGAGTAGAGCTGGATACACACGGGCAGTGGGGGCCATGGGGAGGTGTGTGTGTGTGTGTGTGTGTGTGTGTACACGTGCGTGTACATGAGAGTGAGTGTGCATGACAGTGAGTATGAGCGTTTGAATGCGTGTGTATATACATGAAAGTGAGTGTGCATGAGAGTGAGTATGAGTATGAGCGTTTGTGTGTGTGTGTGTGTGTGTGTGTGTGACTGATTGACTGAGTGAGTGAGTGAGAGTGTATGTGTGTGTGTAGGGGGCATGCAGGATGGCCAGCTGAGTTCTGTTCTCCTCTGTGTGAGATATCTCTCTTTCATCTTCAGCTGCAGTGGGAGGATTTGAGATCTCATGGGGCAGAGTGGGGGGTGGGGGAGGAAGGACTCGCTAGTTCAAAAGGATGATAGAGACCATCTCCCAATTCACAGTGCACACTGAGTAAGCAGCAGGGTCTGGAAGAGGAATGGACGGTAGAGTGAGTGAGAAAGTGAGAAAGTGAGAAAGAGAGAGAGAGAGAGAGAGAGAGAGAGAGATGCAAGGAAATGGAAGCAAGGCCTGCCTTAACCTCAATTTTCCAGCCCCATCACCCCCCACACACACACTAAAAAAAGAGAGGTATGGTTGCTAATTGTCAGCCTCAGTGTGGTAAAAAGCAGTCTATTGACAAGGACAGGATGACAGCTGTAGACTGGGTGCCTTCCTCCAGCGCAAGACATGGTGGAAGAGGGGAGAAGCCAGAGAATGGAGCCCGGCTGGGGGGCTACTGCACCCCATGCTGTCAGCCAATTAGTGACCTTTTTTTGCCATGGGACTCTTTAGCCTCCGCGCACACAATGACAAACCCTCGCGTCAATCAAATACGATTCTGCCAGCCGAGCCTTTGCCTCAGACGGCCTCGGACATTGTGTGCTTTCAGCCGCGGTGATTCGGATTGTGCTCATTGTGAGGGCCTCTTCCTTCCCAGTTTCTATGGGTCAAGCTGAAGTGAGGAGTCAGCTGTGTGGATTGGGGCTGCCATTATCTATCCACAGGCTCTCATCTGTCAGGAGGAAGCATCCTGTTTACAGCGCCGGGAGGTTGATTAGCACAGACAGTGAGGAGGAGAACCGTACTGTGCAAGGCAGTTAGAGCAGCTCTGGAAAAATACTGTACGTATAGAAGACTCCAAGTACATCTTGTGGATGCTTCATTTTGCTGATCTAACGATTTATGTATTAATAATTAAAGCAACACTATGCAAGACTTTGTTTGTTTTGCAGTATATTTTCATAAGCAACTACTGCTGATATCGTCTTCATATCTTTTTTATCTTGATATGATATGGCCATGTGGCAAGTGATGAAGTAAACACACCTGTTCCTACTAGCTGTCCAGGCTACACACTCAGCATGACATTGCCAACTATAGACCCTTTCAACTAGGTAAAAAAAAACAATGCTTGAACATTCTATTTGGGCCCCAATCTACTTCCTCTGCATTAAGATAACATATGGAATGTTAAAAAGGAAGTCTTGTGGGGCCAACTATGATGCTGATAATGGAACTCTCTTGAAAGGGTCTATTAACGTTTTTCATGTGACGTATTCTAGGTTCTATAGCTTTGTTTACATCCACCTGGTAGGCAAGGGACAAGTTGAACCCATTGAACATCGTTGTCTGCAGCTGCCTCTCAGTAGGCTACATCTCTGTATTTCAGCAATGTCAACATTTCAGGCATCAATAAAGGTGATGATGAAACGTTATCCCATTGTTCAATATTTGATAGCCTGTCACAGGAACGTTATTTCGCTAAAATCGCTCTGATTTGGTGCATTGATCTGTATCGATAACGTTATGGGAGAACCTGCATGTAGCCTATGGTAGCCTAACTTTTTTTCTCTGTTCAAAACTCGGTTTACACGAAGACGATAGACTTTCTTAGAAGCTGTGAAATTTGGCCAGAAAGGAACATGTCTTCCCTCTGAAAGTTGACACAAAATCAAACAATATTTAATCATTTAACTTGAACTGAACAGCGCCAGCTTTTGGTAGGCATGTAGACTCAGCAGACGTTAAAACGGTAGCCTATAGCGTCAGTCAGCATCATGTAACATTAATGTCGTTAAAGTCATGAATCCTGTAACATATTATAACATATAACAGCGATGACTCATTCGAAGACGATCTGCATGGATATATAACCACCCAGAAAAACTCAGAATGTAAGTGATAAAGTTCATTAATTGTATGAAACTTTTTTACTAGTTCATTGCAGTATCGGCTATATTAGGCTGTTATGCTAGCTCAGCCTTTAAATATGCTGTTATTTTAGTAATGTGGACTTGATTAAACGGGTAAAGATAATTCATAAACTTATGAATTCATGAACTTATGCTTATTTCTTACATGACTGAAGCAGTAGCCTAGGTTCAAGCGGTGTTTGAGGTTGCTGTGTTAAGTTCAGCTCAAAAATCAGTTTATTTTGACATACGGGAGTTAGCCTAACTGAGCTGTAGGCTATCACATAAGCCTATTCTGTTTTGATTTATTTTGTGATAATCAAATGGCACTCATGATAACTTGAAATAGAAGGACAGAAGATAGGTGATTGATGTCCACAAGCACGAATTTCACGAGACAAATTAGAACAAACTGTTCCGGTAAAAATAATCTTGCCATGTTTAAAATGCTGCACTTTTTCCCTTCATAGCCTATCTCTGGCAATTCATTTTTGGATGACTGTAGATAGTTGTATTTTAGCCTACGTCTTCGTAGACAGTAGGCTACACCATTAGGCCATCTTGAGAGTAAAATACTTCACAGCTGCTAACGATCATCCTCCACAACCACGAGGATAGGTAGGCTAAACGGTCGTTCGTTGCCTTTTTGCTTCTTATTGTAAAACCAACTGTCCTACACAAGTGGTCGGCATCCCGGTCAATATTTGATATTCAAATTTCAATTTTGAAGCTTTTTGTAGCCATGTGTAGCCTATGCAACCCGACTGTTGTAGGCTTGCCTACCACTCTGCAGTGCCTTGCCTACCATTCTTGCCTACCACTCTAGTTGTAAACAAACGGTCACAAGACATTATGACGTAGGTGCAAAACCTTAATACTCCCAAAAGGTGCCACTTATGCATTATCAGTAGCAAATGGGTTGTTGATGGTGATTGCAAGTGTTCTACATGCCTTTTAGATAGTTACTTTGCTCCATAACACTGCTTTTAGACTGCTGAATAGAAATCAAATGAATGTACTCTGTTTTTTTTTTAGAGAGAAAACAATGATCCAGATACTGGACTTACCTATGATGGAGAGAGCAGACCGTACAACATGGGAGGAGAAAAAGAAAGAGAGAGAAAGATGGTTAGCCACTATAATGAATGATGTCCAAGACATTGTATACTTAACACCATTGCAAGGGTTCAAGCCATATTTCTCCCAACAAATTCTGGATCTAAGCTGATACAGATCCATCACTGTGATAACATAAGAATTCTATATAGAATACAGAAATGGGGAGAACCCAATCAGCAAGGCTGGATGAGGTCACATGACATGACCCTGTCATTATGGAGGTTTCTAGGAAGCAGTGGGATTTGGGTGGGTGGGTGGGTGGGGAGTTGGTCAACCTATTAGCCTTTTCCTCCCTTTCTATTTGTCCATTCCTACCCAGGTCTTTTCTCCTTTTCTATCCCTCAAAGGATTTGCACAGCGAGTGAACACACACACACTAACACACACACACAAAATTCATTTATATTCTGCCAAAGACTGGGGCCTTTTCTCCAATGAAAAAAAAAAATGGAAGAAAAGAAAACCTGATGCATTTAAAAAAAAAAAAAAAAAAGGAGGCACTGTATACAGTACACAAATACAGTCGACCTTTCAACCCAAGGACGAGCCCACCACAGTGTGGGATCCCCCCGCCCCACCCCACCCCGCTCCACTCCACTGGCGTGGCCAGCACACATTGCTTTATTGCCTGTAAAATAGACACGGTGGCCTATTTCTAAGAGGATTAGGATGAAAGGCGCGGAGGCCAGGGAGCACGCTCTCAGGCCCTGAGGCTGCGCTGTCTGTGTGGCCCTCCTGCTGCAGACCCACGCCACATCTCAATCAACACACCCTCTGTGTGTGTGTGTGTGTGTGTGGGAGTGTTTGGAGTGGGGAGGGGGTGGTGGTGCTGGTGGTAGTTATGGCATCTGTAACGGCTGCTGTGTATTTGAGGGCTTGGAGTGCTCTGCTTGGAAGCCCCGAAAGAGAGCCCCCCTGCCACCCCAGCCAGTACCAACCTCCTCCTTAGAAAGGGGTCAAGGGTCTCACAGCAAGGACAAGTCCACTTAGACAGGACGGAGACGGGCACGCACACACACACACACACACACACACACAATCACAATCACACAAAAACACGACAAATCGCCTCAAGGATAGGATTATCCTCCTTGTCAAACAGCTCCTGCAGTGAAGAACACCAGCTGAAATCCATCTAAATGGATGGGGCAGTATGACAATAGCCAAAGCCGGTGCTTTCAAGACTGCGTCTGTAACCACATAAGACAGAGGCTATTTGTGTATCCTAGGTTTTGAAGATTCATTTGAACACTGTGCTTATAGCAGAAACCGTCACCAAACACACAGTGTTGTCTCTTGTTACATAAATAAGCTCTCTTTTAACTTTGTCTTTGAAGATCTTCAAAAGGACAGTGAATTTATTTTTTCGAGAGTACAGTAACAGAAAACCAGAGCATGCCATCCACAGGTCCTATCCCATAATAAGTGACAACGGTGGCGTCTGCCTTTCAACATCAATGGGCAGTGGCTCGGCTGCTGACCCACAGGCTAATGATTTAGAGCCTTTACTCACGTTTCATGCCCTTTAAAGTGCAATTTCACACAAACCTCCACCTCCTCCTCCACAGACACACACACACACACAGACACACACACAGACAGACAATAAACGCTTCATCTTAATGAGGGAGCGGTGTAGTGGAGAGCCCAGCTCCACCAACCTCATCAATTATTGGCTGCCTGCCTCTCCAGCCACCCCCTTTCCCCCAAAGCCAGGCCTGAAGTCAGAGAGCCGGGCTCTTTCACCATGCGGTCAGGACCCTGTCTGCTCCGACACATCTTAGGTATTGATCTGGGCTCAGATGCGGCCGGATCGAGTGGAAAATAGCCCTATAAGGTTTGAAATGGAGCCAGGGCCCCTGGAGAAGATGGGGGGACAATGGGCGTTCTCTTGTCCTAAAGACGCTCCTTGGGTTGTCTGTCTGTCTGTCTGTGCATGTGTGTGTGTGTGTGTGTGTGTGCATGCATGATTGTGTGTGCTCATGCACAGACACAGGTGCACTGTCTGTCTGAGACACACACACAGACAAGCAGACAGAGAGATGAGATGTGTGTGTGTGTGTGTGTGTGTGTGGGGGGGGGGTGAGGTGGGGGTGCAGAGCAAGAGAAACAGCAATACAGGGAAAAAAGAAAAAGAAGAACTCTCTCTGATACCGACAAGCAGAACAAGTAACACACACACTCTTTGTTGTTGGTGGGAGTATTGATTAGTATGTTCATGCACTGAGCGCTTCACTGGGGCCAAAGAGACTGCACAGGAAAGACGAGACCATCTGTACTTAATGGAGTGAGCAGGAGCAGAGGGGAAAAAACATACTGTTGCATCTTCAGCAAAGTGAATTAGAGGAAGAAGCCATCTGGAAAGAGCAACAGGGCTTTCGGAATAAGACAGAGTGCTCTAAAGTGTGTGCCTGGGTCTGGGTCTCTGTGTGTGTGTGTGTGTGTGTGTGTGTGTGTGTGTGTGTGTGTGTGTGTGTGTGTGTGTGTGTGTGTGTGTGTGTGTGTGTGACAGGTCTTGACAGAGCGGAACCTTGTGTACATCCATCCTGTTCCGTCTTGCAAGATCCTTGGGTAATGGTGTAACCACGGCAACCCGAGAGGAAGGCCTGTCCCTTGGGATTGGGGGGTGCAGCCTCCTGGGTTCAAAGGTCTATTATGGGTATTTTATTTCTGCCAGGTGAAGTAATGACACTCGCCCCGTGATGCATGGCTTTAATATGGTCCACTTCAGTAGTGTGGAACCAGCCGGGGCATTTTCAAAGCCGGGTGGGAGTGTTTCAAAGCCAGGTGGGACCTCAGAAAATCCAGAGCCGAGAGACGTAACAATGGAGCGTTTCATTGGGATGAGGTGAGCACGCTCAGTTAGCCCTGCCCGTTTTATACCGTCTTAAAAAACAGCCCATTTATAGAGATGCATGATCTGATAAGGCTGAGTGTGCTTTCAGTGGTTGTCTGCTCTGAGGCCAGTGGCCTGCAGTAAAACAGGCCCCCCTCCTGCCTGGCTCCAATACAACAATCTAGATTCAGGATTCTGGAATCAGCTGGAGCAAAAACCACTCATCCATCATCACATTCAGCTCTCACGCAAACTCATACATACTTGCATGCACAAACATACACAGACACAACCCCCCACCCCAACACACACACACACACACACACACAAAAGGCATCCAGATATGCAAACAGCCAACCCTCACAGCAATATCAGCACACATGTAGCCGTGTTGACAATACTCTTAAAGGCATCGAAGTGTAAAGGGCAATTTAAAAAAGGCTGGCATCTCAAGTGCCTCCAGTGCATTTCCTTAATGACGATGCCATGTTGCATTGGTAACGGCCAGCATTCGCACGCTACCCCGAGGGAGATGGGATATGGAGTCAATATGAGAAGCAAGCGGAGGGATGGATCCTGCTGAACGCCACTGAACTAGATATTCCACACCGATGAGCATGCCCCTCACGGCCAATCGACCAATCAGGACCTCAAGTGCTCTGTGGACCACCGTCGCTCATGGCTTATTAACTAGCACTCTCAACATTGCACTGAGAAAATCAAAATATTTACACACACACAGAGAGACGGTAGCCACACTGTAGACTCCTGTTGGGGGGACCCAGTACGGTTAATCCAGGGCAAATGATATTTACGGCAACTTATTAAGATGCTATCGCCGATCCGTCTTTGCGGTAAAAGGATTAGTGCCGCCTGTGAAAGGCGGGCTTTGTGGCTGGTGCACTCTGTGAGGCATGATGGGATATCCCTCCAAAACCTGATCAGAATGCCTGTGTTCATTGGAGAGTGTGTGCAGTAGGGGTGGGTGAGTATAGTGTGTGTGTGTGTGTGTGTGGTGGGAGGGGGTCTGTGTGTGTGTGTGCGTGTGTGTGTGTGTGTGTGTGTGTGTGTGTGTGTGTGGTGTGTGTGTGTGGTGGGAGGGGGTGTGTGGTATGGGGGTGTCAACTATCACGGTCCCCGCTACGCTCTGCTAATCTCTGAGCTCGGGCTGCGTTCCTGAACCACTTCCAGCTTTCCCTCAGGTCCCGGCGGCGTTGCCGGAGACGGAGTGACAAAGGTGGCCATTCACAGGCAGCCGTGCCGAACCGTCACTTTCCTCCACAGAGAGGGCACTGTGAGGGGCAGAAATCCGACCTGGGGCAGAAGCAGCGAGCGGTGCCTGCCAAGCCCACCACTCTAATCCAGACCCCCCTCAAAGTGCCCTGCTGTTGCCCCCATGCATTCACATTCTTGCACACACATTTTCTGAAAATGTCTGGCATGCCTCAGACAAGACAGATGCACTGCAATTCCCCCAACACCAGGACAAAAATGTATTAGAGAGTGCTAGGTATGTAGAGCCAAGTAGCCAACACAGCATGACTTGCCTTGTTGTACATAAACACAATAAATTTCAATATTGATGCCTTGTATATTTCATATTTAATCACCTAACTAGGAACGCCGGCTCAGTATGACCGATTTGAAATGGTACTGGAGTGCTGGAGAAAGTAGGGCACGTAAAGTATCCTAAGCTTGTAGATGCGTGCATATGTGCAAGTGGGATAGATGACAGCTGCATCACTTAACAACCTAAAGAGGTGACAAGTTGATTCCCTTAAAGGAGGCACTCCCTCTCTACTTTTTTGATATACCCAGAGCCTACGAAGTAGCAAATGGACTGCACAAAACTAATTGACTCAAAATATTACTAATTTCAAACAGTTCCTCTAATATTTAGCCAGCTAGGCAGCGATTTCATTAGGTCTTGAAACTCTTGAAAGAAGAAATAATGCAGATAACCCCTTAGGCAAAGACTGCTCAAACAGGAAATAGGTCATTGAGCGCTAAAAGAGGACCGCTAACTCTCATCCCCCCCGCTCCTCTGTTGTATGCGTATTGGGATTTGACTCTCTGCTCCCTCATCCAGAGTCTGATATTTCAATTAAACTGATAAAGCTGGTGCTGACTCCGCCATGATTTCTTATTATGGCCTGATTGGCTGGCTGGCTGGCTGGGGCTCTGGCAGCAGCCCTTATTAGCGGCGCTTGGTAAACGGGGTAGAAGTGGCGGAGGTGGCGGCGGCGGCGGCAGAGTCTCTGAGGGGAGGAGCGGGGCTCTGGGGTGTGAGGGGATTAGTTCTGCTGAATTAGGAAAGGGGCTGCCGAGGCCCCGATGGAGCTTCTTCATGCCCACCAACCTTTCTTCCTCCTCCTCCTCATCCTCCTCTCCCCAGTACTCTACCTGTCAAACTGCCATTCCTATGCCTTCATCACTCACAAGCAGCCACTGCAACCGCAAGGACTGTCTCTTGAGCTGACTCTCTCCGACAAGAGGTTTGTCCTGGTTTTTCTACAGCGGCAGAGCCCAAACCATTCTGTTCAAGTCGGGTGGTTCCAGCTCATCACTGTCTGATGTGTCTTCTATAAACCTCGACAAGTCTTTCCTCTGCCAACTCCCTTTGATACCCTTGACTTCTGATCATGACAAAACATCTCACTCAACACTTAAACGATTTCCCCATACAATATTCATGTTTGTGAAAGAACGCTGACAAAACAGCACTCCAGCAATATTTTTAAGTGACAGCGAGATCCCATGCGTGACTTGGGTGGAGGTGGTTGAGAGTTGAGGGAGGCAAAAACCACGGCTCCGCTCATCAAACGCCATGCGTGACTGGGAGCAGTGAGGGTTGAGAGTTGGGAATTTTTCTCCAAACACTGCTCTGTTCATCAGTGTCTGTTTTCCCGCTGACGCCGGGACTTGCCCAGGGAGACGTAGGGCGTATCGGATCTGACAGCGGGGCAGCCCGTTCCGCTTCGCCGTGTGCGGGTAATTGCCGCGCTCTCCCGATCGGGTTTGGATGCGCAGACTCGTCACAACAAAGCTCCCTACACACACTCCCCTTCCTACACACACACACACTCAGAGCCAATAACACGTCTCTCCTCACTTGTTTGTCACAGGACTGGCGTACACAGCATCTTTTTTTGTTCATCCTACAAGCGAGAATCTGTGCCGACAGAGCTAATCGCTTTGACAACAAAAGGAGGTCCCTTGCACGGCTAGCCCTTCGCCTTTCTGCAATTAGTGTCCCTGTCTCTGGGCAGAGGAGAACACTCACGGGTGTAAGAGAACTTTCCAGGTCGCTGTAGGTGAGATCAGAGTTTCAGAGACTCGTTGTTTTAGAGACTCGTTGTGACAGGAGGTACATGGCACGCAGAGGGTATGTGGGGGGAGAGATTAAACTCTCTTGGGAGAAGATCATTAATTGGAAAACATGATTCTGCAGACTAGCAGGCAATTCAATAATGATCTTAATATCTTTGATGTTTACTGATGTATGCTAATTAAAAACGATAATGAGACTATTATGATAAAGAGATCTAGACATCTGGAGGTCAATGCTGTGAATCAGTGCTGTGGATTTTGCAGGTCCACACACAACCTGAACAACTTCTGGGCATTGGTGCCAAAAACACAGCAACCATTCATAAAACATATTTAGATCAAGTCAGTGGGTGAGCTACAGTCATTAGTCTTGTGGTTCACTAAACATTAAAACTAGGACAACCTGGCAACAACAGTGGAGTGGTAAGGAAAACAGGATAAAGAGAAAAATGAAGTCTCTTTCAGATATTTGTCCATCAAGGGAAAAAAATAGCTATTGCTCAGAGGATATTGATGTTCGGCCATGCAGTTCAGTGGTTTTCTTTAGTTGTAGGACTTACTATATGAGGGGGGAGGAGGGGTCAAATCTTTGTGTGTGTGGTCCCTTTAGTACTAGAACAAATAATTGAAAATCTTGTCCTCCGTTTTATTAAATTTAAACCACTGACACCTGACCTGGTGTTCTCATGGTAACGGAAACCGAACTGATTCCTCAAATGTCTCAAAGTTCCAGACAAGAGCTTTCCTGACTGACCTGAGTGACCCAGGGTTTTCTTTAAATTCTTGTAGGAAGCATGGAGAACCACCCAGGGTCAAAGCTCCACACGAGGATCACTGTGGAATTTGGAATTCACTGTAGTCAAGGCTGATGCTTTACCAACTTTTTATGAACACAATCTTTGTCCACAAACCCAAGACTGCAGTACAGCAAACAGCCCCGTTTCAGTGAGTGATCAGAGGCCCATAATCGCAACTGATTGCTTTCTGCTCGGAACTGCATCATACTCACAGCTCCATTGGACTGAATGGGTGACATTGGACTGAATTGGACCAATGAAAGAGTGAATCAACATCTTTTTTTTCCCAGGACTCCATTGAGGAGATCAGAGAAAAGAATTTTGTTTCTGGATGTTTTCTGAAAAGCACATCCTACCCCCCACACCCATTCTCTACTCTTTCCCATCACCACGCAAAGAGAGAGACGTTTATTTGTGGGATTAAAAAGTGGGGAGAGGCCGAGTAATAGAGCTGCCTGTTAGGAGCTCATTGGTATGGGAACCACAGCAGTCTGTGGAAGGGGACCCCATGCTAGGCTGAGGGCACCCCCAAACTCAGCTGCCCCCTGCACCCCTTAATCCGGCAACCAATCAACCGCTTTGCAGAAGCTGAATTTCAGGGATGAGAGAGAGGAATTATAATGAGAGAGAGAGAGAGAGAGAGAGAGAGAGAGAGAGAGAGAGAGAGAGAGAGAGAGAGGTGCTCAACTACTCTGAGGGCTAAAGCAGAGAGAGAACAGAAAGACTGAGAGAAATCAAGAGAACATTTTGTAGTGTAAACCTGTATTGCCCAATACAAACCTAATCCAAAGCCATTAATTATCATTAAAAGATACGTATTCTCATTTGATTCACATTTGATGGTTAGTAAGAAGTCTGCAAGGGGCATTCCATATTGAAGTAATTTAGACCGCTGACGTAAAAGTCCTTAATATTCATTTGGATGAATAAGGGCATCGGTATCCTGTCAAGGCCCCCATGGGTTGAACTTCACAAGCACCGGTAACCACCAGTCTTAGCATGCAGGAAGTCTCCAGTTTGATTTGTGGTTATTTAGAAGCCATCTGCTTCGACCTGGGGAGGTGAGTAACTCAGGAGTTTAATGGCGGAAAAGGTAAATAAAAGCCATGAAATCAGCCAAGCGTGGTGATGAGGGAACAACAATTTTACGTCAGAGTCATGGTTTGGATGAAAGGCTGGTGAGCTAATCTAGATGCAGCCCATTTGATGAATACAGAGCCAGACAGCTTCCTTTGTCATGCTTGTTCTAGGGGAGATAATTGCCAGCTCAGCGATGACACAACATGTGGAAGAATTCTCAGAGCGCCATCAAAGAGATTTTTTACGGCTTCCTCGGTACAGCGAGGGGCCTGGAAAGTGATTCAGTGGTTTCAGTGTCTCTGTGGCCACATCCAGTGCTGTGTCAATGCACGAGATTATTGAAATAATGCAACACCAGTTGTCTCGGAATCGATGCTCTATGAATCCCTGTTTATTACTCCTCACTCTTCATTGCATTATTAAAAGATGGTATTCTACAAGTATTAATTAGGTGGGTAACAGTGTCATAAAGGATATTCTGGCTCGAACGACATTGCTAGCTCTCCCACGCAGAGCTGTGTGAATCTTGATGTACGGTAATGATGACAGAAGGCTACATTTCTTTCTTTTTGTGGGGGGGTTGATGATGAATAAAGACATGTGAAATTTGTGAGAAATAGGGGTCACGTCTGTCTCTGAAATCAAATAAAGAGAAGGGGAGGGAATGAGAAAGAGAAAGAGATGTATGGTTTGTGTGAGTGTGTGCACACGCATAAATCTGCCTTGATATTCTAATGACACACACATGAATACTGATCTGTTAATTACATGGTTCAGGCTGGGGACTTAGAAAAAAAACAAAAAAAAAACGGCGAAGACCGCCTGCTGTTAATTACTTCACAGGAAATGCTACCACGCACAAAGGCACAAATGCAGGACACTATGTCAAAGTCAGCCACCCAATATATCACTGTCAGATAAAGAATCATTTAGACTTGTAGAACTCCCTGCTACCATTGAGTGAGTTTCATCACCGTGCAAAAGAAAACATACCAGAGCAGTGAGGGCAAAGTAATCAGTTTAAAGCAAAACACTGAGCATTGGACGTCCGTCAGGTCGAGACCGGGCCATGAGGTGTCGGGTTACGGCGGAGGAGTTGGCACCTACAGCTGCAGGCACAGTGGGGAGGGTGCCAGGCCAGGTGAGATGGAACAGGTGTGCACTCAGCCGAGTGTGGACGCCAGTCGCGGGTGAAGGGCATCCCGCAGTGCAGCGGAGGGGAAGAGAGGAGGAGAGGAGGTGAGGATGAGAGTCAACTCTCCTCACACCTCATGCTGGGCTCTGACAGGAGAAGGGGAGAGGAGGGAGGGAGGGAGAGAGGGAGCAGGTTGCCAAGCTTTCTTCATTCTCTCTTTTTCAGAAAGGTTTTGAAAAGACCATGGTATGGTATGCCAGGATTGTTTTGATTCCTACAGCACAGTCAGAATGTCATCATGTGTTCACTATCATTTGATAAACCGCTCTCTGCATCGACATAACTACTCTTGCGGCTGGACAAATCAATTCATAACACTAGATTGACTCATAAATAAATAAGAATCATGTCAGGTTTCTGAGTTGGAGCTCTCTGACCAGCTAATAAAAGTGCTCTCCACCTCCCTGTGTACACTTTTAACCAGCCTCTGAGTGACATCAATACGGTTGGAGTCTTTTACAACCTCCCCTCTCTGTCCTCAGGGCTCCTGCCCTCCTCTTGCTTTTGCACACTTGGTTGCTCCTCTTTCTTTCTTTCTTTCTTCCTCCATCCCTCCCTCCCTCTCTCCCTCCTTCTCTCCCTCTCAGACACTCTAAACCCCTGAAAGACCAGCCATTACAGCAGCGGGTTCAGGTTTCAGTACAAGAAAGCCAGCTCCCATTTCCACAGGGACATGCCGTAGATCACTTCAGACTTGTTCTTTGACCACCTGGGCTGCCTACCAGTCCACCTTTTCACTTCAAAACACTCTCAAAACACACAATCGGACCTAGCCTTACACCAAAACACTAACTAACTAGTTAAACACATCTTGAGAAAAGACAACGATGAAACCATCCTATTTCCTTTATAAATGATGTTGATAACTGACAAGCACTCATTGGGCTACATTAAAAGAAAGCATGTTCCGGTGCCGTCCCTCGAGGGCTCTCATCTACCTGTGTGGTAGAGGAGCTGTGAGCCCGATGACTCTGCGGCAAACAAGGCACTGAAGTACAGAACCCCATTCATTCACTCTGCCAGCGAGTGAGACTTTGTTTGTCATCTGATGCAAGCCATGATACCTCTCGGACAGCCATTAACCCATCCATCTTGCTCAAATGTACACACACACACACACAGTTCATTACATACCAAGGCCAAAAAAGAGGGCTAGGGAGATGTATGATAAAAAAGTAAGCGTTACTTTTATAGTAGTGGCTACATACGGTATGGACATTGCGGCACCGTGTGTTTGGTAAATCACCACCATATATGGTGGGGGGGATCCTGCAAGTATCATGAGAGGTGACCACCAAGGCACCAAGAAACCAGACGCACTGACTACGTAAACAGTCCTGGATGGCAGAATGCAGAATGCATATACCATGAGCTCGCCGAACCCCTGTGTAAACTTTAAAGAGTTGAAGAAGGGCAGAAAGAACAGTTGGTCTGAAGTCCGCCCCATCTATGAGGTCTAAATCAGTTCTGGCTCAGAGGAGAGTGCTGTGAATCAGATCAGTGAGCCACACAAAGACAGACACAATTGTGAAAGAGTCTGGATGAGCTATTTATTTGGCCTTAATGATAACAAACCGGAATGTCTGTGGTCTCCTCGAGTTGGATGAAGTTCTGAGGAATGTGTGCAGGGGGGAATAGGAGCGCCGCCACAATTCAGTTAACAGCTTTATTTCAATGTGTGAGGAGATCTGTGTTAGGGGTGAAAAGGGTATGGTGATAGGATACTGAAGGTGCAGAGGAGAGAAAAGACAAGGAGGGGACAGGCAGTGTGGACATAGATACACAGAAAACATCAATTATGAAAAAGAGAAAAATGAGAGAGCGAGAGAGAGAGAGATGGGCTTTGTATGTGTATATAAGAGTGAGTGAGTGGGAGAAAGAGAGAGCGAGAGAGGGAGAGAGAGAATGAATTAGGCATAAGTTGAATAAGAAGGTGGCCCCTCATTCAGTAAGCATTGGCATGCAGAGACAGGCCGGCCAGGCAGCGGAGACAGATGTCAACCCGAGAGTTCAGCTGCACATGGTCACGTGCACACAAGATAATTCACCTAACTCCTGTGGAATCCACAATTCAATACATGCACGGGTGCAACCACACACACACACACCACACACACACACACACACACATGGAAGGTGTGTGTATCTGTGTGCATGTGTGAGGGGGGAGGGGAAGGGTCGACTCTCTTTTTGTTACTGTTTGTCAAGAAGGGTGCAAAAATAGACCTCAGCGCTTGCAAAAAGGAAAGGTAGAAGAAATCCCTGGGATGCTTTGCTATTTCTGACTGCTGTTGTCTGTGGGGCAACGTTTCAGGTGAATTTAAATGCAGATGGGCTTTTACAAACAACTCGAGCCATTAAACCGAAGACATGCACACCCTTAATATGGCATAATGAAGTTGTTCATTGTTTTTCCTAATCAGCCCATCATATCTGGATTGCGGTACACTCAGATAAACCAAGACAGGAATATTAGGAGACCAGGAATTGAACAGCACCGTCACTGCCCTGGTTCCAAAAGGCTGCATTGACAAAATGTTTAGCTGGAATTTCCTGTGCAACATGACACACATAATAAGATAATGACATTGTAACAAGAGGATTATCCTTGTTTTATGAGTAAAGGTCAAACTGTGCATTAACCCCGCAGCTTGTAAGTCCTTCCAGAGGCCAGGGGCTGTGTTAACCTTAAACCCAGGGGTTAGGCACAATTATTAGTGTTCACAAAATGTCAACTCTCACCTCACAGGTGCCCAGCTCCTGCTAATGAGTGGAGGTGCTCACATACACGCAGGTGAGCCCGTTCTGGACGGAGGGATGAGTAAGGAGAGTGGAAATGCAGGCAAAGCAAACTACTACTGCTGACTGTATATTTTGCTAGTTGCCAGGCATTTAGTACCATAGTGATTTACAAAGGAGTAAAGATATAAATGTTGTCATTACATCTGTACTGATACCTCAGAACTGCAACCAAGTCTAGAGTGCTAGACAGAGTGCCAGGGAATTCCATCGTGCTAGAGTGCTAGACAGCAATTCCCCAGTTCCATGAAAATAATGAAGGATTTATTTTTCGGCAATATGTGTAGAGCTGCAAGCCAAACGCCAGCGTGAGCATTGCTAGAGCACTCAGGTGCATGTGTCATCTGAGGTACACAGGTTTCACTGCTGGATGTGAGACAAAGACACAGGGCATCTAATGGCTGATGCTCTACACTAAGCACGCTCCTGGCTTGTGCTCCTAAAAATAGGCCCTGGTAGCAGAGGCTAACTGTGCCCTGAAGGATGGAGTCATTTATATCTCCATTCTCCCTGCTCCTGCTCCTGCTCCTGTATCACTGTTCCTGTTGCACTTTCAATCTCTCTCTTCATCCTCCTCCTGTGACATAACATGTGTTTCAGACATAGTATTTTCACAAAGCCATAACCTTTAGAAAAAAATCGTATGATTTGACCTAGCTGACCTGCACTGGTGAGCATCAATCTTTCATGTGATGCGTTGGGGCATTCCTGTCTATATCTGAAGATGGGCAGAGAGCATGGTTAGGGTCTGCCGTAAATACCAGCACATCGCTGCGAGCAATCATCAGTGAGTAACCCAGGGAGACAGACTCTCTCGACGACGGTATTTGTTTTTAGTCACTGCTATGTCCTCTTTAATTTCATTCACTCATGAAAGAGATTTTTTTTTTAAAAAGCTTAGAAAAAAGCCAGGTTTGTGAAGAAAACAACAACACAAGCAGAGAAATAAACAGCCAGTGTCTGATGGCTATGTATGATACCTATAAATAAACACCAATTCAATCACCTTTTTGATCAGGGTTCCCTGTCCTACTTCACAGCTGATCAGGTTACAAATAAAGCTTTAAAGTCACAGAACTCATTTTATGAACTTTCCCAGGCTTTACATATGGAGTTTAAGGATCCTCCAGCTGGCAAACCTTCCTTACAAAGACTACATCAAAGGCAACTAACAAGCCCTGATGTAAAGTGTTAGTGGGGGGAAAAATAAGAATCGGTTGAGCAGCACTCGTCTAAAAAGCGTGTTACTGAGATCTAACACAAGACAGGCAATCAAGCTTAATGATGTCAGAAAACACGGAGGCTGCCATTGAGTTCAAAGGTAGCATGGCAGCACACGTGGAGTCTTAAGTCATACAGGGTTTCATTGGTCCCATGCAAAGGGCATGAAATGAGCCTCCTGTGAGTATCTCACCTTGCTCTGCTTTGAGTCGAGTGTGTTTTGAATTAGAGCAACAGATGGTGATCGCTGACATTTAAAAAATCACTTCTTGCTCAATTGAACTTTGAGTCTACACTGATCAAGTACGATTAATGTCAAATAAACTTAGCATCCAAATACTTCCAAAAGCCCATGTCAAATTCAATTCAGCAGGAATGTCACTGTTTCAACATTAGTGGGCTCAAACATGGGCCTTTATAGAGGTGGAAGGCTATTTTGTCCTAATCAAAATATTCCACAATAGTCTGAAAAGAGTAGAGCATTCTTTAGAGCTTGTCTGGGGCACTTGGCTTCACTAAAAGTAGCACTTTGGAGAAAAAATGTTCCCAAATGAAAAGCACATGAACTCAAATTTAATTATCATCTCATTCTCCTCTTTAACAAGAACCACTTGTTCTTCACTTCAAGGAGAGTTAGCAGGCTTGCATCGCAGCTAAGAATGACTTCAGTATTTTACCACCACAGCAATCTACAAAGAAGCCCTCGGGAGAACATTAGACACTGGCCTCGCAAGACCTGCATGACAGAATAAAGACCGTCTGTGTGACAACAACGGAGAAGAGGGCTCTAAATTTATCATCAAAGAAGATTTTTCCACATCTAGATGTGGGAGATCGCCACCCTGTTAAAATTCTTGAGCGATATTACTAACAGTGAATTAGGTTGTTATACTAAAATAGGCATAAGTCGAGAATTAGCCTAGACTTGTTTCCATCTTTCTTCAGGGTGGGGGCAGGGGTGGGCAGAGGGTAAGTTCAATTTCACAAACACATGTTGAAGCATTTAACCGTTTTTTATTTTTTTTTATTTATTCGAGACCAGAAGTTCAGCTGGTACAATACCGCGTGTCAGGAATTACGAGTTGCGTAGATGTGGGCTCAAACCACATCACTTTCCAGCAAGTGAGAACCACAGCAGCCCCATGTTTCATGTGGACGGATTCTCCAACTCAGCAGAGGGAGACGAAAAAACAAACCTGATCAAATGACTAGGCCTCCACCCCTTCCCAGCCCTGATCCCTGCAATCACAGAGGAAGCCCGGCGATCAAAGGTATGTCGTCTTTAATCACGCAATGAGCGAACACTCTTCCAACATACCAATCTCGGTACACGCTACCTCTCACTAGCACTGTGGGACAAAGTGGGGAAATGTTACACAAATGGCACCGAAATGTCCCATTATTTGATTAAGTACCACTCCAAAATCCCTTAAGTGTACTGCAAAGAAGACTGGCTTAGGGCTTTTGGCACTAGTGGAATACACATTAGGATCAGGAACAGAAAATAGTCCATTACCTGAGCAGAGCATGTCCATTAAGGGAAAGAATGCTATTCAAAAGAGAATGGGGAGGGACTGGCAACAAGAAGGATTCCTCCTCACTCCACCGATTCCTGTTCCTCCACTTCAGAACAGTGCTCACTGTGAGGTTG
Source organism: Alosa alosa (assembly GCF_017589495.1). Classification (NCBI taxonomy): domain Eukaryota; kingdom Metazoa; phylum Chordata; class Actinopteri; order Clupeiformes; family Clupeidae; genus Alosa; species Alosa alosa. The sequence goes on along the minus strand of NC_063206.1, from coordinate 10,288,252 downwards.
TTTTTATTCACTTATAATCCCCTCCACAGAAGCCCTTAACACCACAGAGTTCTCAAGGGTTGGCGCTTTAATCGCTGGTGCCATGAAATTTCACTTTTCACCCAACCAACTGTGGTTGACCTTTATTGGGGTGTCTGGTTGGTAGGAAAAGTGCAAAGAGCTGCATGATGTTTCGTTTTGGGGAAAAGTTGTCTCGAGTCCTTCTGAAGTCTCACTCACACATCTAGGGACACAACTGACAAGGTCATGGAGGTCATGGATTACGTCATGTCAGGGAATCAATGACACCAGGCCAATACAAATGAAACTCCACACAGATTTACTGTATGGACGGAAAATAACCTGTAAATGTCTAGGATGCGATAAAACAAACGTCACTACTTGAGTCCTTTCTAGTGGAAACGTGCATCAACTGCTAACAATATTTGGTATTTATAAGATATAGATATTTTATCTAACTAATGTAAGCTTTTACCAGCTACTTTGGATTTTCAGAGATGCTTAAATCACATGAACTTACCATTACTGAGAAACGAAAACAGTAGTCATTCTAAAAAAACAAACAGCATACAAGAAGATTATTGAAACACTAATCAGTAAGCGTGAGGACTGAAACATCAAATAATGCAATAAACCCATCAAAAAGGCAAACCAAACAAAAGGAAAACAAGCTTTGAACTCTTCCTCATATCTCAGCTGATAATCTCCCTTTAATAAACATGACTTAATGCCACATCCATGGCATACACAACAACTCAGCAGACTCTAAGCAAAGGAGTGACCTAAATTTGCAAGCATTACACAACACGAAGACCACTTATGTCTAATAGATTGCACAGATGGGTGGGTGGATTTCCTGAAACAAAAGAACACAAAACATGGCCAGTTATGTCCAGCCATTTAACAAGGTATCCATGGATTCACATTTTAACAAAGCCTCATACTTGCATCAAACACATGCTGCTGAGCAAGGTCTAGAGGTCTAGAGTGACAGACAACGGCAATCATGGTCTACCACAAAACCTCTCCTGGTTTCCAGGGCTTGGCCTGGCTCCCTATAGCCACAGAGTCAAAAGAGGTGAATGGGGCAATTCACTGTAATGACCAAAACATTTTTATTCACCTATAGGCAGTGTTTTTTTTAGCCTTGCAAGATTGCAGCGGCTCTCAAACAGTGATGATAATGAGTTTGACATTACCGCTTACCCTCGGTTGATCTAGTGAAAAGTCAGCAACTCACACTTTGCATGAAAGTGTGGATCTATTCTTGGTGGACTCGGCATGTTAAAGTTTTCATATCATCTTTCAAAGCGAAAACATTTTTACACAAAGTTTCAGACAATACAACACCACAGGACATGGTTCTTTCAGTGAAGAACAGAAATGTTTATTGAACTAAATCAGTGTGAGCACTTGCTGACAGAACAGAGCGTTACCAAGGGATTTGAGAACTTTGAGAAAACGTTCTCCAACTGCGGTCAGACTTTGTGCTGCAATCATCAGCACAATTTCAGAACATTTCTCAGCCCCTCTGTGCAAGGGGGACACATCTGTATGCTTATGGATTTCTACAAACCCACATGATTTATTGGTGCTAAAGCAGCATAGTAGAAAGGAACACACATATCCCACTGACTGGGGTTTACCGTACGACTCCAGCTGTTGGACTGACTCTTCTGTACACTGGAACAGCAAAGCCTATAAGAGTCAACTAACAAAGGCTTTCTCACATCATCCCCTTCGATCTATAAGTGTGTCAGTATCTGCCTGTCTACTTACCTATCAGCATGTATACATAACAGTCTGCCTCAATATGAAAACAAATAACCTCAAAGAGATCCAGCCTGTAGCCAGGAGGCTTCAATTGCCAGCCAAGAGTTGGCATTTCACTGCAAATGCCAAGTTCACACTGAGGACAAACTCATTTGTGTGGGCAAAGTTGGTTGACGACCCGGATTTTGTGATTTCAACTGTTTGACAGGAGATAAGCCAAGAGAAATCCATACAATATAACAACACTCTAGCAGCACAGACTAGGCCCCTCTAGACTGAAATGAGCATAAACCGCAATAGAGATCTACTGGGGTTGCAGTTCCACATATTTGACTGCAGGGACTTCAAAGACTAGAGAAACTGTACTCTGCTGTCAGAACACAGTTTGGTTCCTGCCTTTCCCCTAATGAAAGGGCCTTCCCCTGCTTCTCTCGTTCAAAGGGAATGAAAGAGCGACAGCAAAAAGTCAGGGGGAAAAAGGGAGAAAAAAAAAAGAAAATTGCTGGCAGGGATGGGCTTCTCTTTGGAGCAGCGAAACTTGCATCACATGACCTGATTTGTGAGGAACCAGCAGGGCGGTTAGACAGGCAGCGGTGTACACTTTCACTCCTCGTTCGCCTCCCCCCCATCTACGGACAAAAAAGGAAAAGAAGCCCAGAGAGGATGGAGTAACAAAAGAAATGCATTCTTTCCTCCTGTGACATGAAAGCAGTGACGCGGTCGGCCGCTTGAAAGAAAGGAGACAGCCAGAGAGCCTGACATACAAAATCGTACTTGGAGCTCTTCATTTTGCTTCCATGTCTTTTTCCACTGTATTAAACAGTGTGTTAAGCTTAAATGTCACCATCAGAGCCCATTTCTTATTTTCATTTGGATTTATAATCTTTGTATTCCATTATTCCCACACATCATGCCAAGGTGAGGTGAACAATTAGTGAAACTGGACATTAGGGAACTCTTTCTGTCTATATCATTTCTGTGGACAGTTTAAAATGGGTTTTGGAGTGACAAATGCAAGTCTGAGTCCTAATGCACATGAAAAGGCATTTCATGTCATGCGGAAATTGTGACTACATGGGGACTATGAAAAAAGACACACAGGGACGGAGAGAGAGAGAGAGAGAGAGAAAGAAAGAAAGAGTGAGAGAGAAAGAAATAGAGAGCAAGCGAGATAGAGAGAGAGAGAGAGCAAGCAAGAGAGAGAGAGTTAAGAGTTAGAGTTAAATCATGTATGTATACTCCAGGGTACCAGACTGACCCACTTCCAACAAAAACACTCAAGACAACCAAGAGCTGCCGTGCTGTGCTGTGCTGTGTGCCCCGTCTACATGCTATCAACACTGTCAGAGAGGAGACACTCCAGGACAAACACACATGCACACAGACACACACAGATACACACACACATACCACAGACACTAGGAAATATACAGCCTGACAGATACACAGACATCCCACACACCAAACTCCAACGCATCTCCTTTGTGCCCAGGCTCCCGTGTCAAGCTTGGTAAAATAGAGGCCGCGCTCGCACCACACGCGAGTAGGAAGGTTCCCCTGGAGAGCCCTCCACCACCCAAGCCCATCTGCTCAACAGGAAAGCAGCCACAAATCAGCTGCAGGCCTTCCTCCAGTACTGGGGAGCAGGCCCCCCACTGGACCCACCTCACAGGAAGAACCCCCAATCCTCTGAGAACATGTATTGCTCTTTCTTTCTCTTTCTCACACACACACACACACACACACTGGGCCCGAATATACACACATACAAACACATAAACCAACACAGACACACTAACAGAATATGTACACAAACACACTCAATGGTAACAAAACATACCCATAAATAACATTGTGTACTACTCCTACAGTAGGCACAAACGCATACACATACAAATAGACATCTAGTATAAATAAATCCCATTGTTTGTAGCTATAACCAGCCTCAACCAAACAGATACAGACACAATCAAGTGCCCTTGAGTTTGGATTGCAGTTCCTGAATGGGGAGGCTTAGTGCCTCCTTTCCGGGTTATGACATCAGCCCCCTCGAAACAAAAATTAATAACAACATGACTACTTCCTGCCTGGCCGAGAGCTCTGCGTCATCGCATGCCAGGGACAAAGCCTATTGAATGGAGCGGCGGCAACAATGACAGCTGTCTTCATCGAGGTCGCTCATCAGAGGAAACAAGCGTTGGCTTTCCATAGTCAACATGCTAGCTTTCACCTGCGGCCAGATGGAAAAGACCATTGTCCCTGCTGGAATGCCGGGATAATGATGGAGGGTGCTGGTGAGGGATCGGTATGAGGGGGTGGGGGGTGGTGTTGGTGTTTTGAGGTTGAATGTTTGGTCTAGGGAGCAGAGACGGAGACGCTCAACCGGCCTACCCCCACCAGCCCAGAGCAACCATAAGCACGTTCTGATAAACAGGAAGTGGACGTAAATGACAGACGACCTCGTGACCTCTCGTGTGGACTGACTGGCTCTGCGGAGCGTCATGGACTGTGCCAGGAATGTCACATTTCTACCTCAGGGATCGGGGGAGAGAAATCAGATCTGGGTGAGGGAAACCCCAGACTGACATAATGGCAAAAGGCAAACCGCCTCCAAGCTTACACTGTGCAGATGTGTGAAATTAGTGCAATGGTCCGCCGCAAAAAAGGCTTCTGTGGGGTGTAATTATAATCACCAGGCACATTTCAGCTCTGTTCAAATGAGTGTAATGAGTTACATGCTCCATAGAAGATTATTTATATTCAAACCACTGGTCGTATATTATGATCTAAAAGTTAAACTATTCTGTCTGTGTTCGTATTGTGATTATGCTCAAAGTCCCTTTCGTCTCTGGTGTGCTTGCAGGAAGCACTTTTACCAAAAAGTCAGCAAAGTGCTGAAATGTGGTCCGTTTTATGCTCGCTCACTGTGGGGACAGTCGGTCCTCCACAGACACTAATGAGATCTTTAAATAAAAATGCCTCATACAGCAGGACTGAATTATTAAAGCTGGGGCCGGCTTGCTCTTACATGAGAGCACAAATTGAAGCAGGCATTATTTGGGAGGAGAGCAAGAGAGAGAGAGAAAGCGAGAGAATACATAATCAAACAGAGGGAGGAGGAGGAGGTGCTAGCTTTCTAGCTACGGAAAATAACAGGAAGGGGAGAAGGTGATAAGTGTGAGGATGACACGTTTAATTAACGTGATTAGACGAGCAGCGATGAGTTCCACGGCTGCCGGTGTCCGGCCCGCTCACGACTCACGGTAATTGCTCGTATAGTGGGACAGGCTCTGTCGTGGGCTAACTCCGCAGAGTGTGAAATGGGCAGAGAGAATAGACGAAAAACAAGCCACAGTGGCCCAATTAAGGCCAGTGTCACAGACCATCTCCTGCCTACAAATGCATCCATTAGCGTCAAATCATAGTCAATCAGGCGATCATTGTAGAACAAACCTTTGGAGTTCCGACAGTGAGAAAATGGAAGACGACTACAAGGGAGTGCAAAGAGACTAATGCAGAAAAAATAAAGAGGGGGAGGATTCCAGATCTACATATAAAAATCAATAATAAGCATGGAAACAGTTCCTGAGGTGTTGTCTCCTGCCAGGAAGCCGTCAATTAAGCGAAAAAAAGAGATAGAGAGAGAGAGAGAGAGAGAGAGAGGGTTGTTTGGTAGATGAGTAGATCTGACAGACAACGCTCTCCTCGCGTCAGTGGCGTGCTTCAGCTGTCAGAGCGGAGACGTGTGCATTCCGAGCAGCTGAGGCATAGAGTCATGGATCAGTGGAGAAGAGCGGAAAAAGTCAGTCAGTCACTCACTTAGTCAGTCAGTCAGTCAGTCAGTCAGTCAGTTATGTTGTCAGAAGCCCTTCTTTCCACCTTCTTCTTTGCTTTTTCTTGAAGTTACTTCAGAGCATATAGGTCAAAACCATGGGTGCACTTTGAAGGAAGATCCTATATGGTGCCACGGCTTGGGAGAAAATTCCTTATGCTCCTACAGTTAAAAATAACGATGTAATTAACAAGCTGGGGGAGACAAGATAAAGCAAAAGCATTCAACAGTGTTGACTTGGTGTTTTATGGGGGTTTTATTGTTTGGAGTGAATTTATAACCATTTACGGTGTTGATTTTTCGTTGGTCTTTGTTCTTTGCTCTTTGCTGTACAGCTATGCAGGCCTAACACAAGCACACAGACAATAATGGGACCACAAACAGGTCTATGCAACCTGATGTACCAAAACACAGCATCCCAGTGTTAGCTGGGAGGTCTCTTTTGCTTTGCTGACTCAGATGGCCCATAATGTATATCTGCTAGACTAAAATGGCTGTTGAGTGCTTCCACTTGCACTGACAGTGACTTCACTTCACAGAATCAATCAGGTCAGGTTTCCCGGATACCGATGAAGCACCAAAGACTATAATGAATTTTTAATCGAGAAATTCTCTGACCAAAACAAAAACAAATCTGACCGAGACACTACTTGATCTGGAAAAGTACACTGCACCTATTTGAACGTCATCGCACTGCAGTTATTTTGCATATTTCATACACTGCGATTCTCCTCATGTCTGTCTGTCCTTACCAAAAGCCCAGACCGAAGCATTTTTTAGCTTCACATTAAAATGAAAAAGAAAAAGAGTTCTTGTTTCTCAAACCCACACTGCCACTAAAATGTGAAAACGAAGAAACAGCTCCACAAGGGAAAAAAAGGAGTCCATGGGGCCAGGAGCTGCTTGCACAAGAACAAGCCTCCCTCTTAAATCGTCAGTCCACGCTTGAGCTCCAGGAAGCATTGGCTGTTTTTCTCCCACCCAACCACCCCCTGCCCGTGGACTAAAGGCCGCCATGGAGTAAAGGCCGCCATGGCCGTCTCTCCAGAGCAGTAATCCCCCCTTGGCTGGGGCATTGGCATGCCAGCGACATGTCTCCAGCTGGGCCTGAGCCAGGGGGTGGGGGTGGGATGGGGTATGTGGGCTAGGGGCCTGGAGGAGGATGTGGGTGAGGAGGAGTTGGCAGCCATGGCTGCCGGGCACCAGACCTCACCCTCCTGTGCGAGGCATGGGCCTCAAGCTGAACGCAACATGGCATGGGCAGCTAGCGAAACACAGGCGGCATTCACAGCGACATATAAACACACACACACACACACACACACAGAACTAGGCATAAACCAACACGCAAATGGACCAAGCACAGGAGGCTGCTGCATAGGTACAGTATATGGAGTCACAGAGCATGAAGTGAGTAAGCACATTAAAGGAATAGGTAAATACACATGCATGCGCGCGCACACCGCACACACACACACACACACACACACACACACACACACACAGCTAGTCCATTCATCTGTGCAGACTATAAGTGGTCTCTGGGCCTCATCGTCCATTTCTCCACTTTTGTGTCCAACCCTCTGAGATCAGGGGATTGTCTTTGGAGGCTGACTCTCTCTCGTCACTCACTTTCAGCACTTAGAGAGTTAACAGCAAGGGATTATTGGATAGTATGCCAGGTCCACCTCCCCCCTTCTCTTTATGGTGCTCAGCCAAATTAGACATTCCATGCGTTTTAATCATCAGTGCCTGAGTACAGAAAAAAAAAATCCTCACACATGCTACTGGCAGCCACACAACGATGTACGGGGGTGGAAAGTGTGTGTGTGTGTGTGTGTGTGTGTGTGTGTTATCTCTGAGCTTAACCAAGCTGTGCTGCCAGAATCCTGCTCTTACACCTGGGGTAGGGTAGGGTAGGAGGTGGATGTCCTGCAGCTTAAAACTCCTCTCAGAACGCACAGCCCTTATATGAATCAGAGCAGATGGCAGCGGCCATTTTGAAGGATGAAAATTCCTATTGAAGTGAAAGACTTAATTAAATGCATAACCCAATTCATCAAGATGCCACCCTTCCGAAAATTAACTACTGCTGTCAGTTATATAGTTTCATCACACACACACACACACACACACACGCACACACACACACACACACACGCACACGCACACACACACAGGTTAATTTGATTCATGAATCTAGCCAACACATACAAATCCTCTGAAGAGCAGTGAAAGCACAGCTCCACTAAAACATTAGTGTGCTGGCCATGAGGCACTGGCTTGGGACTGGGAGTCCGATAATCCCACCTTCACTGACATGAAGAAAAAGCTGGCAGGCGTCCAGGCCCGGCTCCACTTGGCTGCCATGAGCCTCCAGGTTTTTGCGGGGTCCAGTTGAGGTCAGTGCTGGATTTTGAGACTCTCCTCCTGGTCCAAAGAGTCACTGGGCTCGGTGGGACTGTGCTGTGGGAATGCTGCCTAATGCTCTGACCAGCGACTTTGCTGGCAAATCATAATCATCCTAAAAGCACATGGAAATTTAATTTCAAACCTATTCACCACTCTGAAACTCATACAATATATCTTGTGGTAGGGATTTTGCCTAAACTGAAGAGACTTTTCTGCCATCAATAAAGCCTTCTGGATGACTTCACCGATGCATTGGCTTGTGATGCAGGCTGGAGGTCTGTGAGAATGCTCTGAGGTTCAGGCTACTGGCTTCTGGTCTGAGGGTGAACCAGTGGGTAAGTCCATGACCTGCTTTGGTCTGTGGCTTCTGGAAAAAGCAGGCAAAGGCCACCAGACCCCACAGTGCAGCCTCATATCCTGGAGCAGAGAGCGTGAAATGCACCAGGCATCTCCATAGGAGGCTCTCCTAAAGCCCAGATGGCCCGTCAGATGGAGCTTTCAGGTAAATGAGTTCCATTGCTCATCGGCTACAGCAGCATAATTATCCAAACAATGATCCTGCTAACCAAATGAAGAGTGGGTCTTTTTTTCTTACACAAGAGTCCATGTATTCATACAGTCTGAGTGGATCGAGTGTCTATCACTGGTCCAATGCATTTTCCCCTCTGCAGAGGATAAACACAGATGCAAATCCAAAGGAATCCATGCTTATGCTGTAAGACCTGACCTCTTCCAGGAGATCAATGCAAGGTCATCACAACCCAGCCATCTACATCAATCCAAATGCAAACAGAACCAAGTATCCAGCTTCACTGATCTCATCTCTCTCTGTGAAGAGGGAGTAAGAGTAGCTCTTTAATGCGAAGAGCAGAGGGCATGTGAGCAAATGCACTCGTGTCTTGCATGATCACTCTAGAACGCCCAGCTCCTTCTTAGCCTTTGATCCAGCGCACCGCTGCCCAAACCACCTCCCACTCGTCTCATCCCTCGGGCCCTGCGAATGCCAGCGTCTGTTGTTTTTGGAATGCTTTTTTAGAGTGACTGGCAACATCAAACCAGTCGCCCCAATCAAGGCATCTAGCACAAATACCCATCTCCCACTGGGGAAGTGGAGGGCAGAAAGTCATTAGATATGACTGGCAGTGCCCCACCCTCGGCCCAAAGCCTTTTTTTCAGTCTTGTCTCTTTCTGGTGGAAAGAGGAGGTGGAATCCTGCCAGGGTTTTTTTTTTGTCAAGAGACCCTTGCCCAGTACCCCGAGCAGTGATCTTACTCAGATTCACTTTTTTTCCCCTTACACCGCATCTTCTCTCCTTCTCCCTGTCACATTTATTCCCTTTTCTCTCCTCCCTTTGTCCTTTTGTCTCTCACGGTCTTTCAAAAAGAGCCTCAAAAAGGATTTACACCATTTCATTAAATAATATCTGTGGGAAAGGGAGAATGTAGTATTAGCTGCAAAAGCTTTAACTGTAGTAGGTAGGACACTCAAGATCCAAGAGTCACTGCTTGTTGTAGCAGCCAGACAGGAACACACAGCCCGCCAGTGGGTGGGGCATGGGAAGCAATAATGTGATGGTGGTGGCGATATTGAGACCGGACAGTGTAGAGAGATTTAGTCCTATTACATTTAGCAAATTAATCAGAGATGTAAATATTTACGTCAAGCGGCTCTTCATAAGCTTTAATCTACCAGCTCAACAGTTCATTATATATATATGGATCTGTGGCACTGACCTTCTAACCTAGTTGATGCACACATAAAGTCCTACATTTTTGCCATAGGAGATGGCATGGTCATTTTGTTGAGTGTTTTTTCTCAAAAGATTGATATCTGTACAGCAAAGATTGTATTGAATTCCTGTTTAACAGCCACAGGAGATGCAGTATTTGGGCAGCCCTGTACAGACAACCAAGGGAAGTGAACAACAGGGCTGAGGAGAGGACCTTTCAGCATCGCTGTTGAGATTTATCCATAGTGACAGGTCAGAAAATGTTATAAAACTGGAAGAAAGAAGAGCAACGGCAATAGGTCCACATGAGGACATGACTGCACTCAGCGCTTTTATGCTAGGGGAACATCTAAAAAATGTAACATGACAGTCATGCATGCATGCCTTTATATTTTGTATGGGAAATCTTAATCCAGAGGAGGCTCGTTCCTCGTTGCCTCGTTCCGTCCAATAGAACACTCCAATATCAAAGGCCATGACTGAGGACATCTCAATTCAGTTGACAAAATCATTCACTGATTTCACAAATACTGACGTCCATGACATGTCCTGTCTGCCATGGCAACGCTGATGGAGAACATTGCTCAAATCTTTTGAAATGTCCTTTTATCATTTCCCATGTCAATGGATAGTACTCATGGTCTTTTCCACAGTCAACATCTAACCACTCTTTTGGCCATTCTTTACACATTGGTGGCTGAAGCCAAGGACACATCTACTGCTTTTTAAAAGACCTTCCACTGCGAACAGATATATTTATGGTTGCTACAGTACATGCAAGCACTAACATAAACAACAGATGCCAACCCACAGCACACAACCGTAATCAATTTATGTCTGTCAAACAAATGCTAATCCTTGAAATCTTTGTTGTGCCATGATTGATGATACCGCTTGAATTACAGGGCTATGTTATAATAATACTGAGATTCCCACACCACCCTTTGCTGGGGCTTTTGCCTCCTTCCACTCGGATGTGTTGTTTACATGTATACTCACTGTTTTCCTTTACTATACAGTTATAAGGAAGACATAAATGCCCAAAACAGATGATCTTCCCCCTCACTCACACTCTCTCTCTCTCTCGCACACAGACACATAGACACACAGACACACACACACACACACACACACACACAGAAACCCAGAACATACACACAAACCCACACATCGGAGCCTGAAACAACATCCGCTGTAATCACATCTCTCTGTAAAACCCTGAACCTGGTCTCAATGTTCTGGATTACACTGCGGAATCTCTCATCATGCCACTGGAACCCCCATGCCTGGAAAAATTCACCATTATAAATATGGCTTTTATGAGGCTCAGCTGTGGTGACCAGGTCTGGTCCCCAATTCGATGTGCCTCACCATTTGTCTCACAGTGTAACTGTACTTTTGTTTCTCTCTCTCTCCCTCCCTTCCTTTTCTCCCTCACCCTTTGGGACAATGGTCCATCACCCTCCCATATTAGTTGACAGTTTTGCGATTCATGCGAACATCCTAATAATACTATGGACTTGAAAACTTAGTCCACTGCATAAATTCCCTACTGAATCCCATTTTGTGCACACACACACACACACACACACACACACACACACACACACACACACACACACACACACACACACACACACACACACACACACACACACACACTGACACACACACACACTGACACACACAGAGACTTCACTCTCATCAAAGATCAAAGGCCCTGGCCGGGGAGCCCTAGAGGGGGCAATGGTGTCCGGATGGTAACTTATCGCTCCTCATGTTTCACAGAAATAAGTCTCTCCAGTCTCCAGAGGCTGACAACACCACATATGAAAGCTTTTGCCACCCTCAGATAAAACACGCTCCATTTAAAAAGATAAAATAGAATGTATCTCCAAACTAAATCTTAAAATGTGGAATGAATGAGACAAAAAAAGAAAGATTGAAGAGGAGAGACAGAAAAGATAAGACACCGAATGGACACCGAATTGGAAAAGAAATGTCTGCAATAATAACAACATTCCCCTGGAGGGAAGGCAGTGCATTTACATTATGAATGTTTAACTGGGGCTTCGGCTTTCATCCGCTCCTCGCCGAGCTGCGACGAGAGCACTTCAGCCCTCTCCCGCTCCAGATGGAAACGAGATGAAGATAAAGACGTGCAGCTCATGGCTGGCTCACTTGCACAAAGTTAAATGGCCGCGTTCAAAAATACATACTGTGTGTACACTAACAGAATGTTTCCTTTCAACTGGGGAGAGTTCAGGGGGTGCAAAGATGCAGGGGGGAAAAAAGAAAAGGAGAAGAAAAAAGACAAGACTTTTTGCCTGCGTCATCACAGCAGTCATGCCCAACTGCATCTGTGATCAGCAGTTCTCGGATGAGAGGAGTGTGGAGGGAGAGACATCTGAGGCTGGCATAGGCTTGTCCGAGATGAGAGTGAAAGTGGGCCTGGGTTGCATTAAGAACACAGAGAGGCTGGCTAGGCATGTGGTGGTGTGGTGACACCAGACTACAGACAATGAGCTGTTTTCTTCTCTAACTTTAGTTGCTGCCCCTCTTTTTTTTCCCCCCATCCTGCAGGCAATGACTTGAGCCTCAGTCATTACTGTTCATGTTATTGACTCCAACTCGATTTGCACACGATGAGCGTCAGGACACCAGATTGAGTTAAGCTGTGGAACCTCCGCCACACATACACACAAACATGCAGCCACACACACAGAGATACATAAACACACACACACACACACAAACAAACAAAACAATGTTCCAGGGCCTGGGTTTTTATGGCGTGACAACCCTTCCAGAGGAACATTTCAAAATGTGGAATGCATTGACCTTGATGCAATTCTGCTACGTAGCTGTACTACAGAAGATCTTATGATGTATGATAATTTCTTTATGGATTCTCTGTGTGTCTCCTGAAAAGTCCAGCTGTTCTTCCTTTTGCAGTTTTGTTTCTGTGTAACCTCAGAAGCCTTTCAAGCAAACATTTCTGCTTAATCTACTCTGAGTTCATTCTTGTCACTAGAGGTTAATGATTCTATAGAAACTCTATGCTCTTCACTGGCATCTTCTCTGAACACTGCATGTCCCTGCAAGACCCGCTCGTTCTAAACCTCATCACCCATGCCTCACTAACGGTATCCATGAAGTAAGAAAGCAATTTAGAACTGCTGAGAAATAATGGCATAAATCCAGAGATGCTATCAATTCGTCATTCAGTTCTGGAGAAGTTCCTTCAAGCCAGTTTCTGATTTCCCATCTGAGAACAATCTACTAGAACCTAAGCAGTCTGGTTTCAAGAACAGTCATTTTAGCGAAACTGCTCTTTTATCTGTGGCTGTAGCATGGAAAGTAGCTAAAACCTCTGCTCTGTCCTCAGTTTCAACTTTACTTGACTTATCTGCTGCTTTTGACACAGTGAACCATGACACTCTCCTCTCTACTTTATCTACATTATCAACATCTTTAGCTCAGTCTCTCCAAACTGAGCTTCTGGTATTTCCAGCTAATATAGCTACTCCCTAACAAATCAGCATCCAGCTTGGCTCATTGTCACCGTCCCCCTGCTAAAACAGCATGTAACTCGGGCTCACAATTAATGACCAACTAAATTTCTTTGAGCATAGCCTCAGTCACAAAGTCATGTCGGTTTATCCAGTACAATATAGAATTATACACACAATACCACAAAACGTCTTGTGCAGGCCATGGTTCTTTCCAAACAAGACTACTGCAATGCACTGTTAGCAGGCCTTCCTGCTTGTGTAGTAAGATCATTACAGATGATTCCGAATGCAGCAGCATGTCTAGTCTTTAATCAGCCAAAGAAGACACATGTAACTCCTTTGTTAGTTACTCTTCATTGGCTTCCTACAGTACAAGTCAGAATTAAATTCAAATTCCTCACTCTGGGCGATCAGACACTTACTGGATCGACACCTTGCTATCTTCTTAATTCCATGACCCAGTTATTGCTATTATTCTGTTAATTCTATCTAGTTTATTCATAATTGGCATTTTTTTTTTTATTTAGTCTATATATGACTACTATAAACGATAAATGTCAATGTTAATGTAATGCTTATTGGTGTAATTGTAAGCTGCTTTGGACAAAAATGTCTGCTCAGAGCCATAAACATAAACATAAAACAAATCATCATGCTCCCAGGCGAGAATGCCTCCCAGAGCCCCCACCTCTCCCCCACCCCTTTCTCTCTCTCACACACACACACACACACAAACACACACAGAGGACACATTCATCCTTAATGAAGTGAGTGGCCACACATCCCACCCCACCACCCCCACCCCGCCCCAACCACATTTCCCTGTCCCTGCAGAGAGGAGTTAAAACTTCAGGGATGACAGAGCGGAAAAAAAATTAAATGTTCTCACTGAGAACAAAAGCCTGAAGGGAATGTTTAGAGTTTTTAGAAATCACCTTCATCGGCGTAAACTATTCATTTTCAATACCTAAGGTAAACAGATCACATGATAAAAATATTCCATTTGGAAAGGTAGCCTATATAATTCTAGCATTCTGAGATATCAAATCCTGGATGAATCCTCAATGTGGAAGATGTTCTCTCAGTAGAGAGATTTGGCAAGCAGCCTCGTTATCACCTTCATGCACATCTAAACACATGACTGGAAGTCATACAAGCATACCAGACCAGCCACCACAATAGAACATAAAAACAATACAATGTCAACTAAGCGTCTGTGCCCTGGACATGTTTATATCCTAAGGGTGTTACATGGTTGGTCTGGGCATGGTGGCCCCACACCGAGATGTCAACTTTCAATTTTTTGTCAGTTAATATAGTTGCCTACTTTCAAATTTACTCGTGGAACAGGCAGTTTATGTATTCAATGTCCTTGCAGAAGACAAACTGTCTCAAACCCTAAAATTTCCTGAATGTTTTTTGTCACTTATGCATGTTCAGTGCTTGCACATCTCTAAGAGAAAATTGACGTTAGCCAATTCAGTCGTTCATTGACCATGAATGGCACCACGAGTAGCTGACAGATTTTGACTACAAACTGATAACTCATTAAACGTATTAGGTGGACACAAACTATCCATTTCACATACGGGGACTACAAAGTACTCAAGTAAATATCCATAACAGCGTAAAATGATTATATTGCCTTATCCTGTGGCAGGCTTTCATTCTATACAAGCTAGGTAAGCCATTCACTCAGGAGCAGGGACCATAGGCAGGGACAGGATAATGTCGATATCAAATAGCTCAAGTCCGTGTTGGGTCGCCTGTTAACTGTTGGTCTTGCATGACCTATACATTCAGCCTGTTTAGATTATATTAGACATTAGCTACATGTTCATCTCTGTGATACATTGTAGCCTATAGGCTACTAAACAAACCATGTCGCAAAACTGTTTCACCCATTTGATGCAAAAAGATCAGCGAGTAGCAATAAAGTAGCGAGCTGTGCTCAAACCTGACAGACGGCTTTCAAGGTGTAACAGTGACTAACCTACTTTGGAAATAAGGTAATGGCAGCAGCGAAACCTGGGGTCTTGACACGCAAAGTGATCCAATCTATTACAAAAACAAACTACAAACCTTTGGTGCAAAGAATGCCAAACCAGAAAAGAGCGGCCATCCGAACCGGTGATGTCTTTAGTGCCGTTCCCTTCTCGGGATATGTTGAGTTTTTACTGGCTTCTCGCCGCCGCCGCTGCCTGGCGTTCCTCGGTGATAGCTCCATAGCTGGAATGGATTTCGGTTCAGCCCGGATAAGAAGGGACGAGAAGCGACCCAGGAGTGTAAAAGTCCAGACGTCAACACCTGTAGGAAGTGTCGCCTAGCAGCCTATAGGCTACTGCGCCGCGAGTAAGTGCAGAGGTTCTTAGGTAGACGTAGAAAACAGAACTTTATTCTTTTTTCTCCCAGCAAACACGTTGAAACGTATCATCCACGCTTCAAGTGACACTAAAAGGTAAGTTACTTGTAATCCATAGTGGACTTGCCAGTAAAACATAAGACTGTGAAGTGTTCAGTCTATCATAGAAAAGCTATTGTTGCACCTTTGCGATTCCTGAACTCCTCAGTTAACTAAGCCCGTCGACCCGTTCAGTTCAGGAAACCCCGCAGGAGCCTCGCACACCGACATCGGAGAGTCGTCTTTCTCCGTTCGCCCCGCTCCCTTGCCATACTATTGTCGCTTCCGGTTTTACCTCTCGTACAAAATCGTGTCCAATACTGCAACCCACTGGAAGTACATGGGAAAAGGAGGAATAACAACCCACCCTGATGACTTGGATAATGACAATAAAAACTGTTGCCTTTTTTAATAATAAAAAAAGGTAAACCAGACTTCAACAGATTTTGTAGGCCTATATGTTAGGATGTGCCATTAGGCTATCACATTTCTGTGACAGAAGATGACAGCTTTGAATTATGCACAAAGGTGCATTTAATCACTTGCAAAAATCATTAACTCATGTAGCTTTTCAAATCATACAGACACTCAAATAGAAATAGCCTTACAACAGGCTGTGAAGACAGTGTAGAGCATTTAACTATTCAATATCCCATCTCATGCAGGCCATAGCCTACCTTTAAGGTCCAGACCATCAACCATAACCATAGGCCTAAATTATGTGCTCAATTAATTTCCAGTTCATTCCATTTGATTGTACAGTTGCTGTCCTCTCTAACATACATGCTCTACAACTTGATAAATTCCCCTTGATGATCAATAAAGTATCTATCTATCTATCTATCTATCTATCTATCTAAACCACACAGAATTACTGAACTTGGATGACCACTCAACAGTCACCAAAGTCTTCCACTGCTGAAAACATCTAAGCAGCCTGTAGTTGTGTATGTGAATACTTGTGGAGCAGTGCTGTCAGTAAAAGAGATGATTCACCCATCAATGTCATCACATGAAGCATGAAGAACAAAAGAATTTATGTCACAGATATGATGGCCCCATCCCCCAGTGGTTAAGACTGTACACACCAACCAACGTTAAGAAATTTCTGAAAAAGAAGAAAATCTTAAAGAATGTCATGTTACATAATACATTAATTTGCTTGTCATGGTCCTTCGTAGTTAATGATCAAATCAGTCTATCGGACCAAGAGTATATGACTGGGTATTACATTTCTGGTGAAAATGAACTTGTCTTTTGAGCTGCTTGCAGAATTAGGTTAAAGCCTGTGCACTAATGAAGTCATCTGCTCGAGAATTATGTTCTGCTCCTAAGGGCTCTGAGCAGCTGTTAAGAGTGAATAGAGAAATCAAAG
Organism: Alosa alosa; assembly: GCF_017589495.1. Classification (NCBI taxonomy): domain Eukaryota; kingdom Metazoa; phylum Chordata; class Actinopteri; order Clupeiformes; family Clupeidae; genus Alosa; species Alosa alosa. The sequence continues at coordinate 10,271,215 of NC_063206.1, read as the reverse complement.
ACCATTTCAAGAAGTTTGGGTCTGCCATCAGGATTGCAATTTCAGCTCAGAGTAGGAAGTAGCTGAAGAATAAACTGCATCTATGCACATGGGTAAAAATACATCAAGTAAACCTTTGAAATTAGTTGTTAAACTGAAACCTCTTTTCAGCTGCTCTTGATGCAAACTGAAACTTCCAACCAATTTAAGACACCAAAGGAGCTACTATTGAGTCTGTCACCTAACATATGCACAGTCAAATCCTGTTGTGTTCCACGTTTAATGAGACCACTTTCATGTGTATACTTGGTGTGAACCTGTAAGCGTGTGTTTGTGTAATTGTGTGTGCACAGTTCATGAATTATTCACCAAGGACAAGTACACCCAAATAAAAACGAATAATGAATTATTTATTGGCTTCAAATCACTCTTTTTTTCCATCCAATACAGCACAATCATTACAATTTTTGACACGGAACTGTTAGTGAACTAGGTTGTTAGTGTACTGTATCCAACACCAGTACAGTTCAAAGAGGGAGCAAGAGATGTAATCATTTCGAAAGATATTCCTTACAATCGAGATTAGAGAGAAATGAGTAGGATGCCTTTCATTTTGATGTGACATAGGACGAATAGAGAAAAATAAATGACACAAAAATCCCTGCTGCTTTAGAATACAATTGAATACTCGTACCCAATTTCCTCTTACATCCTATTTGAAATACATGTTATACAAAGTACAGTTTACCCAATAAATCTGCGCATGAAAGTGCTTCTGTCCTGGCAAGAATTCCCTTCCAATGAAAAAAAGAAAAACACACACACACAAAAGAAATTAAATATGTTCACATCATGATATCATTTAAGTGGGAGGTCAGTCACAGTGTATTTCAATTCAAGTGGAGACCAAAATCAACATTACAAAATGACAAAGTACACGACATCAAAAACATTATAGTAGGCTACACTGTGCAAATCTCGACATTCAAAAATCTTGCTGACCCTTAAGCAATGCTTTCAGCTGTGTTTAGTTGCGCCCTGGGACATAGTTGGTAGAGAGGGAGTGGGTGTTCAGCTGAACTGTAATTGATGGATTTTAAATCTTCAAGCCATACATATGACTACAAGAATCACACAACAGACGTGTGTGGGTGGCCCGTAAGAGCAGTCTACACCACTGATACAATCCTCAGTTGGGCTAGTGATTCAAGACACAGCACTGCCATCTAATGCATACCAAAGGAATAGTGATGACACAAATAAAAGAGGCAATAATGGTGTCTGGTTGAATTGTTATTATTATTATTATTCACAAAACTCCAGTGTAAGTGTACACCCTATATGACTACAACAGTACCTTAGAAACAGTATGGTCACAATGCTGTAACGGGAATTGCTACAAAATCTTTTGCATCAAATGTTTTTCTAGTAGTACTTAAGTCTCTAAGTAATGCATTTGTATTGGTGGTAGCAGAGTAAGCACCATGCTTCAGATTGCTGGTGGTGATGAGATGAGATCTGATAGAAGCGGGACTATAAATTAGTTAGTGATGGAAGAAGTGATGGGGAAACCTGCTACTGTGTGTGCATGATATGAACTCTTGCACAGTGAGCTGAGGTGAGATTGTACCTTTTACATGGAACAAGTACAGTCAACATGGAGATGTATGGAGAATAGGCATACACTGCAGGCTTGTGCAAAATTCCAGAATTGAATTGAATATGGGTCTTAAATTCCAATTAAATTCTTGAATTTCACTTGCATTTCAATTGAGGTAGCAAACAGGAAGCAGAATTGCAATTCAAATTGTGCACAACCCTGATACGCTGTAGTGATGGGTCATAATGAGTATGTATGTTGGTGGCTTTCTGCCCAACAAGTGACAGGAGGATGCCATTTGTGCCATATTTGATTAATTAGCATATACATCAAAACAGGACAATGTGGAGTGCCCTTTAAATGCATGTCTGTCTGTTGTCAAGCCATTCTGTCAGATCATGTGAAGATAAAGCTACAGATACAATTTGCATATTAAAGGAGAATTCCGGCGGTTTTTCACATAGATGGACTCTCGAGGTCACAGAGTACTGTTGTTACGAAAACAATCGGTTCTACCTAGCTCGAGTTGCTGCAGCCAACAGCTAGAGCTACCAGGTGCTACATTCTGGGTACATGTTTATTGGCATGCATGGTCTTTGTTGGCATGCATGTAGCAACTTGCCTATGTGAAATGTGAAAAATCCTATGTAAAAATTGCCTTTGTGAAAAATTCTCCTTTAATACAGGCAATAATGCATGGAGCTATTCGATATGGAGATCCTTGTTTACCTCATGTTCGGCTTTCATTTCTTACAAAAATATATATCTTAGAGCCATATAGATGAATTACTGAATTACTGGGCAGAAATGTAACATTTTACAACTGACAATTGAATAAGGCTTAGACCATGCAGGAAACAGAAGAACAAAAAGGTCATCTTCCATCTCTCCCATATTAGCTAGGCACAAGCTATGTGTTTTTGTCATTGGAACCCAAGTAATTCCATGCAACCAAATATCACTGAAAACATCCAGAACGAGCATAAGAAAGCCAGCACTTGTGTTGCCATGGCTACATTTGTGAATTCAGAGAAGCCACAGATAAATATAAACTCACTCTCGTTTGTGCTTCATACTACCGAGAAAATTAAATCTCCAATTGGCATGAGTAGGCAAGGTTAAAGCATTTACCGACAAGTTGCACTTTTCAAAATATCCATAGCATCCAAAACATTACAAGCATTACACTTCTTAACACACACTTCCTAAAATGAAATTGGAGTAAGCGTAAGAGCTAACCCAACAACAACTACAACTAAAATGGCTTAAAATCCAAACACATGGCACAGTGAGCATGAGATCTAACATGAAAAAATAAAAACAAACAGACTAAAAAAACAACAGTACGGTATATTATTAACCCATGAATGCAGCACACTAACCTTTGGGTTATGTAACATTTGGGAATACCAGTATATCATATAAGTCTTCCTAAAATTGTATGCATGTAACATGATACGAGTTCACCAAAGATGGTGGTCTATATAACTACCGGTAAATGTGATTATTGAGTGGGGCTAGTCGAGATGGCAGCATATCAAAAAGCAGCATCCATCATCAATATTTTCCTACAAATGCAATGTATGAGAGTGTGCAATTTCAAAATGGGAGAGGTTTAGTTTAACATCTTCCTGGAATAAAAGCAGAGGCCTTTTGGGGCTCAGTAGACCTGAAAGGGAGAACATGAGCTTGTCTTTGGGGTTATATAGCTGCTCTTGGACACAGGGGAGAGGGCCGACTGCATCCTTGGATGAGGGGGGAGGCCGAGGTCATCTCAGTCCCCGCTGTACAGATCTACTGTGCTGGAGCTCAGGCCTCGCGTGTCCCTCAGCCGTCTGCCTGCTAGACTCTGCTAGAGAGAGAAAAAGGAGACAAGTGTGAGAATGAGATGCTAATGAGGTGTCGGTTCTTTTTTTTTATGCCACCATGTGCCTAGTATAACATCTTGCCTGAATTTCCCCTTGGGGATCAATAAAGTATAAAGTATCTATCTATCTTGCCAATGGACTACAGTCAAAAATTAGCCTGATGGCTAACACTGGCACATTTACAGAAATGTTGATTAATGTGCACTGGTCTTAAATAAATAAATGTTTGTCAGGGAAAGATGTGTAGGTTCTTAAATACTACCAACTGATATCAGACTCATGTTTGATTCAAGAAGCTTGAAGCTTCAAGACGTTTGACATGCTACCACTTTCACGTTAAAGTTTACATTAACGTTGGTTTCATCACATTTCCAAAGAAATGCAAAACCGCTTTAGAACATTCTGGGGTCAAGCGAACTTGATAAAACATTCATCTACGGTAAATACTCTTGTTAGGCAGATACCTGAAAAGGGTCTTCACTGGTCTTGTTCAGGTAATTGAGAGAGGCAGCTCGCTTCATGCTGTGAATAACACAGGGCATTAATCATTACCATTCAAACCACTCATCAGACAAATAACAGACTTCAACTGGGCTTATTGAGATACAAGTATCAATCAAGATCAGCCAGAAGTGGAGTACTGAAATAAGCATGCTGGTGAAGGACAGGTCGCTGGTCTTACTTAGTGCTGCGTGGTTCTGGAGGTGCGTTCCCTTGGAGTTTCTTGACCAGGAGCTCACTGCTGCGCCTGAGAACGTCCCGCAGCTTCCCCAAGGAACCACTGCGCTGCAGCGCTCCGGTGCCATCCTGCACACAAGGTCAAGGGTTACACACCGACATCACCACATCTCTCTCACTCACACACACACACACAAATTCACAAACCCCTCTCATGCACACAGGTCACACACCAACATAACTGCAAAAACACACCAACGTACTGTGCAGCAACTCGAGCTAGACAGCACCATTTGTTTCGTACCAACAGTACTCAGTAACATTGTTGTCCTTTAAGATAATCTCAAACATCTTAGACATGCACACAGATCAAGGACACACTCTGCTTTTGTTGCAGTCCTGATGGATGTGGTATTCTGTTATTCATATTTAATGGCTGGTATTATTTAAACAACTATACACATACATGTGTAGGCTGGTGTATAAACATGCCTTGAGAACATACCCATAGAACGCGAAGATACATACCGGTACATATGCAACATTGATAAGTCTATGTATTGTATGCAGTAATGGAACAGCACAATTTGTTCATATTCAGACCACTTAGTTCAGTCCGCACAGTCAAAACGCAACATCCACATTAAGTACAGTATTCGCAGCCATATGGATCATGGATAGTATAGAGCAGGTCATTTAGGTGTACACTCCATAGATGGGTAGTAAGCTCTCAATAATCTAGCCCCCCCCCACCCAGTTTTCCTATAGCCTTCTGTCAAAGCTCCACTTGAGATTGTAAGTGACCCAATAGATGGAACACATGTCATGGCAATGGAGAGGTAAGAGGATTGTGTGTAGAAAAAAACCCCATTTAGACACTGCTTTGCATAAAAGTGTCTGCTATTTAAATTCATGTCTGTACTTGTGTGTACATTTTATGGATATAATTGTTGGGAGCCCAGTGCTAAGGATGCATCACTGCACCGTTCCCACTAGAGGGCAATCTACACCCACAACAACAGACTATTTTCATAGACAGGACTTCATGTGGTCGACATGGTGATGGACAATTTGGGTAATATTGAATGAGGTTTCAGACTGCAATTAAAATCTACAAATATGTTTTTATATTGTGGTAAATGCTTATCCAGATAAAGAGGTCATTAAGTGTTATAGTTGACACAGACAAAACATCTGTGGTCGGTGGAGCAGGCTGGTGTTTAATACACCGTAATCTGCTTCTTGGGAGGTAATCTGCATTAAATGATGGCATGGAAGAGTTCCCTTAATCAGATTATGTATTAAAACAAATGTAATCTCCCAGCAACACTTTGATTTAGTCTGACTCAATTGCACACATTAATCCTCCAAGTCAAGTTGTTTCTCTGTCTTTCTAACATTGGTTTGATGTTATGGAAACAAACAGTTCATCGACTAATTAAGACTGCAAATATGACATGTTCTATTCAATGTTTAAAATACTCACTGATTTTAAGATATTTAAAATGTCTCCATCTATCTTTTTTGAGAACAGAGAAAGCTCAAATTATGTTTAGACTAAACTGTCTGGGCATAGTATCAAACAGTCTTATATTGTACATTTATTAAGAATAAATGTGACCCAGACAAATCAGACTGTCACTAGGTCAAAGCATTGGTCACAAATGATCCTTATATTGCATGACGAGTCAAATGTTAAGACATGAATTGAACATAAATTGAAAACATGCACAGAATTCAAGCCAAATTCAATATTCCCTGCCATGGATTTCGCTAGCCTTTCTCAATTCCACACTGGAAATCATTGATGAAGATGGTGTAATTTCTGTATGGGAATGATGACAATTATGCTACATGTCCCTATGACCTAAGTGCCCAGTCGAACAAACAGCCAGTCAGCTCCTAGTTTGTACATTTTACATGTATTCATTTAGCTGACACATTTATCCAGAGTCTTACATATGTCAGTTACATTACAAGGGCCATTGTCCCCAGAGCAGGTTCAGGTTACTGCATGCTAGCCAGCTCCTTATCCACTACAATACCACCACTTGTAGACAGTGTACTGTTATGATTATCAATTATGGAAACAGCACAATTATAATCCAAACAAACGTAACATGCACACATCCAAAAGCAGGTGCTGGATAAAAAAAGTGAAATTGTAAAAAATAGGAAGGAATATCCACACACAAGCTCCCCTTCTTTTTGTTTATTAAAGTTACACCAAAAGTTATGTTTTGAGCCTTAAGCTCTTCCATCAGACTTGTGATTTTCCAGACCATCGCTATATTTAAATAGTTCATGAGGTGACATGACAAATCATTCAGAGTAAGACAATATAAAAAAGAATAATTCTATACATAGATGTACACCCTATAAAGGTGCAAACCATTCTAGTACTAATAGTAATAAGTAGTAATTGAATTATTAGTATTTGTATATTTTTTATACCGTCTTACTCTGAATGATTTGTCATGTGACCTCATGAACTATTTAAATATGGTCTCGAAATTCACAAGTCTGATGAAGAGCTTAAGGCTCGAAATATAACTTTTGGTGTAACTTTAATAAACAAAAAGAAGGGGAGCTTGTGTGTGGATATTCCTTCCTATTTTTTAACAGCACAATTATAGCAATCATTTAGCCACTGTAGCATAATTTTAAAACACTGTGCACAACTGTTGCCTGATTTCACTTACAAAACAACACCAGAAATGAGGTATAGGCTGCCATATTCCTTAATGAGAGTATAAAAAGAAAAGGGCTACTGCAATGACCCGGGATGTTTGTTGACCCGGGATGTGTCCTAACTGCATCAGAAAGGACTATACACCTAGTCTAGGTCCTAGGAGATGACCACTAGGTGTCTAGGACTCAAACATCTATGCGGAGTACTGGTTGTCAATTCAAATAACAATCTGGATGAAAACAGGTTCACATGTTGTCCAATTTAGAGTAGGCCTAATGCAATGTGATGTAGTAGAAGCAATGCAATTGTGCATTGCAGTTTGAAAGGATCCCCATAAAACCAAGCACACAGTGCTGTAGGTGTTGGCTACATCAGTGCTCTGAACTGAGACATGGTGAATTCCCTGAACATGTCTGCACTTGTCTTGAAATTGTGATGATGAGTGAGGCAGTAGCAAGACAGACATGTGGCTACAACAAGAACACTCAATCTCATAGAGGCGTTGTCACAAATGAAAACCTTTATTGGAAGAATATCAACAGGTGTTGATGTAACAATTGTCACAATGCATTATGGGGGTAAGGATATAAGCGGATCTACTCACTACGATAGGGCCTATAGAGCTTGTCATAAGAGTCACCACAGCTCTAGAGATGGAAGCTACAGAATATATCAATAAAAGTACAGCTCAATAAATAAATCAGCATTCCACTAACACAACAATACTGTCTATTACAAATACATGTAAGTTTTGTTCGACACGTTTCCTCTTCGTCAAGAGTGTGCTGCTTTTTGGTAACAACGGCTTTATCATGGGTATGCGTGGTAGATGAATGAAAGTAATGCTCTCCAATCGGAAAAGATAATGGTTCAGTCCATTTGTCTTTAGCACTTACCAAATTCATGAACATAATTACACTTAAGCATCATATTGAAAGTATGTTACATTCAGTTAATTCATACACAATGACCATGTAAAACGTTGCTCTTCTTTGAATAGGGAGCTCCCACGCAAGTCTTTCTGGAGTACAGTATTCAACGTTCTCACAAAGCCTCCTTGTTATGACTGAAATATTAGCATGGACTCTCTTTGTCCATCAGCAAACTCATACATTAAACTCAAACTCAAACATGAGAGAGAACTTCTTAAATGTACTGAATGTTGAATCTATTCAAACTGTTATTTTAGTCTAACCTATTCAGTCACCTCCTCCTCCTCCTCCTCCTCCTCCCCCCTCAACTCCCTTTTCCTACCTTCCGGTTTCTCCTCTGGTTGTGTAACGACAAAAGGAGACGTACCTCACCCACTGTGACCCAACAGCACAAAACCACCAGACTCAATAACCAGCGCCCCTGGCTGTGAGAGCTGCTGCTGAGGCTAGCCCAGGGTGCCTTGGGCAATGAGGCGCTTGGCTATTACATGACAGGTCAAAAACATTCCCTTTTCAGAAGGCTACGTGTCAAGAGTGAACAGGATGGTGTGACACCAACCAAGGTAACAGGCGCTAATTGTCAGGACACTTTGTCTTTTTTTTGTTGTTTTTTTTTTCTAGAACTATTAGGGTCACTGATGCCTTTTTTTAGTTTTCATAAAGAGAAAACAAAATGTGGATACTGATTTGGAAATAATAAAAAAAAAATAATGAATAAATACTGTAAACATAAATAGAATATCAAACAATAGCATTAAAACACTACAAAAGAAATGAGTACAAAAATAAAACAAGGACAAAACGTCCCCTCAATTTCAAACAAAACAAAAACAAAATAAAAATGCTCATACCCCAACTTCTTAAGGAGTAATTTAGTGTGGCACATGCACAGTATTTTTTTTTTTTTACTTGTCTTTGACTGTAAGCTCTAAGATTTGATTCAAATAGTATATTTCGGTAAACAATAAAGATATATTTTTGTATTGACACTTAAAAAAACAATAATGAAAAAACAAACAAAAAATGGCGTCATATTGTAGGCACCTACACCTTAAGCTCCAGCCTCCATTTTCATATCATTGCGAACTTCATTAACTGTCGCTGGATATGCAATGCACCAACAGCATCCATATATTCCAGCAACTGACCCATTACAACTTAATTGTTGGGGAAGCAGTCAGCCATACTCAACCAGCATCAATACGCAAATCTAGAACCCACAGCTAAGGCAAACACATGATTGTTAGACTACTCTAAAAGGCTATGGTGTCGTTTCAGTGTTGAGATGAATGGCTCGGCAGACGGGAAGGCTATCAATCTCACAAGGATCTAATTGTGTCCTCTACCTTCACACCCTGGCTGATGCTCACGTAGCCTGACCCCGCTTTATGCTCGCGTTCTAGGGTGAAAGTCAACATCTGTAACAGGTTTGGCGCACATTGGCTACAACTCACACAAGACCACGTTTTAACAGTTTTGAATGAACACAATGAAGAAATGGAGAGGGAGAAAGACAGAGCAAGAGAGAGAGAAAAACAGATAGATAGAGAGAGAGAGAGAGAGAGAATACAGTATAACATTTGGAGAAGTGAGGGTAAAAGGATCAAAAGAGGACATTAGATTGGAGGATGAAAGGAGTGGAGTGCCACAGCAGAGGAGAGAAAAGCACACACACGTCCCAGAAGACCTCAGTGGGCAGCAACGAAGGGGTGGTCTCGCCCGAAGACACCAGGAATGACAGAGGAGCATTTTGTTTCTTTGTTTTTTTCTTTTCTTTCTTTTTTGGTGAATTAACAAAAAAAAAAAAGGGGCAAAAGGGAGGAATTAGATAAATCCTTTGCTAGAACATCGGGGGAAGGACAGAAGGGTTGAGATCTTCATGGCTTATGCCTGATGAAAAGAGTGGAGAGAGAAAGAGAACAAGAGAACGAGAGAGAGAGAGAGAGAGAGAGAGAGAGAGAGAGAGAGAGAGAGAGAGAGAGAGAGACACACACACACACACACACACAAAGACAACACACAGCAAGTTTAGGCTTCTTGATACAATATGTAAAGAGACCTACAGCTTATCAGTTATCACTGCTCTTCAACCCTATATATCAACACTTAGTGCTGTGCTAAGGGGTAACTTAGACTCTTTATAAAGACGTGGGCAAATTGAGAAGGTTCACAGAGATGAGAAGAAAAATGGAGGTGTCCCAACATCTCCATTAAGCTATGCTGAGAGCACAAATATTGAGTGACTCAGCAGGCCGGTGTGTGTGTGTGTGTGTGTGTGTGTGTGTGTGTGTGTGTGACAGAGAGACTTGGCAAGGCTCTGTGTAGTGATAAACTGTAGAAGCTGGCCTCACTAGCTCTGTTTATTAGGATGGACCTGAGAAGAACCAGGCCAGAATTCAGACTTATATGGATATATGAATGTCAGAGTGTGTGTGTGTGTGTGTGTGTACACATGTGTTTGTGTTTTTTGCTTTTTGCTGTGTACCCTTTATGAAAGTATGAGTGATCACCAAAATCTGCCTTACTTTAAATCAACCAATTTTGTAAGTAGCACGATTGTCACAGTACTTTTAGATGTATAGGTCAAACCAATTTGCAATGGTCATGCTCCCAACTATCAGATATGATTCATCATCAGAGCATGAACAAATCTCCTTCAGTTAGATAGATTTCCAATTTCATGCCGTCCTACTCTCTCTAATATATGCAAAATAGAGCCAACATACATTTTATACATTTGCATACATACAGGCATGCATATATTTCCACCACAGGGGAAAATAATACATCTATGGCACATAAATCATATTGAACAGACCCTTGGTTGTAGTCATGCTACTTACATTGTATGTTGTTAAGGCATAATATTAACATGCAGTATGTGGCTTACACTGTATGATTTAGTTGAACCTTCTCAATACCCAGCTAGATTGTACTGTATCTCTTGATGTTTGACTAATGCAATCTGTCCTCATAATGTATTGCTTAGATTTATACATGGCTTCCTCACTATTGGTCAGGTGCCTGACCTCCTTCAGAGGCATGTTTGAACTATCACTAATGTGACAACTACTACAATCTACAGCAACGTCTAGTGATGTCTAGATGTCAAAGACAACAAGGAAGGGGAGAGTATGATTCACACACAGGAGAGGAGGAGAGGGGTCAAATTCATTGGCTGATTGGTTGTCGAGGCAAATCAAACAAAAGAGCTGATGATCGCCAATCACAGGTTAGAAGGAAGCGGAAATGAAAACAAGACAAGAGGTTGCAACAGCAGGTGGTTGATACATGCACTGATCCATGCAAGGCAACGAGGCACGAACATCACAGAGACACAAATCCGTGCAGTGGAGTTCATGACAACACGACACATCACGCCACGCCACGCCACACCACACCACACCACACACTGTCTACATCTCAACTGTATCAATCATAATCTTCTACAAGAATGAGCCATTCTTTGATGCACAAGGCTTTTGACACACCACACTCTGGTGAAGCCACCATTGCCTTCTCTCTCTAGGGAGACGTGGCGACTCATAATGCCAGTGATGTAGGAACAGACTGGGCAACGTAGGGGTCGCCATAACAACAAATAGGTTACCATATGGCAACAAGGGAGAGCCATGCAGAAGGAGGAGGGGAGATGTCGATGGGGAGGGTGGCCTAATATTCAAAGCACACATATACACGGTAAAAGTAAACACAGACAAATTGTTTCAGGCTATGCAGCACTGATAGTGAATTACACTAGAAGCTGGCATTTAAGTTCAAACACAATTTTGGAAATGGTCTAAGTAACAGGGCCCACAAGGCTGATTGTCAGTGGTTTTCACCAGCCAGACACATCCCTTTATTGCATGGCCACAGGGATGCCTTTCAATGTCAAGATCAGAGAGAATATCCTACCCTAACAACATCTGTATCAAGTGTATTTTTCTACAAATATAGAATGACAAAGACATTAACTCCAAAGATGGCCAGTTCATGAATCTCTAAGATGAAATGAAACTGCGATAATCACTGAAACCACTCCTCTACCTCATAATTTTAAAACATTTTACACTCACACTCTGAAGTGCTGGAATGTCCCTGAGATATACTGCTTATTGATCGTGATATACTCCATCTGCCAAAAAGCAGCAGACGGGGATAAATATGGGTAGTTAACATGTAAATAAAACCAATGGAGCGGCCATTTTGGACCATCTGAGGGCGTAATCCATTAAAGGGGAAGCCATTTGGATACTGGATACATCTCCCTACTGATTACAGAGAAGGAGACTATGGATCAGAGCATCCATCAGGTAATTAGTCTACTCCACGGCATGGTGGGTTTATGAAACGGAGCGCGCAGTCGAATGAGGAAGTAGTAGCAGCATAGGTTAATAAGAAATATGAAGATCATTCACAGTAGAAAAGCAAAAAGCAAAAAAAAAAAAAAAAAAAAAAAAAAAAAAACAGGGAACGATAATCAGATAAACTTAAGTTAATGAAATAAACATGTTGATGTTTGCGGTGAGAGGTTCTGGCAAGCCAGCTGAACATGCTTAAATACAGGCACGTGGAAGCAATACACAGACAAACTTCAATTCGGTCTTGTGGCATGCACAAACAAACGATGTGCATGCAAACGCACGCACACAGGGTATCTTGAGCAGGGACACGCATGCACAGAGCACCCGGACTGCAGAATTCTCTCCGTGAGGTTTAGTCACAGTTCACTGGTTGTTCTGGCAGAGAATCATCGGAGTGCTGTTGCTATGCTAGACTGGAGCAACTCATACGCCACCCTCCAGAGAGTCTCTCCATGTCCAAGTCTCTCACCCTTTCAGCTCAGGCTCTGACGGGGGATTAAAGTTTATCACTCCTGATCCACCCAGCTCACATTGTACATCAGGCCCTCCTGTGTGAAGTCTACTCTATGATACGCTGAAGAGAATAATGACAAGAGGTAGATAGCGACAAATCCCAGAGAGCCAGTGAGGGTGAGTCACTTTATGATAATACAAAGGAAGAAGACATGCCGTCCTTGAGAAAATGGTTCCCACTTAATGGCTGCCTAGGCCGCTCTCTCTGGTTTTGTCCGTAAAATCATTTTCCAGAGACAGAAGACTAAGGCGTATGTTAAGCATGGTGATGTATCTCTGGAGGACTATGAATTCTGCAGTACAGGAGCGGTGCAATCAAAAAGCCCAGAGGTGAATTAGTCAAAGCTCTACACATCAACGGCAGTATTATGGAAGCTCTAGCAGCATTACAATGAGTAAAAGAAAACATTCTTGTTCAGCCAAAACACATAACCAGCAGCAAAGCTGGACATAAGAACTACAACAACAACAACAACAAATAGAAAACAACATGAATAAGCCAAGACACTCAATCAGCATTTTGCTTTCATTTGAAAATAAGAGCCGGATGGTACGAGAGCAGGACAGCGGAGTCAAACCAGGTGAGGAGTGGACAATCTGTTTGGTAGGACAGGTGGATGTGTGATGGCACATGTGTGTTAAACAGATTCTCAAACTAAGGTGATTTCCCTGGAGAAATAAATAATAAACTACCACAATTATCTGTAAATCTAAAATCCCATCATCTATCTATGTTCACCAGGGAAATTTAGCCATAAATGTGGGGGTAAGCCTACTTGATATTAAGCATTGTTTGATGAACTACAACTCCTCGGCATTCAACAGGAGAAAGGATGATAAATTGTCTCTAGCTTTTCTGCCTGTGTTCAGATTTCTATTTCTAATGTTGTGTTGCATGAGTGTGTATGTGTGTGTGTGTGTGTGTGTGTGTGTGTGTGATGTGCTGCTCAAGCTCGAGTTTGCATGCTCTGGTTTGACAGCTTGTGTCCTGCTCTGGGGTACCACTGCCCGGTCTCGGAGAGCTGGACAGTCCTGAGGCTGTGAATCAGTACTCACCCCATTCCACTCGATGCCCATACTCACTTCCTGGCCAGTCTCGGAGCCACTGTCGTACTTGACGCTGGACAGGCTCTCGCGGCTGCGTCGGCGCTCACGGTCGCCCTCGCCATCCTTCAGGATCTCCACCACACGTGTCTGGTGGATGGGGTCAATGCCCTGAGACACACACACGCACGCACACACACGCAAATAGAAGCATGAATAAAACGATGTGAGATCATGAGAAAAACCTCACCATTGTAAACACTGTGCATAATATGAATAATAATGAGTGTCAGCTTTGATGAATCAAGAGACAGACGTGTGTGTGTGTGTGTGTGTGTGTGTGTGTGTGTGCTCCACTACAGCAGGCAACTAAACCCCTCTACCAGACACGAGAGACTACAGCACACACAGCTATGATGATGAGAAACAGCACAAAGGATGAGACTACCAAGAAAACTGAGAGTAATGGTCCTAGCACTAGATATGATCTTATGCTCCTACTGTAGAACTAGATATCAGGATTCTAGGAACAAGAACACATACACTTGTGTGAAAATGCTATTGAATCCTGTGCCACTGCAGAGAAAGATCCCATCTATTATACCTACTCGAACAGAAACACAAAGGATAACGGCTACAGGAAAGAGCAGAAATGTGTAGTCATGTGAAGATTAAAAGAAATGGAAGCAACAGAAAAGAAGTAAACAAGTCCTAGCAAAAGAAGTAAACAAGTCCTAGCAAAAGAAGTAAACAAGTCCTAGCAAAAGAAGAAAAGAAGAAATCCAAAGAGACACCGACTTACTGTGTTGCTCTGTGTCCAAAGCAAGGTGAGGGAGAGAAAGAGAGAAAGAGGCAAGAGAAAGGCAGTCACAATAAGATTACAGTGAATCACAGAAACACGTTCATAGATGAAGACAAGTCTGAGCGCGAGCAGAAACCACACTGTGCGCCACATCACTGAGGCCTCGGTAGCAGCCTCATTATTCAACAGAGAGGAGGCTTCGCACAACACAGAGAATGACATGCTGAGGAAAGCAGGGGCTTTGAAGAGGAGGAGACCGAGGGTGGGCTGTCCCAAATCACACACTCCACAGAGTGCATGCGCCTCTGAGGAGGAGATACAGGTGGGCTTTTAGCGATCAAAGACTTGAGTTAAAAAAAAAGAGAGCTGAATTTCAACTGAGCTCATAAATAGCTCAACAGTTTTTTTTTTCACTGCTTGGATTTGTGTATGTTTGTGTGTGTGTATGAGTTAGAAAACGACAGAAATTAAGCAAGAGAGGAAGTATGTTTGTGTGTGTGTGTGTCAGACCTGCTTGCGGGATCTCATGGCACACTCCTCCAGGGTCTCTGCTGCCTCCAATTTGCCCTGCCGGCGGTACAGAGCCCCCAGATTCCTCAGAGTCGTGTTCACAGTAGGACTGTGGGAGAAAAACAATGCACATCTATTATACTGTAGGCACAAACAAACAAACAAACAAACAAACAAACAAACAGCCACACACACACACACACACACACACACACACACACACACACACACAGTGTCAATGCGGTCTGAGGTACCTGTTGACTTTGCAGGCTTTGTACCAGCCCCCGTACTCTCCATAGGGGGTGTTGTCTCTGTGCTTGCTCTTGGGGTCAGTCAAATGGGGAGAGAGGAGAGAGCATGTGATAAGACAACGGAGCTTGAGTTCACTCTGGAAATACTGACACACACACACACACACACAGACACACACACAGACAGACACACACACAGACATGCATAGACACACACACAGACAGACACACACACACAGACACACACAGACACACACACAGACACACACACACACGCCGCACAGACACACAGACATGCATACAGCACACACACAGACATGCATACAGACACACACACAGACATGCATACAGACACACACACACACAGACAGACACACACACACATGCATACACACACACACACATGCATACAGACACACACACACACACAGACAGACACACACACACATGCATACAGACACACACACACACAGACACGCATACAGACACGCACACACACACAGACATGCATACAGACACACACACACATACATACAGACACACACACACACATACAGACAGACACACACACACACATACAGACACACACACAGACACACACACAGACATGCATACAGACACACACACACACACACACAGACATGCATACAGACACACACACACACAGACATGCATACAGACACACACACACACAGACAGACACACACACACACAGCATACAGACACACACACACACAGACATGCATACAGACACACACACACACAGACAGACACACACACACACATACACACACACACAGGTCCTCACCTTGCTCAACTCCTCCCGCTCCTCTGCATGCATCCAGATGGGCTTGTTCTCAGCTGTGAGTAAAAGGAGGACAGTCAGTCAGTCAGTCAGTCTGTTCATATTTCATAGTGAACTATCCCAGAAGGATATGACGCCAGAAGGCCCCACAGGCTGAGCGAAATACACAGCCAGCGCTGTTGAGGCTCACAGTCATACAGTTCAGACAGAGGCGAATGTACACTCACTGCTATTGGCCCTGACATTAGCACACGCACACACACAGTTCTGTACCATGGTACCTAACCTGTGAGTCTGTGACCCATAAAGCCTTGAGAAAACAGATCAAAGGAAGGAACTCCTGCTCCACTGACTGAACAAGTGAGGCCATTTGTGTGTGTGTGTGTACAGAGGGCACTGTGTTGTCTATGGATGTGTGTTGGGTGGTGTTGCATTTTTCTTGTGTTAATAAAATGTGCTGTGTTGGCATCTCCCCGTCAGGCAGTAAATCTATGTGAATGGCTAGCGTTGAACCTCTTCATCTTAGAAGCAATCCTTTTTTTCATGAGTCACAGGGCATAAAATCCATTTGTATGAAAACAAGAATACTATGCGCAGCCTTGTAAATGACAAGATATTCATTTATATTTTACATTAGGGAGGGTGAGTATGAACTAAGAGAAATAAAAGCAAAATGCCAGCACATGTAAGTATACATCCATGAACCATGAAAATGATGAATATCATAATGGAACTCAGACACTATACTGCACAATTAATCAAGCGCACAAGTGGCATGTTGAGGAGCATGGGTTATAAATGGACTCCTCACTCAGTTATTCTTCTGGAGCTGCCTAGTCAGCAGGAACAGAGGAGTTCACAAGTCTAACTGCTGCACCCAATTCTTTCCTCTTTTCAGTGCAATGTGACAAGAGTCCGGTTAAAAAAGGGATTTGAAAGGGGGTGTAAATGGCATAGAAAGCACTTTTCCTGGAAGGTACTCAATGCCTGGAGAGGGTAAAAAAAAAAAAAAAAAAAAAAAAAAACAGTTCACTGAAAAGACCACCTTTATTTTGGCTCTTAGAAAAAAAAAATCTCCAAGTGAGCTGCTCTCTCAGTTTCTTTTTCCTCTCTCTCTCTCCTTTTTCCTCTCTCTCTCTCTTCCTTCCTTTTTTTTCCTCTCCCAGGGCTTCCATGCTGCAGAGAGCAGGCTGGTATTTTTAGAACACAGACCATTTCTTAACCCACTGCCCATCAGTGCTGCTACTACTTCCCTGAGCTTTCGTTGGGGGAGGGGGGTGAAGAGGAGAGGACAAATCAAAACACAAGACAGAGGTACAGCATGTTAGACGGAGATTAGGATATAATGCCTCCTTTCTCTTTCCATTCACTCTCTTTTTTAAAATGCCCACAGAGACATCTGGACGGCAGGTGAGCGTCTTACCATCCACGGATCCAAACTCCTTCTCGTGGGCCCGCGTCAGGATCTCCTTGTACAGGACCTCGGCCTCCTTGTACTTGCCCTGCTTGAGAAAGCATGAGGCCTGGAGAGAGAGAGAGAGAGAGAGAGAGAGAGAGAGAGAACAGGTGAAAATTGACAGAATGAGCAGAAGGAAAAAAAACACATGGAACATTGAGCAAAGGATGAACTCCAGAAAAGGATTGAACAGACAGAATCAAACAGAAGACGCAATGTAAGAACGTCACTAAAGAAGGTATGAAATAGTGAAAAGAAAGCCATAAAATAAAAAAAATAAAAAATAAATAAATAAAAGGACCAAGAGTAACTCTGAAGGTCATTTCAATGGTATCTTTGGGAGCGAGTAGGCGTTGCATTCACGTGAGAAAGGAAGGCATATTGGCATATCTGTGGATCAGCTGAGTACATTGCTTCACGGACAAACACTCAGAGGTGTGTGGGAAGATGGGACTCAACTCAATAGAGGTGCACGCACACTGGCAAAGACAAAAGCTCAGGTGGCCTTCGGCTGAACGCGGCTTTACAGCTTCATAAAACAGCCAAGCTCGGCTAACGCCAGCGTTTGCCTTCATGAAAGAAGGATTCACAGAAGAGTCATATCCACAGATAAACAAAGGACAGGATTTGATTAGTTTTTAAGACTGTTTATGACGCTTCCCTGTCTGTGGGACATAACTCATACCACCGTTGGGCCTTTGGTAAATAACCTTAGCTTTACACAAACCGAAGACAATTTCAAATTCTGCGGTGCTGCTGTTTTTTTAAATCAATTTTATGAGCATTCTGCCTTCAGCAAATTGCAAAGGGATTTGATTATGTGTAGGGTTGGGTATCGTTTGGGTTTTATCCGATACGATTAAGCAATCGATACTTTTAAAAGCGGTGCGGTGCGAAAAGCGGTGCCTGAACCGGTACTTTGTTTTTAAAATGTTTTAAATTAAAATAGTCTAAAGCATGAATTGCTTTTTTTATTGATAAGACAAATTTGAACATGAAATTGAACTGTTATATTTACTATCAATATCTCATTGCTCCTACGAATAATACATTTAAATGTTAAAACAGCTTGCCACGCATGCACACACAATGGTAAGCTCTGCTTTCAAGTTTACCCAGTGTAGGCGGTTTGCCATAAGGTATGTTAAAACCGCTTGCCATAGAACTGCCAGGTCATGGACAACGGCATTTGCAAGCAAGATAATCTAACAGGGACTCTACTTTCCAGTTAATTCAGTGTGTTCCCAAATGCTTCAAGAAATTTCATGTCTTAACCCATAACACGCAATAGTTTTTAACATGTTAGGCTACATGTCGGTGTTGAAGTGTTTAGATTCCCAGCGCTAGCCTAGTAGGTATTTTAACAGCAACTATGCGCTAAAACCAGTCAGCTGAGTTTAATTAGCGATAACGTAGGCTACTGGAGATGGTTTCATAGCCTCTTTGACAGCTCAATGACATCAGGTATGTAACCTTCATATTTATGTTTTTGCCAGCTAACTTTTAACATGATCTTCATATTCATTGTGATGCTATATGGGCCTCATGCACATGAAAGATTAATATCATGCCATCATGTTGTTTATAACACAATCGTGAAATAAAGTTTTCACCTTACAACTTTGCTGATAACATTTCAAATAAATGCCAGTTAGCACATTAGCAAGGATATTGTGTAACATATAGGCTACTGTTGATGTTGTTTCATAGCCTTTGCTGTTAGGTCCACTGCTAGATTTTGACAGGAGCTCATAATATCGCTTTTAAAGTAAGCTACCTGGGCTCCATGAAGCTGTCAAACACTGTCTACTTGTGTGTGGTGCACCCCTCTGGTTTATACATCCAGTGTTTATGTTAGCTAACTGTATCTGAATGTGTTGCTATCAGAGCAAGGCGTTAGAGATGGCGCATGACATGCAGTGATGCCTCATTATAAAAAAACAAAAAAAAGCACTATTTAAGCACCGAAATGAGGCACCGAAATCCACGTTGTTATTCGATGCAGTTACTACCGTTTGCGTCGGCACCGGTGCCATATTAGAACCGTGTTTCGGTGCCCAACCCTAATTATGTGACAGTCCTTTGGGAGTGCAAAGGCCTGCCAAGCAAAGCAAAAATACACACACACACACACACACACACACACACACACACACACACACACACACCACACACACACACACACACCGAGACATACACAAACAAAAACACACACACACACACACACACACACACACGCACACACACATAGAGACATACACAAACAAACACACACACACACACACAAGGGTGTGGCATACATGAGGAATTTTTATCACTTTTATCAGCCTCGGGCTGTTTGCATAAAAAACAAAGCCTAAGTGTGATGCTCCCCCAGCCACTCCCTTCCTGCCTCTGCTCAGTGCTCACCAGGTTGTTCTTGGTCTTGGCCACGTTCGGGTCGTCGGGGCCCAGGCGGCGCTCGTAGATCTCCAGGGCGCGCACATAGTAGTACTCCACCTCCTCGTACTTGCCCTGGTTCTGGCACAGTAGGGCCAGGTTGTTCAGCTGCTTGGCCACATCTGGGTGGTCCATCCCCAGGACCTGACACACAGAAGAGATGCTATCAAATATAATAATACTGAACAAAGAAATGACTTTTTAAAAGTAGCAGGATCTGTATCAGTGGGGACCAGGGAACAAAGTAAGACTGCTTTTATCTTGACAAAAACAAAAACTATTTTGTTTTTCTGTTATCATTCTGCTCAAATCAGCATTCATGATTCATAATCATTTGAGACTTATGTTCCCTCTGGTTCCTCTCTCAAAGAAACTCACTGAATATTCAATACCCCAAATGCAGCATGATGCTAACTTGATCAGAATTTGCATCTCCAAAGTACACCCATTGCTAGACATTTATGCGCACCTAATATGGGTTGATGTTTCTTTCACTGAACTCTGGTACAGCAACCAATAAGTTAACATTCTCCTGGAAGGCTGGGTGAACAGAGCTCAAAGCAGACATGATCTTCTAATGCCCAAATCAATGGCAGACCCTGGCGAGCGAGACCAATTTCTGTACTGCGAGTCCTTGGTGCACTCTCTCCCTCTCGCCTCTTCCCCCCCCAGAGTGGCGTGTTCACAATGCCAGACCTCCATTTGCAGAGAGCAGTCGGAAGCGTTAGCAATTGTCATTAGAGCGATCGATTAATCCCTCTAATTCTCCACCGGACAAGGAAATGCCTTCTCTAGGGGAATCATGGCGTATAATGACGGCCATTAAAATCCCCTAGCCACCGATTTCAACAAAACAAAACAACGCAATAACAATAAAAAATAAAATAAAAAAATAACGCAATATTCTGAGATGGCTGCTAGAACGAGTATTGACCCCCTAAGAGAGAAATTATAGAACTTCAAAATTACTTTGCTCAAAATAACATCTAAATACCTCAGAATCCCAATGTGTTTTCACTTTGCATCTCTGGAAAGAATCAGCACTGCTGCTGAAAATAGGGGTTCCCAAGGGTAGCATAGAATCAAAGAGAGACCAAGTGCAAAAAGTAAACTAGGAACAAAGTAGCGCAGTGCTTGCTAATGGGAGACTGGGAACTGTTTTGAGAAAATCAAAATTTATTTATAAGAGAGTTGAGCCGGGACGGAAACATCTGGAAGACATCAGATATCATACCACACATCTAGGAGTGCATCAGATATCATACCACACATCTAGGAGTGTATCAGATATCATACCACACATCTAGGAGTGCATCAGATATCATACTGTGCATCAGATATCATACCACACATCTAGGAGTGCATCAGATATCATACCTTGCATCAGATATCATACCACACATCTAGGAGTGCATCAGATATCGTACCGTGCATCAGATATCATACCACACATCTAGGAGTGCATCAGATATCATACTGTGCATCAGATATCATACCACACATCTAGGAGTGCATCAGATATCATACCGTGCATCAGATATCATACCACACATCTAGGAGTGCATCAGATATCATACCGTGCATCAGATATCATACCACACATCTAGGAGTGCATCAGATATCATACCACACATCTAGGAGTGTATCAGATATCATACCACACATCTAGGAGTGCATCAGATATCATACCGTGCATCAGATATCATACCACACATCTAGGAGTGCATCAGATATCATACCGTGCATCAGATATCATACCACACATCTAGGAGTGCATCAGATATCATACCGTGCATCAGATATCATACCACACATCTAGGAGTGCATCAGATATCATACCGTGCATCAGATATCATACCACACATCTAGGAGAGCACCATTCAGACCTCATATCTAGGAGTGCAACCGACCACATATCTAGGAGCAGATTTCTAAGACCGATGAAATAGACCATTTCCATCTGATCCCATTTGGAGAGTTACACCAACAGATAAGACCCTGACAACCTAAAACTACTCGTTTCATAGAACTTCTGAAATCAGTGTGATGTCTTGGAGCAGTGGGGTCCAAGAGTGACCAGTCAGACAGAGGTCAGAATGCGAACTGACCTTCTCTCGGATCTCCAGGGCTCTCTTGCAGAGCGGCTCAGCCTCCCTGTACTTCCCCCTCTTCCCGTACAGCACGGCCAGGTTGTTGAGCGTGGCAGCCACCTGAAGTCACCAACACACACACAAACGCACATTTTTGTTTTCACATTGATGTAGTCTGTAGGTGATGTTATACCAGGACCAAAAAACATGGGGTATGAAGGTATAGTTATTGATTTTGTAACATGGTGAATCACAAGAAGTGAAAAGTGACCAATTTAATAAACTGCATATCTTTGTAAAAACTGCTGACAACTTCATTAAGCACAGCTGGTTGATTTACATGGTGATTCTAATGATAAACAAATCTGTGTTTAGACAGGAAGTAATGTTTTCCAAATTAAGTTTTAATATATTCTCCTGGGCCCTAATTTATCTAGGCTTGATGGCTCTGATGGATGAGGCATCATTAAAGTTGGAATCAGAGAAATAAAAACACAGCAGTTGGCTAATGGCAGCCATTAATGTATCACACCAGTGCTGCCAAGCCTTGAGACATTGAGGGCACGTTATGTGCGCGCGTGTGTGTGCGCGCGTGTGTGTGTGCGTGTGTGTGCATGTGTAATGTGGGCACGTTATGTGCGCGCGTGTGTGTGCGTGTGTGTGTGTGTGTGTGCGGTGTGTAACTCACAGCAGGATGGTCTTTGCCCAGTGTTTTCTCTCTGATAGACAGGGCATCGTTCAGCAGGTGAGCCGCCTCTTTGTACTTGTTCTGGTCCCTACAAATGAGAATCCACATGACGAGCTTTTAGGTCTTCTGCCTTTGCGCTGCCCTCTACCATGTATGCCAAGCTAAAATCCACACCAAATGTCTACACACCGCCAAGAAACACATTTACTTTCCACAGCTGGTGGAGGATTTATCCAAAGGGCTCACAGTGTAGGGGATGGTGCATGTTTTATCAGTATACTATCAGTATTTATCAGAAAGGATCCCACCCGCAAGCTGAAATGCTGCTGGCATTACTTCAGCTAAACCACTTTAGCAAAACTTAGCTTACGGCAGAGGCATACAGCATACAGCATAAACCTAAACCACTCTAGTGAAACTTACAGCTTACAGCAGAGGTTTACCACACGACGCTAAACCTGTTTAGCAAAACTTGGAAACTACAAGAGAAGTTGCAGAAGAAAATAGCTGATAGAGATTTGAGACTAACAGAGACAAAACGGAGAGAAAACGAGCGCAAAGAAATTCCTCGAGATGCCCTCTGATCCAACACCGGCCCGCTCACCTGTAGACCAGGGCCAGGATGTTGAGCATGGTGGCCACGTCGGGGTGGTCGTGGCCGGAGGTCTTCTCCAGGTCCTCCAGGGCCTGCTTGCACAGGGGCACAGCCACCTCGTAGCGGCCCTGTGAGGCGTACTGGATCACCAGGTTGTGGAGGGTGCGCAGGCGCGCAGGGATCTCGTAGCCGCCCTGCTGGGCTGCCGCCACTGCCGCGCTGTGCTGCTGGGGCACTGCAGGAGGGGGGTGAGGGGGAAAAATCACATCCAGGTCAAAGGTCACCTCAAGTAAGGGGCAATAAAGCACCTGATGAAATCAACATCATGTTCATTAATTGCTCTAGCTAAAGCGCTATCCAAAGCAGCATGCAAATTAATTCATAATACAATATCCAACTCATTTAGCCAACTGTGATGACACGGATGAAGGAGTGCAAAGCACCAGAAATTCGACAGCACTTTTAACTCTCACCTCCTTGGACGTGCTCCTCCTCGTCATTGGGGAAGAGGTCATCCAGAGAGTCTTTGGGAGTCTCGCCGTCCTTCTCCTCCTGGTCAGAGAGATCACAGTGAGATGGTTGAGACAGACAACTTACTAGACAGCTGGCATCAGCATTTCGGAACAAGAAGCCGTCTGACTCACAAAGCAAGGCCAGAAAATCCCAACTAAGGCAAGCATCATGAAAATTCATTAAAGCGCATGCGTAAAAACTAACCGAGGATGAAAGCGCCATCTCTGAACGGTATCTAAACTGTGTGAACCGAGTGTGCGGTGTCTGACATATCTAAATGGGATCTAAATGTTTCACATTTATATTCCGCATCTTCAAAAAGAATCCAAAACGAGGCTGTGCTGTGCAAAAACCCAGCACTTACTTTCCTCTCAGCTTGGTATCTTTTAAAGACCTTAAAATGGCAAAGCTCGGCCAGAGGACGAGTCCCAGAGGACTTTCCCCTCTTCCTCTCTGCCCCTCCCTCTCGCTTTCCCTCGCTCCTTCTCTGATGGCTTACTGATGCAGTCTGTAGCTATTACCGTCACCACCCAGCTTGAGCGTCTCCAAAACCAGAAAAAGAGAAGGAAGAGAGGAGAAAACAACGAAGGGAGGGAAGCGAGGGACCAGATAAAAGAGGAGGGGGGTGGGGAAAGAGGGGATAGGTGGAGGGGGGTGGGTGGAGGATCTAAGATTGCCTCCCAAATCAACGCTCCAACTCTGACTAGGCAGGCTCCAGTAAACATCCCGCAGACTCTTGCCCATTACTAGCCAAGACTTGGCTGTGCTGCCTGCTAAGCTCGTCCCAATTTAAACACTCCTTCCATTGACTGACAAAGCCAATGGCTGGGTGTGCAAATGTACAACAGCAGGCACACTAAACAAACTCTTGATTCAATCACTGAGATACTGAACTTGCTCAGTGAGGAACAATTCAGAAGGCCTTGAAGAAATTGCTTAATTGCATTAAAATGAAAGGAAGCCGATCCCCGACTTTGTGTACCAAAGCATGGCTAATTTAGTTCTTAAAAAAGCCTGTTTGTGCAAGGGAAGCCCAGTTGTGTAACTGCTCATCAAAATCTTTTGCCATTGTTCGTGAGACATGTAATTAAGCACAAAGACTGGATGCCTGCGTTTGCATGTGCCTACGTACTCCCATACCTGGTTCATGAACTCGGGTTTGTGTTTGTGTGTGTGTGTGTGTGTGTGTGTGTCGTCCTTGTTGTACTTCTTGAGCTGGTACATGAACTCCAGGTTTGTTTGTGTGAGTGTGTGTATACTACTCAATGTGGGTGAGACGTCCTCGTCAGACTTCATGAGCTGATTCATGAACTCCAGGTTTGTGTGTGTGTGTGTGTGTGTGTGTGTGTGTGTGTGTGTGCGTCCTTGTTGTACTTCTTGAACTGGTACATGAACTCCAGGTTTGTTTGTGTGAGTGTGTGTATACTACTCAATGTGGGTGAGACGTCCTCGTCGTACTTCTTGAGCTGATTCATGAACTCCAGGTTTGTGTGTGTGTACCCTACTCACTTGTGGGCGAGACGTCCTCGTCGTACTTCTTGAGCTGGTTCATGAACTCCAGGTTTGTGTGTGTGTGTGTGTGTGTGTGTGTGTGTGTGTGTGTGTGTGTGTGTGTGTGTGTGTGTGTGTGTGTACCCTACTCACTGTGGGTGAGACGTCCTCGTCGTACTTCTTGAGCTGGTTCATGAACTCCAGGTGCTTCTTCTCCTCCTCCAGCTGGGCCACGTTCTGCTCACTCTTCTGCAGCTTCTGCTGGGTGTTGGCCAGCTCGTCGCGCAGCCACTGGTTCTCCTGGCACAGGCGCCGCACCTGCGCCCGCAGCTTCTGCTTCTCCGACTCCACGGCGTTCAGGTGGTTGGACAGCGCCATCATCACCTGTGCGCCCGTCATCCGATGGACGGGAAAGGAGAGGGACAGACCAGCGACGTTTAGTGAATGACCGAGAGGAGGACGAGAAACGTATGGAGACAAGAAAAGTGTGTGTGTATACTTTTGGTGTGTCTGTGGGGTGTGTGTGCAAGTGCAGACTCACACACACACACACAGAAACACACACACATACACAGAGTGAGTCACTGGCTGATGGCTCATTACTCAGTTCCTTGTTTCTCTTAAATCATACTGTGCCCAAAAACATGCCCTCTAATAGCTCCCCGAGGATCATGTCTTTAAAAACTTTATTTTGATCTCATGAAGATTAATGGCGAAGTTGATGGGCATCGAAGCAGCAGGGGAGCCCTATTGTCCCCATGGGTGACTCCTTTTCAATAGTGCTGCTCTTCCTCTTTTACAAGCCTGAGGAAAACTCTTATCCGCAATAATGAAGCGACACAGTGGGACTCTATTAAGAGACAGTTTCATTCAATATAAAAGAGAGAGACAGAGACAGAGACAGAGAGAGAGACAGAGAGAGAGACAGACAGACAGACAGACAGAGAGAGAGAGAGAGAGAGAGAGAGACATACACCAGATACAGTAACAGTACAGTACAATAACATACAGACAGAAACACACACCTGTGCCTCGCCGAGTCCCAGCTCGATCATCTCCACGGACTTGCGCAGCAGGTTGGACTTCTCGAGCACCAGGTTGGCCTCCTCATCCTTCTTGAGGCACTTGATGGTCTCCAGCAGGCTGTGCAGGATGGAGTTGTGCTCGTTCTTCAGCGCCTCCAGGCCCTGGATCACCAGCTTGGTGTTGGAGATGATCTCTTCCTGTGACAGCTTCTCCAGCTTCTCCTCCCGTGGGTACACCATGGTGGACATCGTCTCTACTGGAGGACTGACCTGGACACAGTGGAGAAGAAGCGCTTGAGCCTACAGCATATGGGCCTAAATGATGCCTCCACTACCACTGACCACTGCTGACGTTCACCACCATGCCGAGATGTTCAAAGTGCCTACGGCAACATCAGGGATGGGCAGTGCTGCCTTTCTCTATGGATATTTCCTGATGCAATACAGGTGCAACATGATACATGCTTTTTATGTATATATATATATATATATATATATATATATATATATATATATATATATATATATATATATATATATATATATATATATATATATATAGAGATATAGATATAGATATAGATATAGATATAGAATATATATATATACTCTGAGTATTAAATCAGGAAGGTAATATTTTTGAAAGAGAGAATATTTGAGGCCTAATGCAAGAACTCCTCAGTGGAGAGAAATAAATGCAACCTCGGATCTACCAGATGGCAAGTTGAACGCGGATAGCCTGAAGCACACCACCACAGCAATTAACCAAAATTAAACATAAAATCACTTTGAGCACTGTTTGCAAACTGCTGAGGAACTTTTCATTCCATACAGACCCCCAGCCTTCACCAATTAAGCAACTCATAACACCTTCCCTTTGGAGCACGATGTTAGCACACACCCAATAAACAAAACAATCTCCAAGTGTCTGTTTTCATGACATTGTGTCAACACCATGACACTAAAAAAAAGTGATGGATCAGAGCAATGTCTCAAAAGTACATTGGTAGCGATCTTCTGAACAAGCACGTTAGGCGTGAGGTTAGGGGGCTGCGTCTCATTGATCTGACGGAGCGTGACAAAGCAGCTGAGGGAACTAAACGGCTGTCAGAGCTGGCAAGCATTAGTCACGCCGGAGAGCTGAGGCAGGAGTGGCACTTTTTAGCACCCCGCTGCTAAGATGTGCCGAGGGCGAGGGAGCGCACGCACGCACAAACACACGCGCACACATACGTACGCACGCGCGCACGCACACAGAGGGGTTCTTAGAGAAGATAAACTTAAATCCTGCTGAGCGTATGACTAATAAGCAGAACAACTTGAGGAGGGTGGGGTGGGGTGACGAAACAACAGAAGGACAGTGAGACAGGAGAAGGAGTGGTCACAAAAACAAACAAACAAACAAACAAACAACAACAGACACAAAGGAGAGACATAAAGGACACAAGACACGAGAGATGCAGAGGAATGTCGACAGTGCTGAGGGGAGCAGGTGGCTCTTGACACAAGAACCATCCATTCAAGAGGAAGCTAAAGACCGTTACAACCAACCCACAGTGTCATTGAGTACATGGGCATGCAACCATATGGAATACAGCATATGCCACCCTGCTGGAGCTGGGCTATGCCTTCTCTTAGCATGGACTGAGGGTTTTCAACCAGGCTTAAGAGCCATGCAAAGTCATACAAATCACTGCACACTTTTGAACAATCCAATAACACGATTTACTTCTACTACTTTAGGATTTACTTCCCAAATTCCACTTCTCAGCCACAGATCAGATAGAGATCAGAAATGTGTTTGAAAATAAATTATCCGTCACGTGCAGATGATCCTTTAAACAAAATGCCTTTTCTCCTGCTAAGAGCAATGAGAAGGATTGGCTCTTGTATAACCAGATCCACTCATCTGGATATGTTGTCGTTAACACAGGAAAGCTCACGGCTCACGTCCGGCCATATGCCACTTGAAATTAGCAGCCGTGCCACCTTGCTTACACTTCCAATTAGAGTGGAGTTGGCAAGGCGATGATGTGACTCACGACGCCTTCCAATCAAAACAGCTGACTGGGCACGAGACGACCTTGGTGTCCGTCCTGGTGCCCACCCCACCCCGCCCCCTCTCAGCTGGGCACAGCTGCAGGCCCCTTGCCTGGCAGGAGAAACACCAGCCTCTGCCAAGCAGCACAGGCCCCACATATTTCCATCACTATTGTGCAGACGTGTTTCATAATGTGGAGGAATGATGCAGAGAGAAGAGTGGGGGGAGAGAGAGAGAGAGAGAGAGAGAGAAAGAAAAAGCTGGCTGTGAGGACACCCGGGCCTGAGCGCCATCTGTCTCCGAGCCCGTAACGCGCGCGGCAACAGATTTACGAGGGCGCCCGCCACGCCCTCATTCAGCCGAGCGCTTCCACTGTGCTTTTCATTCCGCCGCTGTCGGAAGCGGGCCAAGGACAAACGCACGGCCGCGAACACACACACGCACACACACACAAAAGCCACGGCGTGCAGGCGAGGTGACAAGTACGCAGTAACTCACTGGACAGGACGCATGGCAGGGCTCTAACCAGCATGGAGGAATGTTTACGCACCACTGACTGGACAGGACAGCTGACCCCCGCGTGATATTTACTGTCATCTTAAAAACTGATCCTGAGTGAGTTAATTCATGAATAATGCACTGGATGGCCTTGGAGCCGAATGAAGGGACTGATCAAAAAGGGTTTTAGCGCCAGGCTTCTCCTGAGGGGACTTGGGACACGTAGACGTATTCATTCTTCTTTCCCGCATCCATGCAGTCACAGACTGCATGAAAAGCAGCTACCTAAATCAAGGCTTAAAATAGCACACAATCATCTGACCGCCGGTGGGAACATCCAAACCCCAAGCAATCCCCTGCATCAGACACTCTGTCTGTACTGTATAGGAGTAAGCAGCAGCAGCAGCAAGCCTAACCCCCTGTAGCACACGGGCTGCAGTATAAGCACAAAGCCCCCGCTGCAAAGCAATAACTGCAACAGTATGCCAGAGGCTTCTGGGTGTGTGTGTGTGTGTGTCTGTCTGTGGGGGGCTGCCGAGGCCCAGAGGATGATGGATGGGTCAGGTTTAACGTTCTTGACACCAGCGTCTGAAGACAGTTAGCTAATGACTGGTGGCAAAGCGGTGCATGATGGGAGATGTAGTCAATCTTGTCTGAGCATAGGGGGATAAAAGAAAGGCATACAACTCCAAGGCTAAAAACACCACCTTCGATCGGTCGGACTGCACAGGTCTTTCAAGAGCACAACAATACAGGACTAAGGGAAGGCAAAAGGCCTACCCAAGGGTACGATTAAACTGCACTGAGGGCATCTAGACAGGGCAAAAATAAACACATAAAAATAATATCCCTGTCACTCATGAGATAATGGGGGCTTTTATATGCCCTTTTGCACTGCAGGCTAGAGAGGCAGACGTGTAAATAAGGCAGCCCCATCGCTCCGTGAGTCATGTACCTCCAGAAAGCATACTCAGGTGCAAGAGGCACTGCTGCGTCATCCAGCAGCTGCTCTTAGCCTCCTGTAGCCCGCAGGGACCGCTGGGGACAGCCTTGGTGGGTGGGGGTAGGGTGGGAGCGGTGACGGTCCCCAGAGGTGACATAAACAACCAGCACTACTGCCGCTTAGCATTTTTATGAGCCGCTAACTTCCAAGGCTGTTGCTGAGCTTCGCCTCTCTCTTTCTTGCCCTTTCTTTCTGGTCCTACCAAAGCAAAACTTTAATTTATGCTCTGGGACACAATTGTCCCCAAGGGGAAAAAAGGAGATGTGGGGGTTGCTGTAAGCCTGTGTGTGTGTGTGTGTGTGTGTGTGTGTACGGACGCGCATGTGTGAATGAATGTGATCAATCACTCACAATGGGACAAAAAGGTCTAGCGTTCTTGCTCCAGGCCTCTCTAACTACTCTGGGAAGAACGGCATCTGCTCTGGAATTTTACCACACCTTGCATGCACTTAACAAAGGCATCCCTGGACTTGTTCAAGCTTCCAAGATGGATAATCCATAATGACCTGAACAGGATGAGTCACTAGAAAGGGTTAAACCCAAAACCACAGTTGCTCCAGACGAGGTGATGGCTATTTTGCCGGACACTGCTTCTTCTTCCTCCTCCGGTCTCATCGCCACGTCAGATAGCGGCCTACCTAAAGGTCAGTGAGTCAGCAGGCTATAATTGATCCGTCTCACTGTCTCCTGCACTGAGCTCAGATTACAAACACAAACAGCTCACACAAAGCATCTCCATCCACAGTCTCTCTGACCACTCTGCCAAGGCGATACGGTCACTTCAGTGGAAATCTCAACAAAACAAGTCTGAACTTTGATACGGTCAGTTGAATCTTGGTATCGCCTCTCTCTGTGACAAACTGGTATACTGTATCTGGCACACTGTGGAAAGCTTCTAATCTATGAGAGAACAGAGCTATGCTCTAGCCTATAATGAGGATATTAGACTGAATTAGGCACAGCTAATCACAAACCCTCCACTTATTCTCTGGCAAATAAGAAGGATGAATTTCCCTATAAAACCTACGTTTACTCTAATTATCTCGATCCGTATAATAATCGTCAGGGCAGAGTTTGTGGTTATATGCAGAGAAACTAGTGAAAATGAGGGCAGAGTCTAAGCCTATTCCAGTCAACCCTGAGTAATTAGGGTCCTGTCAGATACAATACGGTGGGTGAACTTGTGAAGGGTAAGTGTGAAGCATGAGTCTAAGGTTACTTTTCGGGTTCAAATACAGGATCGGAATAAAAAAAAAGTACCACATTAATGTTTAAAAAGGCTTTAAATTATAATGCCAGACTAGCCCAATTGTGTCTTCAGAAGGGCCACTGAGGGATGCATAGCCTGCTGCTGTATCAGGGGGCTAATTTTCCTCAGTGTTTCTGAGTGTTAGTGTTCCTCTACGCAAACACCATAATAGATGACCAAATGTTGGATCAAGCGTTCTGACACAGGAATAATTGCTTGCGTAATGCCAGCACATGCTAATAATTGCTTGTGTAATGCCAGCATATGCTTAATTTCAGTGTCATGCAGACAGCTACATTCAATTGTATCCACCTTCATAGCTACGAATTCTCAGTGTTAGCCTCCCCTACCTTACCTGAAGGCACACTGAAGAATATAAAAGGAATATCGTGACTTGTCTGATTCGCCGGAGGGCTGCGCTGATGGGGGGTGGGTGGGCTGGGGCTTTAATCCAGGCGCCTGTGGGGGATTAGCAGAAAATCTCTGAGGAGTGCGAGGACTGCTTGGATTAGGGTGCTGTTTGAAGAGGTGACTGGGATGGGGGGTTCTATCTGACAACAAATGTCAAAGACGCTGCCGCCACACAGCAGCACATCCCTTTGATCAACACCACTCGCATCCGCACTGCTGCTCTGCAATTAAGCCCTTCTGACATTAAAAAAAGAGCCTGTTGAAAAATCATGCACTAAAAAAAAAAAAAAAAAATAAAAAAATAAAAAAAATTACTCAGCAATGGTTGACTGGAATAGTGTTGCTTGGGCACAGGCAGGTCCGCAGAGGCCTCAAACTCAGTGCCAATATAAAGAAGAGCACTTATAGCCGCTCACTGCTGCATAATATACTAATATTCTGCTGCATGCAGGGGGATTTATGGCAGGTATGGAGGAAAGGGCTGCAGAGGCCATCATTTTGATATTGCACAGATCATATTCCACAGGGGAGGGCTTATAAAGCTGAAGCACAAGTTCAAGCTTTCAAACTCGTAAGAGCCGACACGACAGCCCAACAGACAAAACTAATATTGTTAAAATGCTGTACTGAACTACATGCACGATGTTGGTTATGCCTGTTTATTTGATTAATGCCTAGATAATGTAGATATGGCATCATAAGTATTGACATATTCTGAGGATGTGGTAAACAAAGCTGCCAGCGACCCTTTTGCATAAAAGATTTCTTGCTTCTGGCGTAGACAGTTACAGTCGTGCAAAACACGACAAACGTAAAGACTGTGGTGTATGTGTGTGTGTTCGAGCGTGTGTGCTTGGTGTGTTGGATATTTGGATATTGGTAGTTGAAAAAATCCAGAATCTGACTGACCAAACCTACAAGTCATCGGGACTCTTTGGAGGACTTTGTGTTTTTTCTTCAGTTTGATCAAATATAATGTACAAACACTACTACACTACAGCACACATAATGTATGTGTACACCCATGTATAACAAAAACCTTGCTCAAAAGGCTACACTGAGGACACAGATTACCCATCAGCATATCTAAATCAGTCTACCAACTAGCAGAAGGCTGGACAGAAGCCAATCAGACAATGCATGAGAAATGTGATTAAAATGGGCCCAATCAGCCCATCAGGGGTCCCCAAGGCAGGCACGTGTTTGGGGAACAAAGGACTCGGGGGACACATAGTTTTGGCAATGGGAGAACACCATACACTCAACAACAACACCACATCACCACAAATATGGCCCATAACCCTAAATCCACATAGACATCCCTCACAAAAACTAATTGCCACAATGTGTTAGCCTGGCACGACATAGTAGACTTTCTAAACCCAAATCAGTTACTCAGTCAGAGAGCAATTCAAAACATCAAGACTTGCTTACAAAAGCGTAGAAGCCAAGTGACAAGGTACTAGGCAGACTGCGCCATAGGGGAACGACAAAAAACATCACTGACAGGATTAAATCAATAAGTCAATCCAATCTCTCTTCTGCCAATTTTCTCCAAACGCAATTCCTATTCCATGTTACTTTTTATAGACTCCCATCACACAAAGCGGAGCCACGCTGGGCAGCACCTTAAAGCTGTGTGCCAGCGGGCGAGCAGCGGGAAAGTGTTTTACCTACCTCAGCCTTAGCGGGCGCTCCTCATAGCCCAGCACCAGAGTGCAGGGGAAGGAAACAAACAATGACTCCACCACCGGCGACAAAAATAAAAACACCTAGCGTCACCCCCGAGCAGTTACCGTAGCAACACCGTCCACTGCAGCGCGAGCGTAATCCGACTGCTTTCAGGCGCCGAGGGCACGGCTGAGAGTGTGTGTGTGGATGCGCTGAGAAAACAGGAGAGCAAAGGATGGTAATGAGTGTGTGAGCGGAGTGTGTGTCTGCGTCGCGTGTGTGTGTGTGTGTGTGTGAGACCTTCCCTCTCTCGGCTCTCGACAACAGCAAACAGCGGAGAGCTGTGGAGTCCTCAGGGATCAACCCCGCCCTCTCAGTATCAAGCGAGAGAGATAGAGAGAGAGGGAGAGGGAGAGAGAGAGAGAAGGGGGGATGGGGAAAGTGGCAGAGAGGAAAAGAGTGGGTGGCAGCACATTTAGCAACACAACACAAAGAGGCTTTGCAGTGGACCAGCACAAAAGACTGGGCCAATAAAGAATTGCATCACAGAGGCTTCACACAAAAACACACACACACACACCACCCATCACAGAGGCTTCACACAAAAACACACACACACACACCACCCATCACCAACAGTGCAGCAACCCCCTGCCTTCTCCCCCCAACCCCCACCACCCCCAGTGGTTCTGCTCTCATGTACCAAGCCTACATGCTGGGCAGGGGCATATGCTAAGCGCTCGCTAACTGCTAACTCGCTAACTGCTCCTTGTTGGTGCCCCCCCCAATCCCAATCCTCCCCCACCTTTCTTATGCAGCCCTTGCCACTTAATCTACTAAACCCCTCTTCTACTGCACTTTTTACCCCCCTCCATAAATGCACAAATAGGCTGACACCAGACATAATTTCACTGCATTTCTTACATCCAGTAACTATATGCATGTGACAATAAACTTCCTTGTATCCTTGTAACAGCCCACCCCACATCTCCCCAGAAGACTCTGGACTCTAGACCTGTCCAGGTACGGATGATGAAGTGAGTGGGGGAGATGGAGGCAGGTGACCTTCATGGTGTACCCCCTGCTGAGGCAGCAGTGATGATGTGTGGACGCGGGGTAAACGATGGAAGCGATCGCGACCGGAACCAGTCACGGACTGTTGACATGGCGACAAATTGCAAATGAGAGATTCACTCTGTGTGAGCTGATCCAGTAACACTCAGTTAGAATGGGCCTACTGTATGAACACATCCCTTAGGTCTCAGTGCAATGCAGGCTATTTATCTGCTGCATGTGGACAACAACTAAATGTTCCAGGGTCATGGGAGTAAAAGAAAGAACAGAGCAGTTTGATACCCCTGAAATCTTCAAAATCGAGAGCTGACCACAGCGATTGTTATGGGGAGGCACTTCTGAAGGTAGGGGAGGGGAGGGGGTCACTTGTGCTTCGGAGGGGCTGGTGGGGGTCTAGGGGCAGGGGGGCTTATGTAACGGAGCGAGTCCCTGGAGAGCCAGCAGATCTGCAGTTTCACTGCTCTGGGGTACGGCTGCTCAGGGATGGACAGAGATCAGAGAGCCCTCTGTGGGTCGCTGTGCCCGGTTGGCAGCATGACTCCGCTGTGTCAGAGTGTGGTGTGTGGCTGGTGTGCACAGAGCAACATTCTAACAGTGGCTAACAATTTTCTCTCAGTCTATCCATGCCGTCTAACCTCTATCCCTCAGAAGTCACATGAAAACAAATGTTGCTCAGTTCAGCATCCTCATTTACAGAACTGTCTTAATGCACACACACGCACAGTCTTTCTCTCGAGAAGAACAGGAAACCTGCCGCCTCCTCCTCCTCTCTCTCCCCCTCTCGTCTCGTCCAAAAAAAACAAACCCGATGCCCCTGGGTGATTTGCTGCATCAACAGAGGTAAGACGAAGTGCAGCCCAGCCCAGCCCAGCCCTGGCTGCCGTCTAACCGCTACGGTCTACAACAGCCGAGGAGGAGCAGTCACAGTCCCCCAGCTGCAGCTGCCAGGCTCTCTGTGTAACACACACACACATGTGGGGACATGTGTCTTGAGTAGGAATCCAAAAACATGATCTCATGAAGGAGTAAGCCAAGTTAACATATGAAAAACTGACTGACTGAAGCCAGTGTGTCGTTGTAAGGTTGTGTTGTGTACATAGCTTACTTATGGAGAAAAGATGTAGCCCAAAATGTGCTGCAGTGATGGTTCAATCTAAATAATTTAGGACTGCAGTCTTTGTGCGACCTGACCAATGACTGCATTTCAACCCAAAAGTGCCCAACAACAGACTAACAGGGCGAAAGAGACTACGTGACCGTTTGTGTTTTGTTAGCGACTATCTGGCAGGGCCACTTGCACAACTGCTGAGGGGACAATCCATGCTGTTGGCATCGGTCATCATATATGCTGCTCCAGTCAAGCCCCTCTCCACTCTGGCATTTCCTGCTTCTTTCCTCATGCCAGGAACATCACAGCAACATTGCCCTTCCTCAGGACACTCTGCACTGTGACCCTCTACACCGTACACACACACACACACGTTGCAGTGCACTCTCTCCTGTCTTTCTAACTGAGGAAAATGAGGGGAGTATGAGAGAGAGAGAGAGAGAGAGAGAGAGAGAGAGAGAGAGAGAGAGAGAGAGAGAGAGAGAGAGAGAGAGAGAGAGAGAGAGAGAGAGAGAGAGAGAGAGAGAGAGAGAGAGAGAAAGAAAGAAAGAAAGAAAAAAGCAGGCTGGTGAAACAGCTGAGAATGGGTGTGGTGGGGGATGTGACTGGGATGGGACACAGGGGCACTCCATCACAGAGGGCTGGCTGCCACTGACCAAGACAGCTGTTTCCTCGTGGAGGGGGGGGCTGTATTCTCCCTGCTTGCAGTGCTGGAGCTATTTTAACAAAGCTATATGTACAAAACTCAAATAAAAGTACCTTTAGCAAAGCATGAACTAGCAACAGATAGTCTACCCACAGAGTAGACATTCCATTTCGCTTAATAGTCTAAGTGACAAGTAACAAATGTGACTGGACACCAAGAATAGTTACAAGGATATTTCCACATCAGGCAACTTGTGATGAACCCAAATCAAGAATGTGTGACCTCGAAAGACTCAAAAGGCCTATTTAATTAACCTGTGTAATTTATAGACTGGCCCAGTAGTCTATTCTTGAAAATGGAGCACATTGGCGCATCAGGTATTCAGCATTCCTGCAGTTTACGCAGTTTCATAAATGATATTCAGAAACACAAATTTCAACTTCAACACTCAGTACCCAAAGAGCTACCTACAAGACTTCTGAAACAGTAAGCCACAGGTATCTTCAAGATTCACTTACATTTATGCTATTTGGGAATGCAGCTCAAAAAGCAAATTGTAAAGCATCATACACCGAGTGGGAGTAAATAACATTCAATCATTAGAGCTACTGAAAAACCTCCTGAAGTCATACTGCGCATCAACCATGACCTCATGATAAAAGCCATATTGCAATTGCCATAGCAATAATCAGGAGAGGAACAGGAAGCGGAGAAGTCATCCATCGCCTTCTGGTGGCATAAGCCATCCCCGATACTGCATTAGTAACTAGTAGCGGATGAGGGGTTTAAAGAGTTTAATGAGTGATTAGAGAGCACTGCCCTCGGATTTAGATAAATCCAATTTAGCCAATAAGCACATTCAGCTCTGTCGAATAATGCCCTGCTTGTCCAGAAGACTTTAAACCACCTTCAATCATCTGCAGAAAATGACAAGAATGCTAGTGATATCATTCAATCCTCTGATTGCACAGACCTTCAAACTCCTTTCCAAACAGAGTTCATTTAAACTTTTACATACAATTCATACTGATTACTGAGGATATATGCTGCCTAGCTGAGTTAAGTTATACAAAAAACACCATGGGATCTTTAATTAAAGCTGTACGTGTCAATCCATCAGGACAGCCTAGTTTGACACACAGATTCACAAACATTCATACACACGCCATAAACATTTAACAACTAAAAAACCTTAGACTGCAAAAATAAAAAATAAACCTACATCAATAATGTTCAAATGAGAGTTGACCGTTTACTGATCATGGTAGCAAATGGTATGCAAAACAGCTTTCTCTTCCTAAACTTTGAACACATTCATGTGATGTATTACCCTACTAAAAAGGTTGACAGATAAGTTGTGCGGCTGAATCACTGTGGGCTGAATGCATAGAGAGTAAATGTTGCATCCGACTATTCTTTAACGTCATAATGAGTCAGCGAGCAAATTTTGCAACAAAGTCATATTGGAGTCGTAGCCTATATCAAAACTGCGGGGAACGCAAATACCAGAAGTACAGACACAGTGTAAAATTGCAGTGGTAATTTAATTACCAGGAGTTAACTAGGAGTATTGCTCGCATCACATGGGACGTGAGGTCGCGGTGTGTGCATCAACCTTGTTTGACAGGTTGGGCAGGTCCATGATAGAGGCCTGCCACCCATGCATCAGATTTCGGAAAGCAGTCAGAATATTGCGTCACACCAGTGCATCACACATGTTTAATATCAAATGCAACCATCAATAATCGCGGTTTGGTAAATTCTGGATATGTAATCTAGGACTCTAGCACACTAGCAAGATATAACGTCAGCTAGCATAATACCACCGAGCTAGCGTGAGCGGGTGGGTGAGCCAAATAAGCATGACATCATACCTCTCAGTATCTTCCCCAGGCGCGGGTTAGGTCGCTATCAGCTTCTTTTCTTTGCAGTAGTTGAACGAGACACACAGATTAAAAATAATAAATATCACATTGCCATCTGGTCACTTCTTTGCAGAAGGCAGCCTGGCTATCCGCGCCGCTACTGCAAGCAAGTAAACTGACTTAACACAATGTGAAACTGTATGCAATCCGGACAGCTCAGCAGCTGGTAGACGCTGAAGTTTAGAACAATTTTCTGGCAAACAAACACCGCAAATCGTTATATAGTTATGTCGTTATAATAACGCCAACACCTGTCTAGTTACTTTCACTAAATAACCGCAAATTCAACAGTATTTTTCAACTCCGCGGTGAGCCCCGTGTCTTCTCCTAAACGGTTGAGCCTCTTTAAATCCAATATGTCCACCAGAGAAAACTAACAAGTCATTGGACCACTTGTACTTCTGACGTCTAGTTCTAGGTGTGGTCTTTATATTTCATGTTATGACAAAAATCTAATTTAGGTAAATTCAACCAAAGTCACGTGAACAGAAATAAATAATTAAAAACTAAATAGATTTTAGATGGAAAATTGCACATTGACATTTGATTCCTCACCGAAATGTTCTGTGATGGCTCCACAGCACTTGGTGGCACTGCTGAGCGAAATGGTAGAACGCTGCAGTAATCTGTTACGTAGAACGAGCGTGACGTCAGTATTATGCGACGTGCTGTGTTGCTGAATGTGAAGTACTGATGTGAAGGACACGAGAGTGTGAAGTAACGTTATGGATTAAAGTATCAGAAACTACTACGGTAACGGTTATGCATAAATTAGTTGCAAATGCGCAGTGTTATAACATTTCTACAGACTTAGGATTGATGTAAAAAGTAATAGGAGAGATCTAACGATACGTTAACTTGAATCGCATGTCATGTAGCGTGTAGCCTGGCGGCGGCTAGTATGAAATAATGCTTAGGTTAGGTTATCTTGCTTTTTGAGGAACATAACAATGCATACGTTTCCTTCGTTGTCATTGTTTTTTTTATCATTGTATTATTGAGATGCATTGAAACATAATCAATCCTTATGTTGAAATACGTGTTTGACATCAAGAACGTTATCACATCACAAACTGCAAGTTCACATTAAACTCTTGTAAACAATTGTAAGATATACGCCACCTCCATTTGTGTACATGCACTGCAACGTTAAGGATAACATTTTCTGAAGAAGCAATGTGGATTTTTCATTTTGCACTGAGATTCTGTGTAAAAGTGCATTTCCCCCTGATTGATACAGGTTAGAAATTGAAGAGGCCATCGGCAGTTATGGCAGTTTCGGCTCTCTCACGAGCCATGCGCGCGATAACACTGACGGGTGGTTGCAAACAGGTGTCTTCACAGGTCTGTGTTACAAACAGTAATTTGATGTCTTGCCAGTTTACGTCCGCCGATAGTTTCAGCAGAATAACCAGTCTCTTTTCGACCCTGTTATTGTAGGGGCTGCTCTGTAGCAGAGTTGTTGCTGAGAGCAGCAGAGCTCCTGCAGCATCCCTCCTCCCAAGTTTCAACAGTGCAGTGTCTCAATGGCGGGGGTTACTCACAACAGTCTGCCTGGAACAGAACAAGACATACTGGAAAGTAAGGGATAAGTACACCATTCGACCCATTGGCATGAAAAAGACTGGGGGCAGGGACTGGACAGGTACTCAATTTCCTCAAGAATGTTTGCCTCTAAACCGTACATTTAACGGGTTTACCTCAGCATTTCCTAACAAATTTGATGTGCAACAGGAAAGGTTCGGACACATGGTATTGGAGGTGGCCACAAACAACGACATCGCATTATAGACTTCCAGAGACTGCGATATGAACCTGGGAATGAACCGCAGCCGTTTGAAGAGCGAATCGTTGAAGTTAGATACGATCCATGCAGGTTTGTAGAGACAGTAACACTTGAAATCTGATGCTGACAGTAGCAGCTAACGTGGAGGTGACAAGAATGTGAGAAATTGAAGGATCTGACTAACTTTACCCCATTCTTTCTACAGATCGGCAGATATAGCCTTGGTTGCAGGTGGTAATCGGAAACGCTGGATTATTGCCACAGAGAATATGGAAGTTGGGGACCTCATCAAAACCTCTGGGGTTATTGGCCGTATGGCAGGTAGGCAGATAAACATTTATGTTCAGGCTAATCCCCAAACTCATACCCCAAAACAGAGTAGAGAGGACTGTGTTTGTCCTAAGTAAAAGTACATAGTCCATTATGATAGTATAATAATGCCATCTGCTTGTGTGTCTCTTCCTGTCAGTCTCAGCCAAGGAGGGGGATGCCCATCCTCTTGGGGCCCTTCCAGTGGGCACCCTGATCAACAACCTGGAACTGTTCCCTGGCAAAGGTGCCAAGGCCATACGCGCAGCAGGTATATCATCTGAAAACAACCAATGTACTGCTAATTGTATGTTTGTTGCTGTCTTGAATCGGCAATAGACAAGTACATAGTCTGTTTTCAGTTCTGGCCTCAAACTGTAAAAGTTCATGTTTCGGACTGATAACCTTCGAGTTATTTCCGAGACAGAGATTAGGGTGTGTTCTCATGCCATTTACATTTAAAGTGGAGATTATACTAAAAAGCCAAATCAATATGGGATTACCTTTTAATCCTTGCTTTACTTACAAGGTCCTCTTTGTTAATAACGTAGGCACATCTGGAGTGCTTCTACGGAAAGTCAGTGGCACAGCTATTGTGCAACTGCCCTCCAAACATCAGATCCAGGTAAGAGACGTATTCGCCATGACACATTCATAAAACTCACTGGCACCAACATACCCAGAGCTTGTCTTCCATCTCCATACCTGTTTGTCATTGCTAGCCCATTGGTGGTGGGCACACCAGCCCACTCTAAGTAAGA
This sequence comes from Alosa alosa, assembly GCF_017589495.1. NCBI lineage: Eukaryota > Metazoa > Chordata > Actinopteri > Clupeiformes > Clupeidae > Alosa > Alosa alosa. The sequence continues at coordinate 10,230,398 of NC_063206.1, read as the reverse complement.
GTGTCAGCTAAAAGACAAAGGCTGTATTATAACTTGTGAACCAGTTGTCTGTCCAATTATTTAAATTTACTGTATTGATTCATAACAAACTAACTTATACATAACTTTATTTTCTGTGACAGTGGAATTGCAATTCACCCAATGGTTTTGAGAGTGCTAAAAAAGAGCACATATCCTGTTTTGCTGTTTATGTTATATTGGCGTACTAGTACTTGGAGATAGTAGTAGATTTAAAATTAACATATGATGATATGTTTTTTTCCCCCACTGCCAACAGGTTTCGGAGACATGTGTGGCCACTGTAGGGAGGGTATCTAACATAGACCACAACAAACGCATCATCGGCAAGGCTGGGCGTAACCGCTGGCTTGGCATCCGGCCCTCGAGTGGCCTGTGGCAGAGGAAGGGAGGCTGGGCTGGACGAAAGATCAGACCACTGCCACCTATGAAGAGCTACGTCAACCTTCCCTCTGTGTCAGCCCAAACATGAGCATGCCATCCCACAGCACAGACCCTGAACAGACTTGAAGAGACTGTATAATTTGTACTGAAAAACTGAGAGGAAAAAGGGTAACACCATGTCTTCAGGAGGTCTACCACATGGTTTATGTGAGAAAATGTGTGTGAGTTTGCCTTGGCTAGTTACTCTTCACCACTTAATATTGAACAGTGATATCAGTTCAGTGTAAAATTCATCATAGGAATGAAATGAAACTCAGCACATTGTTGATGTATGTGTCAGCTGTACCAGACATGTGAAAGGAAAATAGTCAGTCCTTTACAAGAATACACACATTTAAAGAAGGTTACAAACATTTTTCTTTATTAAACACAATTGCTTTTGTGAGCGCATGGGGGAAAAACAATACAAAATTCCAATATGTATGTACAACTATCACAAAACATGCAAAGGTTAAACCATGTTTTTAGTGGTATGTTTCATTTTTAAAAATACTGTCATATACTTCTATAATTTAAAAGAATATTTGTGCAAAGATGCCTGCTACCATCTCCAAACAAGAGAAGATGGGTTCAGAGATTGAACTTCAATAATCCTTCTGTTTCGATTAACGCCCTTATAACAGGCTATGAAACACAGGTGGGGCCAGGGACTCCTCAATACTTTAGATATTGCTTTAAAGCAACATAACGCCAAAGGTAACATGAGAATACGATGTGCACAGACATTCACTCCAAAGAACTGGAGAGGGGGAAAAAAAGAAAGAAACAAATTGTGGCAAACACTTGCTGTTCCAGTATGTCACTTTCCATCACCAAAGTTACTTGTTACTTGATGAATTTGATATCACTTTCCTCTACACTAAAGTAACCTTAATTCATATTGCTCAGTTTTAGAATCCGTACCATCTCTCCCCATCTAAAGTCATTTCTTCAAGGATTGTAATTATCCCTGTTGGACCATTCAATCATATAATGGAACTGTCACACAATGCATGGTGTCCCTTTTTGCTAATGTATAAAAACATACACACACTAGGACTGATATACCTTGTGAAGGAACTAGATGTTAAGGTCAGCGACTAGTGAATAGTGGTTCTGCTCAGTATGTTAAGATTACCGGTAGCCACAAAAGGCTGGTCACAGACAACATGAGCCTGTGCTTGTTATTGACTCTTACCGGGTTTAGAGTCAATCAAATCTGGTAGTTGGCCAAATATCACCTATCAGTGAAAATGTATACTGTGCATTTACAACACACCAATCTGGAGTGAGTTAGTCCTCCACACTGTCAGATAAGTCAATTATTTGGCATGACAATTAATTGCATGACTAAAGAGCTGAATATGTATAGATATATAGTTACTTGTGCTTCACAAAAAGAAAAAAAAAACATTTGGGCAGAAGTGCCACACACGGAACACCATTCCAACAAGACCACAAAATTAGAACTGTAAGTAAGCCAAGTGGCTCCTCGTAAGTCACAAACATACAAACTTCACCAAAGTCAAGGACACAACAAACACCCAGTGTGCAGTCTTAAGGGTTTTCTCTGTGTTTTTTTGTCTATTCTCCCTCCCTTCCTTCCTCCCTCCCTCCAGTCTTACCTCTCCTAATTAATTTTGTGAAGGAACGATAGGAAGATGGTCTCTCCCATTCCTCCATTCTCTTATCGTTCCTTCACAAAATGAATTAGAAGGAGGGGCTAAGACTGGAGGGAGGGAGGATAGACAAAAAGATGAGAAAACCCCATAGACTCCACCTGAGACCTACAACAGGAGCACCATCGTGTGGACAACAACGTACATACAAATCAGCAATAAACTTCAGCATGGGCAGTATCATTCACATCTGACTGTGGCCAGCTCACCAGTGTCCTGTTTGTCAAATCATTTCAAAGTTTAAAACACGCCAGTTTCCCCCCTGAAAATACTTTTAAAGAAGTATCTTCCAAAGAACTGACAGCCAATAAGGACAAACACTATGACCACATTTCCAAGTTGCCTCATACACTTTGAGTTTTAAAGGTATTCAGCCTTCGTTTATGAGTGTGTTACTGAGTACTAATGCATGCATTGTCGTTGATACTGTATAAGTTATAAACCCACTTGATAGAATGTGATGTTACAAGTAGAATGCCGCTTTAGTGGAAACCCATCATTTCATATGAGCCTATCAGATGAGCCTATTTTACATCCTGTAACATGCGGTGCTTGCATTCCTCCATCAATATTTAAGTGATATAGCAATGGCCAGCACATTCCTTTGAAATGGCAGAATCCAGATTTGAAAAGAAAATGCCTTTCCCCTTTGCCTCTTCTAATGTGTTGAAATTCTTTACACCACTAGAGGGAGGCATTGTACCTATGAATTGTCAAATGGAATGTAATGGCCTATGCATACACTGTGTCTACTTGTTCAATTTTGCTACGAAGTTTAACTATGGTATAATAGCAAATGACATCAGGTTATACAGATATGACAATCCACATATAATTGCAATTTGATGAGTGGTGAATATGAAGGTTTAAACACTCCCTAAAGCTAAAGCCAAGATTCATTGTGCAAAACTAGTAATGTCCCCATATGAATACTGCATTTAAAGATATACATCTTTCACATGTTGCCCCAGGAAAAATCTGACTGTAACTGGAGACAATATATGATGGATACATAGTGTATTCATACTAAAGGGAATAGTAATTTGGCATTAAGCTTTGAAGTCATTGAACAGACAGATTGAGGTGCTGCAGCGTGTAGGAGGCTACGTTGCGCTTTTCAGGCATGTTTAACCTTCCTGCAGTAAATGGCCTTGCTGCAGGGGCAGGGTGGACTCAGGCTAAAGACATTAAACAGCACAAAATGCCTTCATATAACACATGATTCAGATGGCCACTACTCCTGTTTGGCGGGATTCACATTACATGCTTTGTGTCTGAGTTTTGTCTGTTGACCCTGACCGATACCTCAAGTTCTGATTAGTTTTCAAGGGGGATTTTACAGGGATATACTGTATATTTTTCAATTTTAGTTCACAATGTGCTTTAAAAATACAAAAGGCCGGTCAATACATTAGATCTCATATTCAAAAGAAAACAAACAACAAGAAAATTAACAAACATCATTTAAAAATAAAATTCAGGATAAAGGTAGAAAAACAGCGCACTGCATCAAGGTGAAGGAGTCCCTATCTAAATTCACAGCAATATTCCTTATTTTTGAACACCAAACCAACTACACCGACACACACAGCCACATACACACCACTTTCAAGTTCCTTACTTCCTCAGAACGCTCTACTTTCCACTGCGTACATGACAGCGTTACACACAGGATTTCATGGAAATGATAATATTAATAATAGGTGACAAATGGATGAGCAAAAACAAAAACACAAAGTGCAAACACAGCTGCCATCATCTTAAGGTGGCCGTTTGTCGAAACTCAAAAATAAACAAAAAAAACTTGTTCTTAGAGGAGGCAGCATGATTCATACATACAAAATATTACTTTATATCTGTCCATATAGTGTAAAAAAAAACATAAAAAATAATGAACAGAACAACAATAATAACAATGATGAAAAAAATTGTGTTTCTGACAACACTTTTGCAGCAGCAAAAGGCTTCCATGGGAACCCATTTTACTGTTCCGATGAGTTGGCTTCTCTCCTATCTCCATCGATCCTTTCCCCACTCTCTCTCTCCCTCCCTCTCTCCCTGTGTCTGTCTGTCTGTCCATCTCTCTCTCTCTCTCTCTCTCTCTCTCTCTCTCTCTCTCTCTGAGCCCAGGACAGAGTGTGGAGATGCTGGAGGATGTCAGGTAAGGTCACATGGGCTTGCTGTAGCCAAAGAGGCCCACAGGGAAGTGCTTGACGTGGGTGGGCCACTGAGCGGCCAGCTGGAAAAACTTCACGTCGTTCCACTCGACTCCATCAATGGACACTGGACAGCAACAGCACACAGAGGTTAGACTCCCGACTCAGGAATGTTAACACACTTTCATTTAACTTTTCTGAACATTTGAGATTTTACAAAGCATCTCAAAAGGCACTATCCATCTACTGTACGCAAACATCACCTGAAACAAATCCTCAAAACAAAAAAACTCAAAAACTATAAATAATCATTATTTGTAAGCAGAGTGGAAAAAATCAACTGTCAGTGTTAGCTAAACATTTAGAAGTACTGTAACATATGATGTTGATCCTCTTTTATAATCACTATTTGTAATCAGAGTGAAAAATCACCTGTCAGTGTTGGCTAAACAATTAGAGTGACTGTAATGTATGAGGTTGGGGGATTTAGCATTGTAAGTGCTGTACCTCTGAGCATGGTGTGCTGGTGCTTAGCCGTGCAGATCAGCCTGCTGATGCCGTCAATCACCTGGCTCTTGGTGTCCAACTCCTTCTCCTTGGGCTTCTTACTGAGGAAGATCACTGCAGGGAACAAGGGAGTAGAGTGAGTGCATGTGAAATGGAGGATTCAAAACAATCCAGTCAGCCATACTCAGTATCAGCAGAATTTGGTCACTTTAACTGCCTTCCCTTCTTCAGTATTACCAGTAAGATGAAAGTATTTGTAAATACTTTACTAACTATACTAATAGTATTTTGCCTTAACCTCATAACATGACGAACGGCACTTTTGCCATTGTTTTAGCGGCCCACTATAGGCGATTACTGACCTAGCAACCTTCTGTGTTCGGGTAGGAATACTTTGTAGCAAAAGACGCATATTTAGTTTGTTTATTATTGTGCTTCTCAACTATAAGGGGAGCAAATTTTCTTCAATGTTACTTTAATATGAAATTTGACTGGATGACACTTCTGAGTGCTTTGAGGTGATCTGAACCAGAGCTCAGCCTACTTTTTTTTGATCATCTGACCTAGTTTCCGAAAAACTCATGAGTGGAATGTTGCATGTTAGTCACACAAATTAGTTACACACAAATCTGACTGTCACATCAGAATGTACAACCAAGCACGGAGTTACCAAACTGTGCCCAGACTCTAGGACAGGGGTCTCAAACTCCGTGGGCCACTTCCGGCCCGGGTCCGGCTCAATTCCAGAGCTTCGATTCAAGCCCAAATTCGCTGCAAATTCTACTTTCAAGAAGTACTTGTATTACACGCGAGAAATACAAAGAAGATGTACATTTCTTTGTAATGACGTGGAAGCGATGCAGGCCATAGTTTTGCACAAATTGAAGCAGAAATACACCAAATGTTGAAAAAAAGTTCACGTGTGATAAAGTCTTGGGTCTGTTATTGACCTATTCTGATTCTGAAAGAGAATATCTACTTTTTGGAGATTATGATCGATCATCTATTGACAGTGATAGTCACAGTGCATCCTTGAATGGAGGTGCGTCTTTGCGTGTATATGACAGTGTCCACTAAGCATACCATGCTTATTTTGACCAACATAGCTGGAGGTGCCAGTGGTAATCGTGATGATAGTGCCCGTAATGGACGTGGTACAGACAGCAGGGGTAGTAAAAATAGGGCTCTGAAGAACTACAAAGTCACCCGCGATAGAAACTGATTTGACCAGGCTACTTTATTGTATAGTAGCATAGGGTTTGTGGTTATACTTAGTTTACTATTGTTGGTTTACATTTTACTGTTTTCCTGTTAATTTGTTATGTGGGTGAAATGACAAAAAAAAAGTAAATCTGCTCAAATATGTTCAACATCCAGTATTTACTGAAAGGTGCATACTTTGAGGTGGTTGCCATCCAGTGACGTCATAATATACAAATTAGATGGGTACATTTACCCCCTTCATAAACTTTTGTTCATACTCAAAGATTTTTTATTAATATTTATTTTATCATTATTTTATTTATAAGCTTTAAAAGACTTGCTCTTGCACTGTTTGCAGTTTTGTGTTATACAGTATTTGAAATAAAAAAAAAAACACTGCATTTTCAGATATATCCATGTTTTTTGCTTGTATTATTCTTGAACACTGACGTGGCCCTCCAATCAGATGACGTTGGCAGCAGTGGCCCCCAGCTCATTTGAGCTTGAGACCCCTGCTCTAGGACAATTTTGTAAGATATTACCACTATGCAGTCCTTTTTCTTAAATATACATTTTGAAATGAATACAACCCAGTAGCCTCAGCTTTATACACAGAACACACAGTACATATGCTGTTCATATAACTATGACACATGTTCTGCTAACACAAAGGTCCACTCCACTACAATCTCCAGTACCTGTCCAACCTATAGAACTTCACTTGACTCATAGAACCTTCACTTGACTCATATAACCTTCACTTGACTCAGATAACCTTTACTTGTCCCCTGACTCACCCTTCTTGTTCTTCTCCTTGGTGACCACGGTCATGGCCATACCGGGCGGCGGTGTGAGCTCCCCACCACAGGGCAGCCGGCTGACCTGCAGCGAACGGAAGTTGCTCTTGAGCGTGTTCTTGAGGCCCACCTCCCTTTTCTCGCCATCCCGCTTCTTCTCCGGGCCCTGCCATGTCCAGTAGTCCACCTGCAGGCCCATCAGCTCGCCGCCCACGTACGGAGAACTGCGTGCACACACACACACACACACACACACACGCACACACACACACAAGCATTCATTCCTTCAGGAAATGTCACAGGGGTGGCATGTATGTCATGGGTGGTTGTCACCCAGGGAATTGAACTATGAAAGAGCAACACTTGGACACTTTCATATGATGTCCACCAGGGGTCAGTGTTGAGTTAGAAATGATGGCTTATTTCCATGTGCTACACAAAACGATCATCAAAGTTTAAGCTTGCAAAAATTAGACGCAATGGTGGTTTCAGCTACAGCAAGTCCTGCTGCTCTTTCTATGCCATGCCATGCCATAATGGACAATCTCACGGTTTATAACTACTCACAGCTGAACAGCTGTGATTTATAGCACATCCTGAAGATACTCGTACACCACACATGGCTATAGCCAGTACCTTTATTTGGCTCTGGCTATAGCTAGACACAATCCAGCTGTCTACATTTGTCTTAACCCTCAGGGTTGCTATGGATTCTACACAGGCATTTCAACCCCATTTGTTACGCTATTTTCTTACCACCTTAAATCCTCAGGATCTGCCTTCCATTTACTAAATCACTTCTGTTAAAGCTTATACTGGAAAGAGAGAACTTTTGATTCATTTTCTTATGCCAAAATGTATTATCCCTGTAGCCTTACAAATAAGGGAACACTAATTTTTTTTGCCTTGATTTGCTTGTTTGACTTCTATGTGGTTTATGTGTGTGATAATACATAGTGTGTGTGAGTGTGTGTGTGTGTGTGTGTGTGTGTGTGTGTGTGTGTGTGTGTGTGTGTGTGTGTGTGTGTGTGTGTGTATGTGTGTGTTTGTGTGTGTGTTAATGGATGGTAAAACGAGATAATATACACACCCAGCTCCAGACAGACCGGCTGACACGGAGGGCGAGGGAGGGGGCGTTCCACACATCTCCTTCCCGTGGGGGACAACAAATTGGGGGGACGGAGAAGTGCCCATTGCATCATCCGAGTCCACTGTGGACAGAGATAGAGAGATAGAGAGAGAGAGAGAGAGAGAGGGATGATGATGAGAGAGAGAACACACAGACATGAGATGTCAATACTGTGACTGACCACAGTCATGCTGCACGCCAGATGAGATGTCTGTACTGTGACTGACCACAGACATGCTGCACCCCAGATGAGATGTCTGTACTGTGACTGAGTCTGACCACAGTAATTTCTAAACTAATGGAAATTAGATGAGTTGAAATAGTAAATTCTAAAACTATTTAGAATAAGGGCCTTACAGTACGTGGTCGTGGCAAAGTGGTTAAATGTAGGTCGACTATAGCAAAAAGTATAACATTAGCTTCGAAAAACTAGTGCATGGCTCTATGTCAACCACATGGTCTCTAGACAAACTGTGTCAATCTAAAATGATGTGTAAAAACATGCCCAGACCCACAAACGACTACCACATCCCAAGATGCCATGTGACTACCGGTTTACTTCCTGCCACTTTAGGATTGCATTAATTTCTTCAGTCCCCTGCGCATAGGCACTCACGGCTCTGCCATGCATACCTAGTACTAACATGTAAACATGTGAACAGGCACTCACTTGTCAGTGGAGAGCCATTTGTGTTCTTATTTGTGTTTTGTCTTAAGTAGTGACTCATCCGTCTAATTACTGTCGCCTTGACTGGATTGCGGTGGAATTGCAAATGTGTGCAGGCCTGGTGATGCTTTGTGGATGTCAACACACCGTTGCCATGGAAATTGGCTCAAACTGCTGACATCTACAAGGTTCCAATCAAGATGGATACTGGGACTGAGTTAAACTGAGCCTCAAAGCTGGGCCATGATGGAGGGCTGTAGAAAATACAACTAATCTTTTTTCCCTTTCCCATTTCAGAGTGCTGTGATTCACCCCTTCCATATCCATTTGTCAACCAGTTGGCAGTGGGATTCTAAATTAATCTATCATTCTTATAAAAGTAAGGCACGTGCCTTCTATTTCACATTCAAAGCTGGATGTCAAAATATTGTTATTACGTACTATTTGTTTCCATATTTTCCTCATGCATGAAGCAATTCTACATCAAAATTTCAACCAGAACCACAACGACTCTCATTCCTCTGAAAATCCTATAATAGCCCTTTCCTCCTCTTCCAGGAAACTGTCTCCATCTATACTTCTCCCCCACCAATCCTCTCCAACGAGCAATAGGCGGTTGGATGGAGAGTTTTCCCCTCCAGGTTGAATGCCGTGCTGGGAATAAGAGGCATATTACCTGATGTGGAGAGGCTGTGCTCGACAATGCCTACTTTCACAACCTGTGAGAGAGAAGAGAAGAGAAGAGAGGGTTTTCCACCTGCCTTATTATACACGCATGACACCGCTACTCAGCTTTATTGCACAGATGTCAAGGAGTCAGTTTGTGTTGAGCGTAACCAGGAGGACTTACCCCGATAAATGGCACAAATTTTTGGCAAGAGTCCTCGTCAGGGCTATGATTGGTGAGAGAGAGAGAGAGAGAGAGAGAGGAGTGAGAGAGAGAGAGAGAGAGAGAGAGAGAGAGAGAGCATGAGGGAGTGCTTTAGGAGAATATAGTATAAAGGGAATCAACACTCAATGACCCTGGACACAATCAGGATGTCCCATTGTATGAAATGGAACATGGTTGATTGGCTGGGTGAAATGGCACCGTCTTAGGGAGTTGCAATGATTGGGGAACATGGCAAGGGGAATAAACTGTGTTATGGGCACTTCAACTGAGAATAAACTGTGTTGTGGGCACTTCAAAGGAAATTTTGTTTACATTTCATGTACGAGAGAGTTGAGCCTTCTTCAAGATTCTTTGATCTCTATAATGCATGTATGTCTATTTAGAACAAGTGGTTCATCATCAAAGGGGGTATGATGATTTGGTCCATAGCCCACTCTGAATGTGAGAGGACATAATTTGCGACATGGCTGCCTAGCCATAGAAAGGGAGGATCTAAAAGGTGTTATCTATGAAAAATAACGCATACATCCATCTCATTCACACATAATCTTTTTGTGAAAGAAATAGCATTAAGCACCTCTTACACACTGAGCCATGGGATTTGCTCAAATCCTGCTGCTATGCAAAAGCAGATTTACATGAAACACACATATTGCATCTACGTAGCCTTGCCGTGAGCGGTAAGCACTGCATAATATGCCAGCCATATAACTGCTTTGAAAGGAAGCATTAACTCGAATCTAATGCATCTCCCGCTACAAGCATTAGCCGTCAGCGAGTTCAGTTCAAGCTATCGAAATGCAGTTTCCCAGCTTGCTGTAAGTGAGTCAACCATGCGGGAGCGTGTGTGTGTGTGTGTGTGTGTGTGTGTGTGTGTGTGTGTGTGTGTGTGTGTGTGTGTGTGTGTGTGTGTGGGTTTGTGTGATGATGCCCACAGTACTCTTACTGCCACGTTCTGTGCTCTGTGCTCACAGCCAGGGAGCAGATGTAGGTCATCTAGAGGCTGACCCATCACCCCCCCACCCTACTCCACCTCCGCGTCACTTACGGAGCACAGGCTCAGTGCATTTACTGCAAAAGACTACCTCCCCTCCCTGCTCTCTCTCCCTCTCTCACACACACTCACACACACACTGGCACTCACACACACATGGTGACTCATGAGCTACCGCCCTGTGGTATTTCATCTATAGGCACCAACAGCACTCCCTCTGCTACTGCAGAGACAAGGACAGCTTGTCTTCTCAGAAGAACTTAGTGTATGAGTCGGCAGGAATCTAGTGTTACTGTAAAGACCTCATGATTTCGATGAATCAGTTTTGGAATGAGCTTGTCAAAACAGCACTACTTGCACAAAGCATGCCAATCTGTATATGGATCAAAAGTATCAGAATCCCGCACTGCACTGACATAAAGTACATTGTCAAAGTAACCCAGACCAACATCGTTCAAGCTATAATTCTTGATTGAATGCTGCAGAATGAAAACTTCTCCCATGAAGTAGCAAATAAATGACAGTATATGATCATAACCTCATTATTATCTGTATCACTTCTGTCTGATGAAGCTTCATAGGTTGCTCCAGATGGCTTGTCATAATAAGTAACCTCAATTGGTGATTTAAGCCCTGCCACGCTGTTTTGCTGACACTTAATCCCTCATCAAAGTCTTCCCCTCTGGGCTTTGAACCTGTGAGGGAATTTGCATTGCCATCAATAATCTATTACTCGACTTCACTTGGCTGTATTTTTAGTAGAAGTTGTCAGGCGTGTCTTAATAGGGATGTAATGAATAATCAAGCAGAGGATGAGTCAACCCCAAGGGGGAAACCACAGGAGAGGAGAGACAACGAGCAGGCTGGGGAGTTAAAGGCCACGAGACGGACAGGGAGGACCAGGAGACAGAAGGTCAGGACCAGGCAAACGGGCAGGAGGGAGAATGAGTGAGTGGGTATCGCAAGGAAAATAATAATTATAAGTATAATAAGTATATTATAAGTACTTTGATTATAAGTAGGAAATAAAGGAAAAGTAGGAATTAGCGTAATATATACCTGATGTAAAAATCAAAATACAAGCTTCGCTTCCTGGGGTGCAAACAAAAGAGACAAAAGAAAAACAAACACAAACAGCAAATGAGGGCAAGAGAGTGTTACTTTGTGAGGCAGTTGTGCAGAAGCCTTTAGTTGATTAGTTGAAACGTGAGAGAGAGCAGGAGGAAAGAAAGAAAAGGAGAAAGTAAAGGTAGACCATCTCAGAGTGCACTTTAGTAAAAACAAAACAAGTGTGTGAGAGAGAGAAAGAGAGAGAAAGGGTGAGGGTGAGGGGAGAGTGGACAGCGGCGTAGCTGGGGTGAGGAGGAAGCGTTTGAGAGAGAGAGAGAGAGAGCGCCGCCCGCCGCTCCTCACCATCGCAGGCCCCTGCCGTGGCCCAGAGTGGAAAGAATCCACTGAGTGATAAATGGAGGCTTAGCTTTCTCCAGTTCCTCTGCAGACAAACACAGGAAAGGGAAAAAGGACTCGCTCTAGCTGACTCCCTTTTCCACACTCACTGGCCTCCAATATTTTGATTCACCAGAGTGATTCATTCCAACAGAATTCAGGCAATTTCGTGTTACTCATACGATTCACATTCGAATACTCTAATTTGCCTGTACGGACCGGCCAATGTGCTCGTAATGGCCCATTCAAACAAATGGGTATTACCAATCAGAGTCGGTTTCGGGGCACTTTTGGAGAGAGAGGAGGTTTGTTTGAAGTGGAATTTAAACAGTTGCAGTGGACGATGCCAGGATGAGGATGGCCTAAGTCAGCGGAGCCGAGTCGATAAAGCAGTGACTGGGGCGGCTGCCATGTTGTGAGGAGAGGAGAGCAAACGGGGGGAGTCTGGAGAGAACGTTCTGGGGAGTTCTTCGGACTCAATGTGGCTGAAAGGGCCTCTGTCACATTTCCAGCCCTGGAACTGTTTGAGTCAGATATGTTTTAGCACACGCACACACACACATACACGCACACGCACACACACAGCCTCAGCTGTTCAAATTAAAACGTGCACTTTACACTCATGAAGGCACACACATACAAAGGCATCAAACCAGAAACAAAACATCCAAATAAAAACATTTCAATAAATCTGAGCATGTGCACACACTCACATAAAGGATATGCAATCTCTCTCTCGCTCTCTCAAACACCACCTGTGTGTACCTCTTTTGTTTGTAGGTAAGCATGGCCTCTGAGATTGGGAATTGATGGGACACATTGGCACCAGCCAGGTACTGGATAATCCTTCCAGCCACATCAAGATTATCTAATGCACACACACACACACACGAACCAACACACAGACAGAGATACACACATACAGCATAAACATTTACAATTGAATTCCCAATAGACATTATATTTACAGTAATGAACACTAATGAGGTGCTGTATCTGTGCCTGTGTATTGTAGGCAGTGCTGCCACATGCTACAAGCTAAATGCTGGAACTATGACAGCATTATGTCAGTGGGCTTCTAACCTGACAGGTTGTGCAGGAGAAGAAGGAAGGGGGAGGGAAGGTGCCTGGCACATCTGCTTTGCTCCAAGCCACGACCACAGAGTCAAAGCAACTAGTACTAGCACTAACAAACACACAACAGTGTTCGAGCAGGGTGCTCCAGGCCAACACAGGCACCCACCCCACTCCAGTTAATGAGCACACATGTAGAGTGGACCACACTGTGCACTGCATGCTGTGTAGGTGTGCTGTTTCAGTATGTTTGTGTGAGTGGAAGTGTTTGGTGGTGGTGCATTATAAATATAAAAGAGTAGTGGTCTTGTGCTAGAGGTGTTACTGTAAGACATAAAGTCATACAGTACATGGGACATCGGCTCTGTCCCTTAAGTGTTAGTAGAGTACCTAAGGTCCAGTCCTCTGGAAGGAGGGTCCCTTATACAATGGTTAATGGTCAATGGTTACTATGCTTTCCTTTTTAAGTCTAATCGGAAGACAGTTGTAGTTCATTTGTATGTATCTTAATATATAGTGGTATCTGCCATGTTGAGTAAGGTTTAGTGCAGTGGTGATGCAGGTTCACTCTGCCAAAGGTTCTAGGCTGGTGCTAAGGTTCCATAAGAGGGCTTTACCTGTGGAGGGCGGTTCTGGCCTGCAGAAAAGCTCCCTCCACGCCGTGTCCATGAAGATGCTGTTGAACTTGCTGTCCAACGACGCCACATACTTTGCCAACGGATGGGATCCTAAACCAATGGATATCATATCATCAGATATGAAGCTCCTCAAAGAGCTCCATTGTTTTCTTAGGGCAAATACCAACCTCATACTTTAATGGTACCCCCTAGGCCTTCATAGCCACATGCATGAATACAGAAAGCAACAAAAATAGTATTTAGTCTTCGTACCAATGGGGATGACCAGGAAGCGGATGTAGCTGAGCCAATCGGGCGTCTTGTTGGCCAGCTGCTCCACGAAGAAGCGCAGCACCGTGCTGAGGTAGCTCTGGTCTCCCGCCACGGCGACCTTGATGGTGGGCGGCGTCTGGGCATTGCAGTTGCAGCTGTAGGAGACAGAAGGAGTAAAAAAAAAAAAACATTTTAGTCTGACAGACAGAAAAGAAAAGATACGTAGGCCAGACAAATAAACATGCAGAAGGATAGAAAGAGAGAGAGGTGGAGGTTGGGGGCTAGGGACATAGGAAATGTAGCTGTTCAGGTAAGAGACAATAAACATTCAGATCATGAAACATGCTTCACCATGTCTAGACTTAACATCCCTTTAATGGAGGCTTTTGAAGGGCAATTCAAAATAGACACTTGTATAGCTGACTGTATTGCGCGTCTGGATCAGGCCCGTATCTGGGCCGATCACGGGCCGGTGGCTGACCCAGAGTCTCAGCACATTTTTTGGGGGGGAGCCCATCCGATGCTGAGGAGGACGTAAATCCTGTCTCAGAGTCTGGCTGTCCAACCCACGGCTCCCCCAGCCCGTGATCTGGCAGACATAACCCAGGCTGATTCAAGGGGGGTTCCTGCACAGATGGAGGAAGTGCGGGCTGGACTGTTTGACAAGCTGAAGAGAGCGAGAGAAGAGGGATGAGGTGGGTCTGCTCCTTATATGGTCAAAATGTTATGAGATCCTGTAAAGTGCTTTCAGCGATGGAGCCGTGGGCACTGCATCTCAACAGTACTCATGGCAACCTGCCAGTGGGCGTTTCACAAGGTACAGAGAAAACCATCATCTTAAGTGAAGGACCAAGAACAGATTGCATTGCAAAAGCAGTGAAGAGGGCTGTCGGGTTGTTTGCACAGTGATTGGATCAGAAGTGCTTTGAGTGTGACTTACAATCTCTGGATGCGGGTCACAATGGTGTTGAAGGCAGCCTGCACGTCTGCAGCGGAGCAAGTGGACACAATGGGCCGATTCTGCTTATGCAGGACACCAGCCACATACTGCAGCAGGAAAGAATGAAGGGTGGGAAGAGAGAGAGAGAGAGAGAGAGAGAGAGAGAGAGAGAGAGGGAGGGAGAGTTACAGTAAATTAATGTGCTTTTTCTTTTTATTTGGTAACACTGTATCTAAAGTGTCATGCTAATAAGGCAACTTTGCATTGAATAGAACTGTTTCACACTACACAACAATGTTTCACACCACAGTACTCCCCACACACACACACACAAACACGCACACACACACACACACACACACACACACACACACACACACACACACACACACACACACACACACACACACACACACAGACCTGGCCTTGCCAGTCCACTGTGTTAATGAGGATGATGCTCTCGGGAAGGCGCTCGTCTGAGATGAGGATCTGGTTCAGCTGGTCATACACCGACTTCCTGGGTACCTGTGACAGGACATCATTTGTCACATTACCAAACACAGTTCAAAGAAATGTGCCAGGATTGTGGCTCCATGCAGTGCTAATGTACTGGCCACTGAGACCTGCTTCAACATGTACCAACTTCCAAGCTCTTTGAGGATTTGGCTAGATTACGGCTATTGTGGAAGCTTATCACCGAAAGTTTGACACATTGCAAGGGGATTGACAGCATTCCTTAGCTTAGGCTTACTATAACAAGCACTTAGGAAACGACAACAGTCGTATAAATAGTCCAAACAATACCTACAGTGCAAAGTTCAGAACACACGTTATGCACAATCAACTGACATAATACCCATGTTCAGCAGTTTGTTATGTAACAACAAACACACAGAAAAGCCACTCGCTGTCAGCACACTCACTGCCCAACTGGTGTGACCAGCGTTAGTTTGACCCCATGTTTCCACCTCCCCCGAGGCCAGGAACCCTGATGCTGATTCATTATAGCAGTGACCATTGTTCCACCTCAGACAGGCCCGACAGCTTTATCACCCTACCTGGCGGAGGAGCGCTAAACTTGCGTGCGTCAGAGGTGGACATGCTTAGTCCAAGTAGGAGGTGTTACTATTCACAGTTTGTTCAGGTAGTGGTGTGTTTATGGGAAACCAGTCTCGTAAACGGTAGCCTTTATGTATAAACCCATAAAACACATTGCTTAAATGAATGATAAAAAACGAGTGCGCACCATAGATTCCTTGAGAGTTGTCAACTTAGTTGCTGAGAGCTCACGGCAGTGTTTATGGTTTTGTGTGTGTGTGTGTGTGTGTGTGTGTGTGTGTGTGTTTGTGTGTGTGTGTGTGTGTGTGTGTGTGTGTGTGTGTGTGTGTGTGTGTGTGTGTCCTCTGACCTGTGTGACCAGCCGGGCCTCTGGGGAGCACTCGCTGTCCATGCTGGTGTTCCGCTCGCTCTGGGTGCGCGAGTTCTGCCGGTCCTTCATGGAGGTGCTGCGGGCGCGACGCTGCATGCGGCTCTCCAGTTTACTGCAGGAGATACACACACACACACACAAACATTCAACACCGCACGTTACCTCAGCAACCAAATCAAGGGCATTGAAGTTTTCCTAGCAATGCTGCTCCCTTATTTTTAACTAAATGGGATTTTGTGTGATGTGTGATAGAATGCATGATTCCCAGCATGAGTAGCCTCTACAAAGCCCCTTAGCTCTTCTAAAATCACTGCAACTTAAGCTTATTGCTTAAGTAAATACAGCTTGAAGAAAAATTGTTCCCTAGGGTTGTCCATGGCTGAAAGGAGCCAAATGTGTGTATCCACACAACACAGAGGGGCTCTATCAAAATGGCATATTTTCTCTCAGAGACTTTTGTACTGGTAGTAAGTTGTCGCTCGTCTGGTTGTACGGAGAGAGGGTCAGCATAAGTGGGCGTTTAGTGCACGTTACCTGGGCGACATGTGGTTCTGGGACTCCATCTTGCAGAGTTTGCTCACAGTGTTGGCCAGGCGCTCAGCGTTCACCTCCCAGCTGCTGGTGACCTCCCCAACCACGGGCCCAAAGTCCTCCACATCCACCTCCTGCAGCCACACACACACACACACACACATACACATACACAAGAGCCCTGTAAGACCCTGGACCATCATGGACACTCACCCATCACCAACCCCAGCTGAGGATTACGATCCCACGATCACTTCAACTAGTAATTATCATAACCTTGCAGCATTAATACAGTGGAAGTTCTATTACAACTCTAGTTCAGTGGTTCCCAACCTGGAACCCGGTCCGCACAATGTTGCCTGGGCTGAGGTTGTAAGGTTACCACAAAATTATATTTGCGCACAAATGTATAAAATCCCAATAACACAGCCAATTGGATAATCAAAATTCTGTATAATCCAAATTAAAACATATTTAAATTAATGTAGCTATTTATTACCTCTGACCTCTGAACACTGAATAAGTTTGTAATGAATCACTTTATTCTTTTTGTGTGTGTATGCGGGTAGGAGTTCAGGTAGGGGGCCCTGGCTTGTCTTAGACACAGGCAAGGGGGCCTTCAAGGAAAAAAGGTTGGAAAACACTGCTCTAGTTTACCATTCTGCTATTTTTGACAGAAACATGTATGCAACTACAGCCATGAAGCACTGATTTCCATGGCAGCCTACATTCCTCAACTCAATCTCACAATGAGGACAGGAAAGCTTATTTTCTCAGCGGATATGTTAATGCTCCAGTTCCATGGACTAATAAGTGGGATTTTTTTTGTTCAGTAGGCACGAAAAACACCAATGTCTGTGTCGACAGGGTGTGAATCTGTCGAGAAACACAGGCGGCCCTCTGCCCCATGAACACATTGTTGCTATGGAAACCCTAATGCTAAGGGTCACAGGGGGTCAAAGAAAGCAGCCCGGCCTATTTCCTGTTCGTCTGAATAATGTAGATGGTTCATGGGGAGACCCGGCATGTCTGCACATCAGGGGAGCTGAGTGCAAGCAAGACGGCGTGTGTGTGTGTGTGTGTGTGTGTGTGTGTGTGTGTGTGTGTGTGTGTGTGTGTGCGTGTGTGTGGTGTCTGCGGGTAACAGAGAGATACGCAAGCCAGAGAACAGATGGCTAGAGCAGAGAGCTCAGATATTACTGCCAGAACAGACGCTGAATCACTCAGAGGAAGAACACTGATTCTACCTGTTCTGACTGTGTGACATTCCTGTCTCCTGTTTCCCACCACGCTCTCTGTCTCTCTCTGTCTTCATTCTACCACTCACTCTAAACTTTAAAGATACATTAACAAACCTATTAAAGCCAAAACAATGACATTTTGGAATTTTTGTTGTATGCATTAAAATGAAAGAAAGCACAACCTACCCCTGTTGGAGAATCCATGTTGATGTCCTCCTGGTGCCGAGTCCCTGAAGGCTTACACTTTGCCACCGATAACAAGTCAGCACTCTGGAACAATACAAGAAAAGCACCAAGAGCATTGACACAGTCAGCCTGAAGGGGGCGATGTTAGTTTGCAGTCCTCCTACCTCTTCTCACCAGCTGGTGGAAAAACATCCTCTAAGGAGTGCAAAACAAACCACTACACATGTTTAAAATACAGGTTCGTGCCACCCGCGGTCCATGGTGAAACCTTGCCAAGCAAGGCCGTTGTTTCACAAGCGGTGTGTGTGTGTGTGTGTGTGTGTGTGTGTGTGTATTGGGGTGCAGTGTGTTTTCTGTTTTTGCAACTTCACAGAGACTTCACAGGGGGAGGCAAGGATATAAATATCGGTAGGCCGGGGCGAAGCACAGACTGCCTGGCTTTGATGCTCTCACACTTCTCTGAAGACGTGTTTTAACTCAACACTCCCTCTCTCCTCCACTCTCTCTCTCTCCTCTCTCTCCCTCCCTCTTCCACTCTCTCTCTCTTCTCTCTCTCTCTTCTCTCTCTCTCTCTCTCTCTCCCTCCCTTTCTCCCAGTCTCCCTTTCCCTTGAGTTAAGGTGACAGGCGCGCACAAACACAGGATAGAGCCATGCACCGTGGAGTTCACAACCCAGTTCGCTTTATTACCCATAAACATTCTTTCAGACTTCAGGGAAATGACAAACAGACCCACTTTCTGGTTTCGGATGCACTTTCATGTACTTCACACAAACACACACACACACACACACACACACACACACGCACACACACACACAAACATATATGTTATGGCCTCAGTTAATCAACAGCTGCTTTCGGCATTTGTGTCAAAACATCAAATTTGCCACTTGATCCTTGATGTATCTGTGACCTCAGCTCTTGTCCTGAGGAAGCAGTATGTTTTGATCCCCAGCAGATTGGCCGAGTGTGTCTGAACTGCCTGTCGGGGGTGTTGATGGCTGACATGCCTGTGCACGCACACCCTCTCTCATATGTCCATGAATGACGCTCCAGGGATTCTGAGAGTGCCTGGCATTAACACGGGCTGAACGGACAAGCGGGTAGGAGAGGGGAGGGGTGGGGTGGGCATCTCATGTCAAGCCCTAAAAATACCCGACGGTTTGGGGCGGCCCTGGGGGGGAAGGTGAGACGCCACCTCTGTGACCCTCCCTGCACCCCTTTCACCTCTCCCACACAAACACATATGCTCACACCCACACCCACACAGACAGATACACACTCTTGCCCACAGCAGATAGGAATAGTATGGCTGGGAGCATTGACTCCACTGATACAGAGCATTAAGTCCTCTGATAAAAAGCTAGATGATGTCCATTATGAGCCTTTCCTAACATAGCTATGGCTGCTTGAGAGCTTCCCTCCCTATCATTGAGACACAACAGTGGCAGCTATCACCACCACTGCGATGTTTGGGTAAATGTGGTGCTTGTGACATTGGTACATGATTATTCAATGATTCAATGTTAATAATTTTACAGGCATACAGTATGTGGCTATACCTGTGCATACATGCCAATAGCATGGGTATAGCTTTACACTGTGTGTGTGTCTCCACCACTGGGTGAGTGAGAGAGGATTATCGTAAGTGACCCACAGTCACTTTATCGTAAGTGACCCACAGAGTGAATGGAAGGCCAATATGGCTGTGCATTCACTCACTCACTCTCCCCTAGCACTGGATCAGGTGAGGTAAGATTAATGAACTCAGTCTGCGAGTCTTAGGGCGTAACTCACCGTAAGTGTTGGCATAAGTCAATTACAGGGTGACGCGGTGTATTTCTATAGAGCCGAAGAGGCTGAACGGAGATGAAGTAAGTTCCGAGGTGACAGCATCCCCTTGGGCCAGTGCCAGGCGACGAGGCGCGAAGACAGGAGGAGGAAGAGGAAGAGGAAGAGTAGGTGTTGTTGCCCGAAGGTGAGGAGTGGCCACTACAAGAACAGAGTGGACAGGGCTCCTGGCCATCCTCCGGAGGCTTTTAAGCACTATTCCGAGCACATCTCATTTATTCAAATTCACTATTCATTTTGTTGACACACACTTGGCTGAGGCTTCTGCTCACTCAGTAAGTTCCAGAAACTCTAGAAGCTCCAGAAATATTTCGGTCTCTCGCTCAGACCCTTTCCCGTGTTGTTAAAGCGCCTGAAAACTGAGAAGAGTGAGCAGACGTGAGTGGAGGTGGAGTAACCAGTAAAAATGTGTATCCCCGGCCAAACGCCTGCACGGGCCAAGTGCTAAAAGTATCCATTTAGTCCAGTGTGTCTGTTGTCCATGGCCTTAAGGTGAGTGAATGTGGGTGAAGTAAGGACTGTGCTTTAAAGGTGGTGAGGGGGGTTAAACTCACTGCGCAGCTGCGGTCGCGAGGCTGACTCCTCTGGCTGTGCAGGCTGCCGATCTCCGTCTGGGAGCTGGAGTGGGACATGCCCTCAAAAAACGGCCTGAAGGACGAAGGAGAGCGGAGTTAGAGGGAGAGGTTGCGTCGTGCACAGATGTCTACCGATGTTATGTCTCATTTCAATGTGTGTCTGTGTGTGCTTTGAGCAGGTATGACAAAAAACAAAAACTGTGGTTGTTTCAGTGATGCTGTTTTATTCAATATTTAGCCTAAACCCACCAGTGCATACAGTATATTAGGAACACAATTCAAGGTTCAGAGTGCTTGATTGCTAGCCTAGAAATCTAGACGCACCCTAGCGGCGGCAAATTAATTTGCTCAGCCTGTACGTCTAGTATCAAACCATAGGGATTTCTATTGGCTGACGCCGTGGACCTCATCCAATCACAGTGCTCTATTTTGTTAGAGAGTCTTAAAGGCGGCTTAACAGGATAACGACAGTCCTAAGCGACGGTGAACAACAAGGAAGGTGGCTATGGCGAATCGAAGAGCGGGTTGTTTGAATCGGCGTTGGCGTCAACTTTGGAGAAGTTGGACTTGTGCTTTTCTTTGAAAGTTGAGCAACACAATGCACTTAAGTCATTCCTTTCGAAGAAGGATGTATTTGCCGTTTTGCCGACCGGATACGGATATGGTCGTAGCGCTGGCATGCCTAGGCAGTTTGAAAGACAATTCTCTGCCCGCCCCTTGGATTAAGCGAGGTGAATGGTTTGATGCCAGACTATACATTTCAATGATATAGGATGGCCCGCCAGGCTACTTGATTGCCTCTTTCGAGGTAATTCAGTAAGAGAGGCATTGTAGCAGGCACTGGGTGATTAAAATGGACCAGCCAGTAAGGTCAGATATTGACTGGACCAGACCTGGAGGGACCTGATCAGCACAAAGATGCATTGATGACAAACCTGTGCTAATTTAGACTAATAACAAAGCTGTTGAGATTTTGACTGAGGAGTTGTGGTGCGGTGCGGAGCGTCTTACTTGAGTTTGGGTTTGGGTGTGCTCATGACGCTCTCGTTGTCCTCCATCTCGGGGCCACTGTCGCTCTGGTTGTCCAGGCTGTCGTACAGCAGGTCCAGATCCTCCTCCACCTCCTGGGTCTGGTCCACCGGGTCGGAGTCCAGAACCTGTCCATGAATACAGTTGTCAGAAGACTGTAAAGAATGATCTACATTTACATTTAGCAGACACTTTTACCCGAAGACAATTACAGTATATTACAAGGGCCATTGTCCCCGGAGCAACTCGGAGTTAAGTGCCTTGCTCAGGGGCACAATGGTGGAAGTCAGGAATTGAACCCACAACTTTTCAGGCTACTGTATTCTAGCCCAACTCTTTAACCACGATGCTACCACCGCACAATCTATATATAAAGGTAAACAAGAGACAGGAAGCCCACGCTGTGCCCTAGCCTAGTTTGCTCATGGAGAATGACATTATGGCAGTGTCTCTAAGATTGACACAAACATAATTATCCAAACAGCTTCCAACACAGAGATAAAAGAGGTCATTAGAACAAACGGAACAATGTGTGTCAGAATCATCAAAAAATGAATAATTACTCTATGAACAATTGTGACAAACAAACTTCAACTCGTCTTCTCCACCTGCCTCCTCTTTCCAACTAAACACAATCAATAGCGATCATATCAAAAGTTAAGTTAAGTTAGGGGCACTGATCTGGATACTGGTAATCCCTCACTACTGAGACATGTAGCAAATAGAAAAACCTTAATTAACTAATGAGAATGATGGGAATTAAAAATTCACTGCAGTTTTCATTTCAACTCAATCCTGCAATATTGTCAGAAGCACATTGAACAAGCAAGAGAGTGGTGACAGAAATGAGCAAATTACTAAATAAATAACTAATATCAACCAAGTGCAATTATAAATTTACCCCAAGGCACAACTTTAATTCTGCCATTCTAATTTGTCACAGACACAGGGATTCAACATACAGTATACTCATTACTGTCACTGCTCTGACCTACATTCTGCGATATATATATGGGCATCCATACGTGCCATATCTTACACAAGCATGCTTCCAAGCTCTCCCTCCTAAACATGTTATGTGTGTCACTCACACACACGCATACTGTGCATTCAAATACATTGACAGAGAAGCTAACAAGTGCACAGTGGACTGTACTGTCTGTATGTCTGTGTGTTCTACGCATATCTCTCAAACCATTTGTCTGACCGACTTCCCACTTAGTAGGTGTTTTGTGATGGGCACAAGTGAGCGCAGTGTCAGTCTGGACAGTGTATGGATGAGAAATGCAAAATATAGAGTCAAAACAACCATCTTGCCGCTTTTGTTCCTCTCTTCTTGCTCCCCCCTCCCCCTACACACAGTTCTAACTCCACACCTGTAAAAGGTAGCTCAGGTGAGTGCAGGTTGAGTATGGTGTCATCCGGAGGTGGAATAGGAGATATGATAAAAGGTGTTTCTGACCTCTACAACATGTAGACTGACACTGGGGCGTAGTGTTCATTCAAAACAAGATAAAAAACAATGCGCTCAAACTTCCACTCTGCACACACTAAGCATACCCTGGCACTTATGTGAGGGACAATGAGGGACAATTCCAGCATCCCTGGATTAAAGGTAGTGTCACTCTTGAAGAGCATTCATAGTCTACTACGGGCAATTCAGCAGAAGAGAGCGTGACGTCACTTAAACTGGATATGGCTCAGCATAATTAATTGGTTTGATAAACTACACTACAAATTAAAAAAAGACATTGCATTAGTACATACTGAAAAGACCTGGATTCCTTTACACACTCACAACCCGTGGCACACGCATACTCCTTCACAATTGCATTGCAGCTGTAGGTCCACACTGATCCAGTGCAATTGTAAAGGCAGCTGAATCATACACCATTATGGCTTTGATAAAAATCAAGCATATGCACAAAACACACACACACACACACACACACACACACACACACACACATCCTTCATTCTTGTAGCTGTGCAATGTCTTAAAATGCCACCCAATGGCAAAAAACATATGTGTTCAAAAGCGGGTAAATGTATGAGGAGAAATGTGAAAGGTTATGAAAACAAACAGGGCCATGAGAGGTACGAGCCCTGTATAAGCTGCCGTCTCTGATCCTGCTTTGCCGTAGTCTTGGCGAGTGGACCTGAAGCATGGAGGATACTATTTCCAGGCAGCCTGAGCTTCAACTGTCCGCTGGCAGCGAAATCGGCAGCTTACCAATCGGACCATTAAGACCCAGACTTGGCAGAGTGCACAGCAGGCTCTCAAAGGCGGCTTCTCTCTCTCTCTCTCTCTCTCTCTCTCATGCTCTCCGTGGGGTTGGACGTATTTACATCTGTCAATAGACTGCCCTGCACTCTCCATTGAAATGATTAAAATGTGTTAACAAGGGGATTGGAGAAATTGACAGAAATCTGCCAAGGAGAATTGTGCCATGGGCAGATTTGACCCCAAGTGTAAAATTCAAACCCAACTGCATGCAATTTCTCTCTCTCTCTCTTTCTCTCTCTCTCTCTGTCGATCCCTCCCGCCCTATCACACACACACACACACACACACACACACACACACACACACACACACAAACATACAGGCAGAGGCATTTCGACACTAAAATACATTCACTGATCATACAAAACAATGAAAACGATACAAATCTTTACTCTGTTTCAAACAAAAATAAATTCAGCCTGACTAATTACTTGCAGCTCTGGCTAGTGCTAACTGCCACTGAGAAAAAGAGAGAGCAGAGCGCTGAACCCATTCAGCTTAAGCACCCATCTGCTTGTCAACTTTCTAGCCCTGAACAAGAACCCGTACATGGGGCGAAGTCCGGTCCCTTAATGTTGCTGCAACACAGCACAATTATGGTCCTGCGCCTACTGGGCCATGACCAAAGCCACAGGAGTTACGCGCAGCCACCATGTGGATGGACAGGCGAGCTAATGAACTCAGGCCGAAATGGAATTAGCAGGCACACAGTAAACAGAGGGTAATGGATTTATTGCTAGGGGCTAACGCTAATGGCATTCATTATTAGTTGTAGGGGACATTAAGGACAAGAGGGGTTTTCCAAAGGGGCCTGTAGATGAATACTGTGTGTGCGTGCGTGCGTGTGTGTGCGTGTGTGTGTGTCTGTGTGTTTGTGTCAAATGTGAACATTTGTTTTCAATCCCTATCAACTACTTTGACTTGCCTGCTTTATCTTTTTCTTTAAAGCAACACCAAAGAACTTTCCCTCTGTCGCACGCACGCTATTTGTTTATCCAGCACAGGCTTTGCAGATAACGATGTCCACAGACAAGGTAGAATATTTTGCATGACGTATAAAAGCACGATGTATTGCGACATCAGATGCAAGTCAAATTTGTAGTTTCTTATGTCTCGTTCCATCGAACTACAGATCTGCTACCCGATCTGGCAAACTTACATAGTGCGGTTATAGCCGATAGAGGGCCGCAAAGCGAATGCAGAATTGCTGTTCACCCTGTCACGAGTTGATGAACCACTGAAACAATTTTGGAAACATTATTTTAAGGTATAAAAAACTCTTTGGTGTTGCTTTAAGGTCTTTCTGAATGATTATAAGGCCTCCTTCATGGAGGTTAGTGACAAATAATCTTACTTCCTGAATGACCACAGTGTCACGATGATGATGTACACAAATACTTACCTGAGAATCATCCAATAAGAGAAAAGATAGAGACAGAGTAGAGTAGAGAGGACGGCCTATCTTTGTCACCACTCTCTTTCATGAAGGCGGGGGAAAACTACTGACAGTGGGTTTGGAGTTGGGGACTTTGCAGTTACGACTCACCTCGTCAGTCACCTTGAACCTCTTGAGTAAGGCCACAAACTTCTGCTTGAAGTTGGGTTGCTGTTGAAGAGGGGAGAGGAACCAGCACAAGCGTTAATTGACTGAGAGGCTGAACAGAGGGAGCTAATTTACCGTGACACATTATAGCTGCGTGAGGGAAAGGGAGGGGTGGGGGCGCTTCAAAGGCGGCTTCTCTCTCTCTCTCTCGCTCTCTCTCTCTCTCTCTCTCTTTTCTCCGAGCGCCTCACCACACTTCCTCCGTGACCGTTGTCACAGCAATTGTGCGCTCCCCCGGATTAGTCATTCACTGCGGCTCTATATAAAGAGCATTTCTTTTTGGTCTCACTTGCAAGCGCCGGGCGCTCCGCTAAGTGCTGCTAACGCTCAGAGAATGCCATCTGAAGTCTCCCCATGGAGACGGCAACCCACACTCTGAGCTTACCTTCCCTCTGCTGTTAATTGATTTCAAAGTCTGCCTCAGTCCCCCATTAAAGGGCATGTTTTTTTCTGTCTCCTAGAGAGGCGTCTATTTTTAACTTTAAGGTGGAAAACAGGCTGAATAGGCCTGAAGCTAACTTATGAATGGACGAGGCAGTGCATTAAGTCAGCTGTTCAAAGTCTTGAAAGAATAGTAGGCTATAATAATAAAATCTTGGCAAAACAGATTGTATTGATACTGTCTGTTCTGGTATGCAAATATGAACCTAAATTCTTACTAGGGTTGAAATTTAGTGGCCAGCTGATTATGTGAGCTCACCCTTGTCATCGAGGTTGTTCTGATCATTTTCCTCCGTGACTTCTTCGGCTTCCGTACCTCATCATCCTCATCGTATATGTCCTACAAGTTTTGGAAAGTCATGCATCATATTTTGGCTCTGTATGGTATTACAACTTAATTGTCGACCAGGCTGTGTCTTAATGGGTATCCTACAGTGGCACTGCATGTAAAAGTTTTAATGCAGATTACCTGTCCATGCACCGCATCGTCACTGGCCTCCTGTTCTGAGGAATAACTGTCATCATCCTCCTCAGAATAGTTATCCATATCAGGAGAGCGATCTGTTATAGATACATACACACACACGCACACACACACACACACCACACACACACACACACACACACACACACACCACACAGACACACACACCACACAGACACACACACACACACACACAGACACACACACACACCACACAGACCCCCCACACACACACACACACACAAACACACAACACACACCACACACACACACACACACACACACACACACACCACCCCACACACACACACACACACACACCACCCCACACACACACACACACACACACACACACACACACACAGAGAGAGAGAGAGATCAGGTCACTGCTTTTAAGCACACACCTGATGTTTGACCACTGAGCACTGTTGATACTAAACACATCCTGTGGCCTGCTGTTTTGCAACAGCCAGACTGTGTGACCGAGGACGGACACCTGATACCTGCTGCCCTGCTGCTCGCATTAACTCTTCCCAGACACTTCCATTTATAGCCTGTATGTAGATCCTTGTGCTTGGGTCGCGACTAAAGTTCTTATGGGTGTGTGTGCGTTTGTTTGTGTTTGAGTATGTGAGTGAATGAGACAAGGTGAGAGAGAGAGAGAGATAAAAAGTTATAAATATATAGAGAGAGAGACGGATAGAGAGAGATAGAGAGAGAGGGGGAAAAGTCAGAGTAAGACAGAGACGGCAAACAAAGCAAAGAGTGTGACAGGTGCCCTGACACTAGTCCAACGATCAGCTGGTCAGCTAACACGCTGAGAGAAAGGCAAAACCTGCTGCTGGACTCCAGCAACACAATCAAGAGCTTCCGAATCCAGAGGAGGCCCCATGTCAGGAAAAGTGCAGCACAGCATGGAAAAGCTCATTCACTGTGGATCATTTTATGCACATGTAGGGCATCTGCATCAGACATCAAATCCCGCAGATAATCGCACAGACCCCGCAATGAACTCAGCCATGCTTGTGCTTGTCCATCAGAGAAGTGACCGCCTCAAGTACGCAACACATTCTCAAGTATCCTCGAAACTCTCCACTTTAATCTCTTGAGACTGTACTGGACAAATAATCTGCCTCCCACCGAAACAAGTGATCCGATCACTCTAAAAAGAAAGAGTCAGTGAGTACTCTGAATGGGACGCCCACTGCGTCAGGCTGTTTTTGCAGAGAGACTGAAACATGGGTTGGTGATTGCGGGCGTGATGTCCTGAAAGCAGAGACGCGGGGCTGTGTTCCAGTACTGTCCCTGCAGACCTGATGTCTGTGGGATGAAATCAACACATGCAGGTCCTCTGACGCAATGGTTGATGGAGACAGACAGAGAGAGCGAGAGAGCAAGAGAGAGAGAGAGAGAGAGAGAACATACTGTATGGGAGAAGACGTGGGAGAGACTCAAATCTGGTCACAAAATCTGTGTGTTAACAGGAATGTAAATATATGAGCAGATATATGTCAGCATGTACATGATGTTTCTGTAATGTGTAATGTTTCAAATGTTTCAAACTCACACCCATTACAGTAGTGCCACTGAGAAATGTACATTTCTCTTGGATCACATATTGCATGTGCTGCAATACACCCTCTGATCTCCAACTACAGCAAACACATCACACTAATGCATTGAGTTAGACTGTAGGAGAGACAGGGCCATTCAGCAGCCTTCACTCTAAGATTAAGCAGGCTTGTAACAGATGGGTGTCCAATCTGACCAGCAGGAGAAGGAAGGGTGCTAGGACTCTGGGACACACCTGAGGTCTTGGTTTTGGGCCCGGCCTGGCCGCTGCTATCCTCGTGGTCGATCGGCTGGCTGGACAGAGAGAACACGCTGATCTCGGCCATGCGGGCCGGAGCCTCCTTCACGTTGCTATGGAGACCTAGGATCTGGCCTCCTTCCGTAGGATGCTGCATCACCTGAGTGTGGCAGGAGAGGGAGAGGCTGTGGTCATGGGTAATGTCCTGATGTGTCTATATGTTTTACAGTCACTCAGACACTTGTGTAGTTGATAAATCATGCACAGTCAGGACTACACATCACTTTGGCAAATTGGGGGAGGGAGACAATGTGTCTTTCTGTCCTCTAAGGGACTCAAAGGGTCATCGTCTGAGAAAAAAAAATGCTGTCCTTCCGTTGACTCCATGCTAATAATCCACTCAATTCCCTTTTTGTACTATCAAGTACTATCACATGCATTAGCAACTGACAATTCTTTCATTTGATCACAATCTTTTACCATGGGACGAATACTTATGTAATATAATTGAAGCAGGTATAACTGATATATGAAAATGAATGAAGGGATACAATTACTGGGGAAATGGCTCATTATTAGTCCTGTATAAATGGAGCCTCTGTATCCCCTAATTGTTTATTTGTTAACCAGCCCATAAAAGGCTCTCCACAATTAACTTTAAAAGATTGTAAAAGTTGCTTATATAGCAGGCCTGCATAAATGAAACTGTGATGTTGGCAATCCTATAAAATGTAAGTACCTCACTGTTTTAGTCTATTTTAGAGCAAATAAAACTAAATCACACAATTGTTCCTTACAATCAATGATGTGATTCATTATGCTATCGTCCCTTGAAATCAATGTTTAAAGAGGGAATAAAACTATGGAGTTAAGCAGCATGCGTATGCTCATTCATTCTTGCTTTAGAGAAGCTTCGCTCCATCTGCACAATAGATAGGTACAATATTGCCTACAAAAGCCATGTGACGTTGATCCAGAAATTCAATTTAACTTTCTTTCCTCTTGAAACAAAAAGAAAAAAAGAAAGCATGTTGTGACACTGGAGCTGTCAGACTAACTTAATGTCAGCTACACCTCCAGGTTTAGAGCGAATCCTTCATTTCTTAGTTGGGCCTGAATTCCACAAGCCTTCAATCACAGCCCAAGCCCCCTGCCTGCAAACTCCCTGACCTAAATACTGTCAGGTGTATAGCTCCAATCCCTCTCTCTCTCTGTCTCTCTCTCTCTTTCTCTCTCTCTCTCTCTCTCTCTCTCATTTGCTCGTCGCCTCCGGATTGTAGTACATTTTGAATTTAAGAGACTAACTGGGCATAATTTAATCCAGGGACTGTACATCTCTGCACTAGCAAGGGTACATTGATCACTGACCATGTATGTGCAATGTGCGGTTATTGACAAAGTCCTATTTTAAACAAAAACATGTCTATTGAACCACCGCTTTTTATTTTTTTAAAGAAAATCCTTTCTGAATATAAATATAAACACATGTGTACACACACACACACACACACACACACACACACACACACACACACACACACACACACACACACACACAGACACAAAGATCTTGGCGAACAAGAAACAGCACATTTGCTGTATGTTTACCCTTCTTATTCGAAGAGACAGTGTTGGTCTTTGGTTTGGACAACATCCCGAGGCTTTAGCACAGTTCACCACAGAAGAACACTGTGTGGTATTCTTTTCCCTCATAAGAAAGACAGCTTACAGTTTCACAGCTTGCTTCCAGCTTTAAAAAACGCCAGCCACTCTGGCACAATAACAAATGGGCAATGCTTTCACTATAGGATTTAAAAGATCAGTGTCTCCATTCCTCTAAAACTGGTAGGCTAATCAAAATCAATAGGTGATGCTTTTGAGTTTAAGTTCCTTTCCCTTTTGAGAGAACTCAAGGAACCTGACAATAGTCTGCCAGCAGGAGTGTACAGTAATTTCCTGTGTATTAGCCGCACTGCAGGACAGTGTTTTATGCCGGTTAAAAAAAAAAAAAAACATATTAGTACCATATTAACTGACGCTGTGTATTAACCCAGAGACTTTCTAATGTGGAGACACAGCACTCAAAAAATACTCTATAGAAATGCATGGGGCTAGTTTTTCACGCCAATATGGCCGTTGTCACATATCCCACCCCTTCCTCGGCAAAACGTCGACATGTGAATACATTGAGCCAATCATATGGTGTGTTGTGAAGACATCGTGCCAATCATGTGTTGTGATCTCGCTGCTGGAGCAAGATTGGTGTCGTGAAGCCTTGCGCACGCGCAGTTCGACCCAAAGACTGTGCCCGATGAGTGCCCATAAAACGTTGGTATATGGCCGCCGAGTGGAGGGACTTGCCTAAAAAGACTTTGATTAACCTCATAGCTGAAGAAATTTAGCAAAATCAATGTATAAACCGTGGCTAATAGTTGGGAAATTATGGTAGTTTCCACTGGACTCTTCAGGCCAGAAGAATCGAAAGATGGTGAGATTTGTTTAGTGATGATAACACTATTATTACGCTGAGGGATTCACTGGCATTGTGATCAAGAACTATTCTGGGCATGGGGGGTGGGAAGGGGGGTGCAGGAGACTCTGCTGTGGTTACAGAGAATGGAGGAATACCACTGACACGAGATTAGAGATTGAAAGTGCAATGGCAACACCTCCCTACACACACACACACACACATGCATATGCACACATACATTTCTTTCATTAAGACACACACACACACACACACACACACACACACACATGCATATGCACACATACATTTCTTTCATTAAGACACACACACACACACACACACACACACACACACACACACACACACACACACACATGCATATGCACACATACATTTCTTTCATTAAGACACACACACACACACACACACACACACACACACACACACACACACACATGCATATGCACACATACATTTCTTTCATTAAGACACACACACACACACACACACACACATGCATATGCACACATACATTTCTTTCATTAAGACACACACACACACACACACACACACACACACACACACACACACACACACATTTCCACACACAGACCAGGTATAATACATGTATACATATTATATAAAAGCACTTTGATTTAAAAAGAAAATTGAATTTAAAAGAAAATTGCTGAACAGTTACATATGAAATAGAGTCCAGATGGTCAAAAATCATACACTGCAGTGCACTTTGAGCTTATCATTAATACAATCCCCTAAACCCTCCATTTTAAGAAGCCTCAGCACACTCTGATTCTCAGATACACTAGTTATAAATAATACCAAACATCCTTTGTAAATCTTCAACATTTTACTGTCTCTTACAGCCCAGACAACACCTGTCTCAGGGTAGTGTAATTAATGTGGAATGAATAGTGTATTACAGAATGAGGACATCACAGCAGTTACCACAGTTCCCAGCAACAACAACAACAACAACAACAACAACAACAACAACAACAACAACAACAACAACAACACGTTACATTTATATTGCGCTTTTCTCAACACTCAAAGCGCTTCACATGGAAAGGGGGACCTCACTAACCAACACCAGAATGATTATTACAGAATGATTATTAATGATATTACAGAATGAGGAAGTCACAGCAGTTACCACAGTTTCCCAGCAGCATTTACCGTACATATTTACTGAGGTAGCGTTGCCGCATATCTCACCTCGGCCATGTTGATGACCCCCACCGCAAGTGTCTTATAGCCCAGGATGGTGCGGTTTTTGTAGCGCTTCCGTCTCTGCAGCATGATCTGAAGCCG
Organism: Alosa alosa; assembly: GCF_017589495.1. Classification (NCBI taxonomy): domain Eukaryota; kingdom Metazoa; phylum Chordata; class Actinopteri; order Clupeiformes; family Clupeidae; genus Alosa; species Alosa alosa. The sequence continues at coordinate 10,198,309 of NC_063206.1, read as the reverse complement.
GTTGGCGTCCCTCTTCAGGAAATGGGGGTACTGCCGAGAACAGATAATCTTCATTAGCAAACAACAGGCCATTACCAGGTGTTTAGTCCTCACCATTCAACTGCACCCGCTACTGGGCGTAATTTTACGGGAGGAAAGGACAGTGATTATAGGGCCAAGTAATGGCTGAGATTAGAGAGAGCAAAGTAGAAAACAGAGGGAAACAATTAGGGAGGAAGAAAGAGAGTGAAAGAAGTAAAAGGATGGAGAGAACTGGAGAATTGGAGAAAGATGGGTGTACACATTCTCTAGTACTCTGCTCCCTGGGTTTCGCACGCAGCCTCTTACCTGTAGGGAGAAGGTGAGTTCCAGGTCCGTCTCCATGAGACCACTGGGGGGGAGAACATACTCATTTGACCGCAGGACACGCTTGGAGCCCTAAAGGCAGAAGAACTCAATACAATTACTGTCTTTACTTCACATCAGATCCCATAATGACATGGATACGGTGCAAAGACTACAGAAATAAACAAAATAGTCAGATTAGATAGGAAAGTTACACATAAAGAATTCGGTAACACTTTACATGACGGGTGAGTTCATAACACATTCATAGCAGCGGTCATAAACTGCAAATAAAGCATTCATGACTGGTTCATGAGACATGACTCAACATTCATACCAAACCTTTCATGAATGTGGAAGACAGAACAACAACAACTTGTCAAAATAAAAGTCCAACAATCGCAACGCAGCTTTGCCGTTTTTGTTCCAAACCTCTTACCTGATCATCACGTCACATCTGAGTCAATAGGCTACTCCAGTGCCAAAAAGACAGAACATGGTCAAGCAAATAATTTTTGTTTGATAAAAATGTATTTGTTTTATGATGTAACCTTTGCAGATGATATCTCATATTTTACTACTGGGAATGTCCAACCATTCCAGGTTACACAAATACGGGTCAGCTGAATGTACAGTAGGCTAGTTTACTGGGAGGTAAACTGCTACTGTTAAACTCAGTGATTACGAATACTTCACAACTTGTATAGTAAAGTGACATTCGATGTAGACTTCTTAAGATATTCATGAAATATTTACAAAGGCTGGAGAGGTTAAATGAATGGTATCCAGGTTACACAAATACGGGTCGGCTGAATGTAGGCTAGTTTACAAAAATGGCAATGCTGCTTTGCAATTGTTGGACTTTTATTTTGACAAGTTGTTGTCATTCTGTCTTCCACATTCATGAAAGGTTTGGTATGAATGTTGAGTCATGTCTCATAAAACAGTCATGAATGCTTTATGTGCAGTTTATGACAGCTGCTATGAATGTGTTATGAACTCACCTGTCAAGTAAAGTGTTACCAAGAATTCAATATGGTGTATTTATATCAGATGCATTTCTTTCAACTAACATCCTCCAAAAATATATTTCTCATGGCCTTCTGTGGTAAATTAATCAAAGCTTACACAACAAGGTCTACTAATCTTTGTCAGTCTTTTTCAGGCTACCCTTTATATCCTGTTGTGCAAGCTTTTCTCAAGAAAACATCCCTGCTCCCAATAGCCCAGAAGATATGGTCAATTAATTGTCACATAGAGCTGATTAACACTGATCTGACCCCAACACCCCAGGGCAAATGATTCTGCCCCCAAAAAGCAACTTGTTCAGCAACATTTAGCTGGAAGGGAAGTTACTGTAAAGGTCCAGAGTCTATTCGGAAGGCTCTTGATCACAGGACCCGATCCAGCTGGTGCCAGGGCTGCCATTTGACCATGGCCGTGTCCCCAGTTGAACTCTCATTACCGAATTAAGACTAGACAGCTGATTCCCCTCTGCTAACCTTATTAGAGACGTCTGGCTGCTCGCAAGAGCAGCAGCTCGCTAGCGCATCCTGTCTTAAAGAGCTGGCACTTGCCCCCGGAGCGGTGTTTGGTTGTTTTGGATGTTTTGTATCGGCGTTAATGTGGCCTGGTTTCACTTGTGTACGTGAGGAGATGTAAAGGTTGTGCCTTAAGCAGTGACAGAGCACATGATGCCCGGCTGGCTACTAGTCAGAGAATAACTAGATGTACCGCAGAGCGGTACAAAATATGACCGCTGCCCAGTCCAGCACATGTTTTCCACAAAAATAAGTCACGCTGAAAGGCATATATGATTCTAACTGTCTCACTGAATTGCATTATGCAGACTCAATTCTCACTAATATCTGCTAGACAACAAGTACCAAAACATGATTAGTTCATAGATTTCACATGTAATATACATTTTATACAACCCCACCCCCATCTTGCCTGTTCATAATTCTGAGAAATTCTTGAATTGTGTGCATGTGTGCGTGTACATGTTTATGTTTATGTGTGTGTGGGTGTGTGGGTGGGTGTGTGTGCGTGCATGTGCATGTGCTTGTGTGTTTGCCTGTTTATGTGCCTGTGTGTGTGCATGTGCATGCATGCGTACATATGTCTACTGTATGAGTATGTGTCATACGTAGGATTACTGTGAATGTTTGTGTGTGCGTGTGTATCTGTTTATGCACATGTGTGCATATGGAATGGATTTACATGACCCCTGGAGGCAAAAAATGGTCCTCCTAAACCCTACGGTTCTCGAGATATTCACAGAAAACTGTGTCTGCCCTACCCTCCTTTCGGGGTGTCCAGTCCAGCGGGGGGGCTACAGATCAAAACGAAAAAAGGAGGTTCCATGCTATCCATGTGGGGTTACATGCCCACCAAGTTTCTTGTACCCCGGTCTTAGAGTGTCCTGGGAATCCTTGACGGAAATTTGGACATGCGGAAAAAAAAAGAAGAAAAAAAAAAATCTGACTAAACCTTCGCTGCGCGGCAGTCATAATTAGGAAGAATGGGGCCATTTTGAGTGAGGATCCACACTGAGGTCGAGTGGTTAGGGGGGGAAATGATGCGCAAAACCACCATCAGTCTGCACATCCAAGAGCATCCGCAGGATCTGGTGCTTTCAAATGGTCACACGACCGAGAAATGAAGTGCTACTACGCTGTCAGACACGCACGAGTTGAGCTGAGCCGGAGGCAGAGTTTACAGAAGGTACTGTACATGTCCCTGTGTGGGACAAACAGGGTTTCTGTTGCTCTGTGACTGACAGAGGAGCTGAGGCATCTGATTAGCCTCCACATAAGACCCTTCAGTGTAAACTCTCACAGCTGCCTGAGAGGCAGATAGGGCGGACAAATCGTGCCTGTGGGAGAAGACAGGGTGCCTTCCCAGGAAACCGACACCTTGATTAATGTTACACTAATGACATGTTGTTATGATTACAGTAATACGGTAATATATTAATTTATATATTCAGCCCCAGTGGTGGACGAAGTACACAAATCCTTTACTTGAGTGAAAGTTGAAATGATTCGGCACAGACATAGTCATTCATTCAGCCTTTCTCCTCCATTCAAGGACAAAACGAGCTATTAATTGTTGTATGTAGAAAGAACTAAAAACAAACTAATGTGATATCTTAGATACTTCAAAGTAACCACATTTTTCTCTGTTGAATGCTTTACACTTTCGGACCAAATCAAGATGTTCCCTTTTGTGTTTGATAGTGTCAGATTGTCTATCACTGTCTATCATTTGCTCGATGGCGTCAAGAGGCTAGTTATGGTAACATAAATATTGTGAAAAGGGGTCAACAAGGTACAGTAAATAGTGGATATAACAATAACATAGGTTAGGCAACACCATTATTTAAAGCCTAGAAAATATACATGTAAGTACACATGCATTTGGACAGTCTTTTTTTTTCTTCAGCTGTACTTCAGCTGTCACAAAATGTAGTGGAGTAAAACGTAAGACATTTGGCCTTGAAATGTACTGGAGTAAAAGTAAAAAGTTTAACAAAATTGAAATACTCAAGTAAAGTACAGATACATGAAAAAGCGACTTAAGTAATTGAGTAAATATACTCAAGTAATGTCCACCACTGTTCAGCCCATATGTGATACAGCATGAACATGCATGCTTTACAGCAACAAACAACAGAGGAACTATTTGTCAATCTGACATATACATAGGTAATCTAATCTATTCAGGAGCTACAATATATATGCCCATGTGAATGATTGCCCAGAGGGTAAACCACATAGGAGACCTGCATGTTTAACATCAACCGTGTTCTAACTAGAGATACCCAGACACATTAATGAAGAACATTCGGTAACACTTTACTTGACAGTATCGACATAAGAGTGACATGACACTGTCATGACACATGAACCCTAACCCTTATCCTAACCTCTAACCCTAACCCTAACTCTAATCCTAACCCTAAACCTAACCCTAATCATAACCCTAACTTGTTATGACAAAAACCAAATGTCACTTAATAACAGAATCGTTATGTCATAAACGTTTATGACTTGTTTATGACGCGTTCATGACAGTGTCATGTCCCTCATGTTATGTCGATACCTTCAAGTAAAGTGTAACCAAACATTCAATAACATTTACAATCCTCGTACTGTTCACTTCACTTCATGTCACCATGCAAATCTCTGTGAAGAACTGTGTGTAATACTATCTAAAGATATTTGAATTAGATTATCTATATGTGTACATGCATACACAAATATGTGAGACAGAGAGAGTCAGAGTGAGAGTGACATCGGGCAAGGCTGGTTTTCGGCTGCGAAATGGTTTAAGCATAGTTTAAGCTGCCAGATCAGCCTAGGACAGCAGGGATCCATCTCTTTTAATGTCCCTCTCTGGGGAGCAGTCTTGCCTTGTTACCAGGCTGGACCTGAGGGCTCTGACACTGACAAGACACAAACCAGCTCTTACTAACAACTGCTGGCATATAAATAACATTAATTGTACTGGCGAGTCAGAACAAGTCTATGTGCAAAAATAGATGATGGCAATGACTTTAGTATCCATGGATTGCAACTTTCAGCAATCCCACAGCACTATAATGAGGGATGAGCAATCAAAGCAGAGGCCTTGAATTGATACTGTAGGAGGGGTTATTTTGGATTAATAACAAAGCACAACTTCTAACTCGATATGATCTCTATTTATGAGCTAACGGGTATGAACAATTCAGCACTGCAAATACCACAGCATGTGACCACCTTATCCAGCATAGCTTTCAATGTTTAATCAATATTTAATCAGACATGTATAATTTAATGCTAACTGCACTGCACTGAAACAATGCGGGGAGACAGCTCAAACTGGACACCCTCTGGTCTCGAACGGCACACATGACTTTTTACGACTGCAAGCGTAGCCTACATTCTGGGCCCAGAGCATGGAGCTGTACACGCCCGCAGGGCTCTCGCTCTCCAGTCGAGTCAGGTTTACAAACCCAGACGTCATTATGATGTCATAATGGTGCAATGAGACAGCCAATGTCCAAGAGTCATAACTCATGCGGGGATGGGAAGGATTTTCTTTTTTATTATTATTTAAGCTCTTAGGCAAAGCAAAGCAAAGCAGGGAAAGGACCATGCAGGCAGTGCTTAATAGTGTAAAGCTCTACGTGGGGACTCACTCAGAACAGGATGTTCTGCCGAGTAGTGCACATCTTTATCATGAACGTGAGAGCAGGTGATTTGGCCCACTTCACTTTTAAGTGCTTGAAGGATGCCTGAGTGTGTCTGTACCTAAAACACATAACCTCAGGTCCCTTCTGCTCAGCTGGTGCAAGCAGCAAGACATTATAGAGGGAAATTCTCACTACACATAAACTCAAATTCACTATTGTCTGTCTATGTTTCACCTTATCTCTCTCTCTCTCTTTCTCTCTCTCTCTCTCTCTCTCTCTCTCTTTCTATCCTTCTCTTCACTCTCTTTCATTTTAAGGTTGTGTACACTGTCGTGGCCACGACTGCGAGTTGCTCTGGGTCAGGAGCTATGTGTTTTAAAAGTACTGAAAGGATTTGGCAGGAGCAAAGTGTTTCTGAGGTGGAAAATTATAGCTTTCCTGGCAAGAGGGAGAGGGGGAGAAGAGACACACAGCCAAACAGAAGAGAGAAACAGTTAGACAAACAGGAGGGAAGATCCAGATAGAGACACAGTGAGGAGGAGAGGATGAATGCATGGGATCATTACTGTAAACAGCCCCCTCCAACAAGATTCACTTTGTTCACTAATGATTAAGTAACTGGTACTAGATCAGCCCCACATTGCTTAAAGTAACAACAGATTGTGAATTATATGACTTGGATGCAAATATGTAAACAATTTGCTGTCAAAGGTACTGTAGCTCTCAAACCCATTCCTAATACATAGGATATGGCATTGCTCATCATCTCATTTACATAACTCTCTGACTAAAGGGTATGAGGAATATAGCTTATTACTGTGAGATTCTCTCTCTCTCTCTCTTTTTCTCTCTCTCTCTCTCACACACACACACACACACACACACACTTACTCTCTCTATACCCCGCTCCCTCTCACACTTCTGAGTCTTGGCCGGCGGAACCTGCCGGAAATCGGATTTAATGCTCCAATTCCAGAGCCCAGGCACAGAGAGACAGCTCCCGTACCTCGCAGCCACTTGGCAGAAACAGAAACATTTCATACTATGACAAAAAGTGTGTGTGTGTGTGTGTGAGACAGAGAGAGAGAGAGAGAGAGAGAGAGAGAGAGAGAGGAAATGTCATTACATTTGGGCATTTCTGCCTCTGAATCCAGGATGCTTTGGGCTTCAGGACCAAAAGACCACAAGCTCTAAATTGTAGTTTTTAGGATATAAAACATGCAAATCTTGCACAGCAAGAAGAAATTACAGATGATGTAATTGGTGCTGGCACTCTGAGCTGTAACACTGCCTGTCTCCATTTGCAGCACAGGTGGCCCAAGCCTCACCAGTGTCCCACCTCATGCCTGTCTGAGGGGCTCCAGATTTGCTCATTCGCACTTGGCGAGCACGTCAGCCGCCACGGGAGGATGAAGGGAGAACTGAGGTGCAGAACTGGGAATAAGTGCTATTTCACTTCCTCTACAGCCATTTTATTACAGATATTCTCCAAGGCCTGACTTGTATAGGTGAGCTGTGTATGCATAATGAAAAAGGCCCTAAGACTTACATGCATACTGTGTATGCTTGTATATACTGCCATCTCTGTACACGTACCCATGCACACACACACACACACACACACACACACACACACACACACACACACACACACACACACACACACACACACACACACACACACACACAGTGCAGACCTGGAGTAAACTCATATCTCCCGCTCCTCCTGCTCATAACAAACTCTTGACCCCAGTGAAGGAACGATGAGGTCTGCTTAAGCAAAATACCATAACACTGCCTTGTTTAAGTAGGGGGGATCAGGTCAAGATCGGGTCCTCTATCCTACACAACCAGGGGCTGAAACGACATTTTCCCACTGTGTCACAACAACAGCACAATATCCAGAGTCAGCATTTATAAACTCCAATGGTACCATTTTCAACTTGCTCTTTCTCTCGCACTCACAATAGGGAGGAAAATACACCAGGGGCTGCAAGGGATTTGTCAAATGTTACGTGTGGTAAACATAGCATTTGTTGGTTGAACTTTTGTTTTTCTGACCATGGGGGATTACCAAAGAAATTGGTGCAGCTCTCGTCCTGGAAAATAGATTACATGGGAGCATGGGAAGGGATTATTTTTACGAGTGGGCGGATATTTGGTAAGTCGAGGAGTTCAATATTTCAGGGGGTAGAAGCATCCCGCAGAACAGATGAGGCCGAGATTGTCACGAGCACAACAATGTGCATATCCCATAACTGACAACACAAGCAGGACATGTACTGTACTAATGGTCCAAGATTGTGAAGTGGCATTACCTTGTTGATCAGGCCTGAAAAAGCATGTAGCTTAATTTATGTAACAGTAATAATTGCCTTGCTCCTTGGCTGTGCTGGCATCTGCTATGTGTGTGTGTGTGTGTGTGTGTGTGTGTGTGTGTGTGTGTGTGTGTGTGTGTGTGTGTGTGGCTGTGTGCAGCCTGCAGGGGATGGGTCAAGGTCCCTGTGTGTGTGTGTGTGTGTGTGTGTGTGTGTGTGTGTGTGTGTGTGTGTGTGTGTGTGTTTGTGTGTACCACCTGCAGGGGATGGGTCAAGGGGGATGGGTCAAGGTCCCTCAACCCTCAGTGTGCCTGATCCCTCAGTGTGTGTGTGTGTGTGTGTGTGTGTGTGTGTGTGTGTGTGTGTGTGTGTGTGTGTGTTTGTGTGTACCACCTGCAGGGGATGGGTCAAGCTCCCTGTGCTCCAGGAAACCCAGCACTGGCAAGCTACAGAGTGAACTTTACTCAACCCTCAGTAGCCTTAAGATCCCTCAGGGCATGTCTGTCTGTCTATCTGTCTGTTTCTAACTCTTCTCTGTTTATCTGCCCATATGCATGTCTGTCTGTCTATCTGTCTGTCTGTATGGGCATCTGTCTATCTGTCTTTGTGTATGTGTGTGTCTGTGTGTGTCTGACTGTTTGTCCAGGCAGTCAGTCCATTTGTCCATTTGTCTTTCCCATCATTTAAACAACATCCTAAAGAATCACAGATTTCCATCCACATGTCCTAGAGTACAGCATAAAGGCAGCATGAATGCCCCATGGCCACTTACTAGACTGCTCTGTATGCTGCCCCGCCCCCAAAAATAAATCTCAGCAGGATGATGTGTTGCGGTATTTGCCACTCAATTGACGTGACAAACGCACACCTAATGCTACTCTGACCCACGAGTGCTTTCCGCGAAGAAGTATATCCGGAGTTGAGTTGACTCACTCTGTCTGCGACCAGCTTATTGATGGGCTTTTTACGGCATATCGGCTCGGTCTGATCTACAACGCTTTCCAGGCAGGACATCATGGCTTTATAGGTTTGTTAAGGACTAGTCTGACTAATAAACTATAAAATCATCTTCATAGAGAATCGAGAGTAGTGCATTATGCTTGACACATAGTTTCCTTCTATATTAGGAGTTATATATGAATATGAAAGCACATAGATGGCATTGTTGGCACATATCATTGTTAGGGCTATGCTCAGGTAAGTTATTGCTCAGTTAAGTTACAAGTAGTGCTAGTTTAAGCATCGCTTACCTGTATTTTGACTGCAATGACAACAGAGTTGAGCTCTTTGTCCAGTTCTCTGAGGACAATCAGCTTTTTAAGTGTAAGACTGCAGAGCCTGTGAGTAAAAGAAAAAGATGAGAGAGAGAGAGAGAGAGAGAGGAGAGAGAGAGAGAGAGAGAGAGAGAGAGAGAGAGAGAGAGGAGAGAGAGAGAGAGAGAGAGAGGGAGACATTAGTGATACAGTACCCCATTTCCTGTATTCACACCACTATGATCTCATGACATCCATACATTCAAAGTGCATCCAGACATCTGGAAAAATCTGCACCACAACCCTAGATTCCAATCCCTTCAGGGTATTATGGGAGATTTTAAAATATGAATACATTTCACCTCTATTTCACCCTCACTCTCTCTCTCCCACCCACACTCCCTCTGTTTCTCAGTTTGTGACAGTGTTTCCGTGCCTCTGAGATGAAAGCAAGCCATGGCACATGCAGTTCAACACATTTAAAGGGAAACCTGAGAGTGGAATGAGCTGTGGGACCGTAGCGGATTCCAACAAATGCATGTTAGATTTTTTCAAAAAACAAATCCTGCAGAATTTCAACAGAATGTATTCTGTACCTGGCTGCCGGTAAAAAAAACCACCTATCATTCTTCCGAAGGCTCTAAAGGAACTCAGGAAGGAAATAGTTCTCACTTCCTTAGTATTGTACTTTGTGTTGTGATGCTTCTGCTTTAGAGGTTAGCCCATGGTGTATCATAATGAACTCGACACTCAGAGCAGAGTCAAAGCATTTGAACCAGTGCAGAAGCCGGTTGGATGAAAAACAATAGAACTATCATTGTTTGTCAGACCATAAACTCTGAGAGATGCACACACACTAACACACACACACACACACACACACACACACACACACACACACACACACACACACACACACACACACACACACACACACACACACACACACACACACACGTGATGAAAACATTTGGGTTCAGTGCTCTGTGTGTTCACCCGTAGAGTCAGCCGAGTGTTCAGATCTTGATCTGACAGCCTATAACACAGATCATATTCACAGACGCATCGGCTGTCAGCTCTCCCCCTCGCTTCCTACAGCTGGCTCTCTTACTGGCGAGGGCTGCAATTGTACTTCTGTGCAATCTGCTCAGCCGTAAATAAATCAGCCCCTGTCACAAACTGTCTACTGCGCCCTCTGAAATGAAATCAATTTTACACCACTCTTTACAGGGCAGGGTGCCGTCACAATCACAGAGACATCTCTGGGCAGAGCTGTTGTTGAGCGGAGAGCTTTTGTGAGCACTCAAGATAAAACGGAGCAGAATTATAGTGGAGGAGCTTAGCTGGCTATTCTGAGACAGGGCTTTTATGTTTCCAGCTC